>NW_020838041.1:1502572-1572164 GCF_003676395.1 Aethalodelphis obliquidens
AAAAAAAAAAAAGGCTATAAAGGCCACCTCGTTATGCTTTGGGTGAACTAGAACAGAGCCATAAACCTGAACTGGTTTGATTCACAATGACTAATCCAGATTTAGCTCCAAGCAAAGCTGCCCACCAAGAACCAAGCACAGTGATTCCACCTTCACTAGATAATTAAATAACCTACAGCTAACCAGGCCGGCGTTCCCCCAAACTCCACACCCAACTGTCTCTCCACGTTGCTGCACAGATATCTGGAATTGTACACGACAGATAAATTATTAGCACTGCGCTATATGTCCTCTAAACCAACTTGCCCTGCCACGCCTTATCAAAAGGCAGCTCCTGGTCCTTCTGGAAAATAAAGTGCTTTAAAAATATTTTTGTAGAAGCAAATGTATTTTCGACATAATCTCTCACGGAGTTCTATAGAGTGGAAACAATTAGAGCATAAAAGGACGGAATTGAAAAAGACATGTTTGTGTAATGAGGATAAACTGTCTTGGTTGACATAAGGCTATTTTTTGCTTAAAAGCTGTTTTAGTGCTGTTGTAAGAACCCTGCCCCCCTTTTCTTTTTCAAGCCCATCCCTTAGAAGAAAAGAAAATACAGTCGGTGATCATTAGCCAGTTTTATTTTATTTACTAAGATAAGATTTACAGCTTTCGAGTACGACTAAGCTCTTGTGTACTAGCCACAATTACCTTGTGACACAGAATATGGTGACCAGCTTCTTTGTAAATGCTGGACTCTCCCAAGACAGTGAAAATTCCTGGACACCGCTTGCCCCAGTGACCTCAAAGAAATAGTCAAATCATAGCTCATTACTGATTAGAACAGTCACATAACAGAAGGTAAGGTGTGGAAAATCAGTTATCACAAGACAATAGAAAAGGGAAGATTATTTTTAAATGGTATTATGATAACTAGATAACTGTGTGGACAGGAAAAAGGAGGCAGACAATGATTTATATTAATGCACGAAATCGAACTCCAAGATAGAGTACATTAAATAGTTTTTAAATCATTAAAAATTAGCAGAAAACCAATTAGGTCTTTGGAAGAATGATCATATGTTCCTCATTTTTGACACAATGGAAGAAAATCTGAAAGAAAAGATAACTGGATCAAATAAAATATTTAAATTTCTATACAATAAAAAATTCAAGATCAGAGGAAATTAGTATAAATGTCAAATAAGGAGTGTCATAAATATCTCATCTTAAGGTTTAAGAATAACAGAACCCCCAAAACAAAAAGACAAAAGACGGAAACAGCTAAGTCACACAAAAGAAAATGAAAATTATAAAGCAGTACATGTTAGTAGTTAAGGAAATAAAAATAAATACTAATAGCAACAGTAAAAATAATTAACTTTTGCTATGTGCTGGGCACTGGGCTGTAGATGTTATATTATTTAATCTTAGCAATAAACCTAAGAGTATACACTTCCCTTCCCATTTTATAGATAATAAAACTGAGGCTTGAAAATGTTATCCAGATCATATAACCAGTATCTGGGGACACAGAAACGTGAACAAGCAATTGCATACATTACAGATCTGCTTACATTCAGGATCTCTATTTACAACTGATTTTTTGTCATGTAGGCAGATGGTGGTGAAAACAGTCAGCTTATATGTTGATCAGTACAAACCTATGTAACTCTCGTGAGAGAAACGGCGACAGGCATCAAGCCGTAATGGCACTTGTCCCATTTGTACTGATAATCTCATTCCTTAGGAATTCATCCTAATAATTTAAAAGAAGAAGAAAAAAGATGATTTCATAAAGAGGTCTACTGCATATTAATTCAAAGTAACAAATTATTGGAAACCACCATTCTCAGGAAGATAGAGATTATCAAGTAAATGTTGGCACAAATGCACGGTGGAGCACAGTGGACCATTAGGCAACTTTTTAAAACATCTTTATAAATACAAAGTAGCAACATAGAACAGCATAGGAAAATGTTCCAATATAAGGTAACACCAAGATAAACAAGTGTTATTTTTAATCATTATGATTACAATGTTCTAAAATGTAAATAAAGATTGAAAGGAAATACAGAAAAGAAGGAAACGTCTATAGTATTTGAATGTTTCCTAAGCATCTCAAACTATAGCCAAGCTACACTTAGAATCTTTATCAAAATTTTGCAAAATTAAAAAAAAAAAACTACATAAAAAATTCTAAAGTTTTCATAGAAACACAGGTAAGCGTGATCTTATATCCTAGTCATCCTTCTTTTCTTGTTTCATTTGAGCCAATGCATTTAAAAACTAACTGGGAGGGCTTCCCTGGTGGCGCAGTGGTTGAGAGTCTGCCTGCCGATGCAGGGGACACGGGTTCGTGCCCCGGTCCGGGAAGATCCCACAGGCCGCGGAGCAGCTGGGGCCGTGAGCCATGGCCACCGAGCCTGCGCGTCCGGAGCCTGTGCTCCGCAATGGTGGAGGCCACAACAGCGAGAGGCCCGCGTACCGCAAAAAAAATTAAAAACTAAGTGGGGTAGAGTTAAAAGGTCCTACAAAATGCCTTAGATTTAGTGACAGCCAAGGTATCAGCAAAGAACTAGAACATTTTTCTTCCACTGCCCATTATGGGGCAATCTTGGTTTTCAACTTGCTGCAAGAGATGACAGACTGTGTCAGAGATCACATACTAGATAGCGGGCCTCTGGAATCCACTGAAAATAAAAACGATAGCAACAGTATAAGCACCCCAATATTTTCAAACAGTCTCCAAAATGACACTGACGAATTTCTAGAACAATGACACTCAACAGTCCAATCACAGCCATCATGTGTTAGATCTCCTGATCCCGGAAGAACGAGCCTCATCTGATTTGAGCCCAGTTCTGATCTTTAACATGAACGTAATATATATATATGTGATCCAGTATACTGGCCCATAACATGCGCCAGTGTTCACTTCCTGCTAACTTGATTCTGACCCCTTCTTCTGGTATCTTGTTCATCTTTGTCATCAGAATTTATCCATTCCTTTAATATAATATTTTGGCAATAATATTAAATGTGAAAGTGAATGCAGCACATTATTTGACTACTTCAGCTTGGTTCTCCCTCAAGAGTAAAGGCAGTGCCGTCCAGCTGAGCTCCCTGCAAAGGTGGTAGTGTTCCCCTCCCACATTGTCCATTATGGTAGGCATGAGCCACGAAGGGCTATGAAGCCCTTGAAATGTGGCGAGTGCAACTGAGGAAATAAATCTCATATTAAATGATTTAAATTTAAATTACCGGTAACTGCTGTATCGGACAATACAAGTTTAGAGAATCCTCTGCCGTTGCTACACTGATCACTTGTTATCTTTTCATACTTGAGCTTCTCATCTCTGGAACCAGAAAAGCCATCTTCAATATCAAATAAACACATATTAAAACAATTCCAGTTCCCACTTCAAAGACACAGCCAAAGTCCCAGGTTAAATGAACGGTATTCCACGTGTACACTGGCTTCAGTTTCATCACAATTCAGTCGATTTGTTCATTCCAGTAGAAGCCTACTAATTTATAAGGTAGCATCACATTTAAAACTTAGATTAAACGCCTTGGAATGAGCCAGGGCAATATACAGAACTAATTTTAGTGTTAAATTAGTCCAGCCAACTTATGCATCTCTGCCGCGCCATTGAAAGCCACCATCCTGCAGTACACTGCTGGCTGCATACCATGCTCAAACTGAGACAGTGGTTTGCACCAGACTGCATGGATTTGGATGTTCTCTGGAGAAACCCAGTGCTCTGTAACAGCTATAATTTAGTCCTGCAGCACCATCATATCTTGCCCCAGTGGTAGCAAGAGTCTTCGAGTTGGCCCAGAATGTCGGAAACTGCTACTTGTCTCCAAATATCCCCTCTGTCTTCTCATTGTGAGTAAAATCCTCCTACTGAACTAGAAATTAACCACAGAAAAAGAAATGAGAAAAAAACGAGGACATGGAGACTAAAAAACATGCTACAAAAAAAAAAAAAAAAAAAAAGATCAACGATGAAATCAAAGAAATTTAAAAATGCCTTGAGACAAATGACAATGAAAACACATCCATACGAAATCTATGGGATGCAGCAAAAGCACTTCTTAGTGCAAAGTTCATAGCAATACAGGCATCCCTCAAAAAAGAAAAATCTCAAACAATCTAACCTACCACGTAAAAGAATCAGAAAAAGAAGAACAAACAAAACCTAAAGTCAGCAGAAATAATAAAGATCAGAGAGGAAATAAATAAAATAGAGATTAAAAGCTAGATATATGATTCTTACAATAAATAAATGTTTTGCCCAGCCACCTTTGCTGCCACATGGCTGTATATCTAAGATCTAGCCAGTGGGATACAAGCAGAAGTAGTGTGTACAAACCCCAGGATGCACCATGCTCTAATTCACTCTTAACTTTCTGCTGGGTGGAATGTGTCTGTATCATCGTATCTTTGACTGTGTGGTGAAAGGCACATATTGAGAGACACAAGAACCCTAGGTCCCTGATGTTCGTGGTGTGGCCATAGCAGACGAAGATCACCCACATTTGTATGAGAGAAAAAGGAAGTGCTGCCTGGTTTGGCATAGGTGAGCCAAGTCCTAACTAGTACACTCGTTACACTCGACGCAAAAAAAATGTTGCATTTCTCAGAGTTTCTTTAGGACTATCTTCAATGTAGAAGCCATCTTGTTTACTATCAGAAGAAACTATATCAATACTTTGGTCCAGGATATCTGTAGTAATCAAAGCTGCATTGATAAAACTGGAAAGGCTGCTTCTGATTCCCTGAAGTTTCTCTGGAAGGCAGCAAAACAGACATCTCAGCAATGGATGTAAAGCAAAGCTATTTTCTGGCCCACAGCGTGGGCATTCTCTGGGAACTCCAAGAAAGTTGAAGACTTTGTCCTGAGAGCAGCCTTTGATTTGTAAATATTCTGCAGGGCCAGGGCTCACCCAGGCATTTCCCCCACCAGCCGGGGATGGTGGGAGGTGGGGGGGAACGGATGGCTGAGGGCTGGAAGCCTCCCTTTCAGGTTGGTACTTCCCCCACAAACTCCTCGGAGCTTCCCTCTTCCTACAGTTGACCCTTGAACAATACGGGTCTGAGCTGCGTCTGTCCACTTATATGTGTTTTTTTTTTTAATAGTAAACATCACAGTACACGATCGGCAGTTGGTTGAATCCGCGGATTTGGAATCGCGAATATGGAGAACACGCAGAAGGGAGGAACTGCGGAGAGCAGGGCCAACTGTCAATTATACATGGATCTTCCACTGCACAGAGGGCAGGCGCCGCTGACGGCTGCTTTGTTCAAGGGTCAACTGTACTTCCATCCCTGCCTCCAGGGCAAAGAACCAATGACCCCTGGAGCTTGAGGAGCATGTGGGAGAGAAGAAGAGGCTGAACACACCTGGAATTTCAATCCGAGTTTGTTTGCCATCTCCTCCCCTGGGCTTTAAGCTCCATGACGGAAGGGCTAAGTCTGGGTTCTTTACTGAAGCATCCTCATGCTTACAACAGTGTCTGCCCATGGTAGGAACTCTTAAACGCTTTTTGAAACTTTACTCATTTCCTCATGAATGTTAACTCATTAATGAATGAGGTATGCTCCTGGGATCATGTGTTATAACCTTTTTTCTTTTATGATATTATAATATTCTTCTTACAGGATTAAAATTGGAGGCTTGGGGAGGGATAAAGTGGGAGATTGGGATTAACATATTCTAACTATCAATACCATATATATAACAGGTAACCAACAAGGACCTACTGTATAGTGCAGGGAACTCCACTCAATACTCTGTAATAATCTAAATGGGAATACATTGTTAATCAACTATACTCCAATATGAAATAAAGGGTTTTTTTTAAATTGGAGGCTGGGATTCACTTGCATAATATTTTTCCAGATAATGCCAATATCATGAGGGAGAGATGACATTTTTATCCCACAAGCATTTGAGTGGTTATTACATACTAGGAACTGAACTGCCTGCATGGGAGGACACAGGGATAAATAAGACAAAGTCCTTGCCCCCCAACATCTTGTCTTATAGTTCAGAAAAGAAAAAGACATATACACAGAGAACCACCACAAGGCAGCAAGTGACAAGTACCGTGAAAGAGGTCAGAGGACTCACTCCTCGCTGGGGGAGCTCAGCGTCTTCTGTGGACATTCCATACCCAGTGACCCCTCGTTTCTGATTAACTGCTTGCTGACTTGTCTCAGTCGCATACCGAACTAGGAAAATGCCTAGAAAATCAGGGTTTACGTTTTCATCTACCACAGTATCTCCAGAACCACTGTACCCATTCAGAATAAGGGACTCAACAAATATTTGTGAAATAACTAAATGAAGGAACTGAAGGGCCACAAGACCCTTTATCGAGGCTCCTTGCTCTCCCTTCTTCAGGTGTAGCCCTGGTAACTCCTCAGGATGAAGACCCAATGGGGCCATGAAAACCGGTTTAAATCTGAAAACTCCACAATGGACGCAAACTCCAGTTTGACAAGAACTAATAAAGCAAGATTGTAAGGACTGTTTGTGAAAGGACAGCTCAGAAACAGTTAAATGGCAAGAAAATATGCCCTGAGGTCCCGCTGTGACAGCCAGGGGTTCCATGCAAAGCTGGGGGGCTCTGGCCTGTGGGGGTGACCATTCCTGGCTTTGCAGCCAAAGTGGCCGCATCTCCAGGACAGCAGAGGCCAGCACAGTCCCTCCACAGAAGGGTGAGATCACCGCACTTGATTTCACTTGACATATATGTCATTATTTGCTGAGTTTAGACTACAGCAGGAAGAAGAGAGAAGTGAAAACAGCGCCTCCACCGGTTCGCTGTTAGGTATGTCGAAAACAGGCATCTTAAGAAACCAATTGTACATGATATGTGATTAATTAAGATTAATAAGAGTAAAGTGACAATCTTCATATTCCATATGGGTTGGTGCTCTTATTACAAACTTCTAGATCTCATTCCTTTTCTCAAAATTCACCAAAGGGAGAGAGAATGATTAAGTGAAACAGTAAGAGAAGAGGATTAACATGTCATGGTCCCTTCTTGAGGGGTTCTCTGTGACGTACAAATTCACAGATCACATCTTGACAAGAACTGCCTGACATAATCTTTAAGATCCTTTAGAGGCGAAGTCAAGATGGTGGTGTGGGAAGACGCAGAGTTAGCGTCTCCCAGTAACTAGGGCGGCTGCCGGCCGCTGCTGGGCGACCCTGACGCCCAAGGAGATGGGAGGAACCCCTGCTGAGCTCCCAGGCCGATCCCCTGCCCTCCAAACCCCCCTCCAGGCCACGTAGGTCCTTGGGGGCATAGGAGGGAGGACGGGAAGATCAGGAGAGGCAGGTGGGAGGGGCCCTCCCAGACCCCAAACCAGAGGAGCAGGAAAGGAGAGGAGGGGTTTGCCCCGCCCATTCGAGCCCAGGAAGCCTGCTGAGCTCCCGGGTGAGGTCCCCCGCCCTCTGAGGCCAGGGGTGGAGGACACGCCTGGGCCCCTTCTGTTCCTTGAGCCTAAGCCCCACCCCCCAGGCCCCCAGGGCCTTTTCCAGCCCCGTGGGTTCTGAGCATTGGTCCCACCCACCACCCAAACCTCGCCCTTGCTTAGGCCCCACCCTCCACAGCTAAGGCCTTTCCCACCCCCCTTTTTATTTTTCTTTTCCCTCCTCCTCTTTTTTTACTATTGTGGTACTGATGTACCTTCCGGTTGTTGATTCATCTATAATTTATTTTTATATTCTTCCTCACATATCTGTTCGTTTCCTAGTCTAATTTTATTTTTTACTTTGTTACTGCTCTTATTTATTTATTTAGCCAAGTGGCTTGCAGGATTTTGGTTCACAAGCCCAGGGTTGGGCCGAAGCTCCTGCAGTGGGAGCTCCAAGTCCAAACCACTGGACTAACAGAGAACCTCAGACCCCAGGGAATACTCACTGGAGTGAGGTCTCACCAAGTTCCTCATCTCAGCACCAAGACCCAGCTCTACCCAATAGCCTACAAACTCCAGTGTTGGGAGCCTCAGGCCAAACAACCAGTAAGACAGGAACGCAATCCCACTCATAAAAAAAAAAAGGAGACAGCAAAAATATATGTCACAGATGAAGGAGCAAGGTAAAAACCTGCAAGACAAAATAAATGAAGAGGAAGTAGGCAATCTACCTAAAAAAGAATTCAGAGTAATGATAGTAAGGATGATCCAGAATCCCAGAAACAGAATGGAGGCACGGATTGAGAAAATACAAGGAATGTTTAACAAAGATTGAGAAGAACTAAAGAACAAACAGATGAAAAACACAATAATAGAAATGAAAAATACACTAGAAGGAATCAATAGCAGAATAACTGAGGCAGAAGAACGAATAATTGAACTAGAAGATGGAATGGTGCAAATAACTGCTGAGGAGCAGAATGAAGAACAAAGAATGAAAAGAATTGAAGACAGTCTCAGAGACCTGTGGGACAACACCAAACGCACCAACATTCGAATTAAAGGTTCCCAGAAGAAGAAGAGAAAAAGAAAGGGTCTGAGAAAATATTTGAAGAGATTATAGTTGAAAACTTCCCTAACATGGGAAAGGAAATAGCCACCCAAGTCCAGGAAGCACAGAAGAGTCCCATACAGGATAAACCCTAGGAGAAACACGCCAAGACACATATTAATAAAACTAACAAAAATTAAATTCGAAGAAAAAGTATTAAAAGCAGCAAGGGAAAAACAAAAAATAACATACAGAGGAATCCTCATAAGGTTATCAGCTGATCTTTCAGCGAAAATTCTGCAGGCCAGAAGGGAGTGGCAGGATATGCTTAAAGTGATGAAAGGGAAGAACCTACAACCAAGATTATCCTACCCAGCAAGGCTCTCATTCAGATTCAGTGGAGAAGTCAAAAGCTTTTCAGACAAGCAAAAGCTAAGAGAATTCGGCACCACCAAACCAGCTTTACAACAAATGCTAAAGAAACTTCTCTAAGCGGGAAACACAAGACAAGAAAGAGACCCACAGAAACAAACCCAAAACAATTAAGAAAATGGTAATAGGAACATACATATCGGTAATAACCTTGAATGTAAATGGATTAAATACCCCAACCAAAAGACACAGACTGGCTGAATGGATACAAAAACAAACCCGTGGGGCTCACGCCAAGGAGTACTTCCCAGAACTTCTGCTGCCAGTGTCCTTGTCCCCACCGTGAAACAGCGCCACCTCCCACCTCTGCAGGAGTCCCTCCAACACCGGCAGCCCCTCACGGGATGACTGATTTTGAAGAACCAAGAAAGGAGGAGAATTTTCTTTCTTAGAATTCTCCTTCTGAACCTTCATCAGTGGGAACATTTCCTTACGAGGCATATGAATATGGTGAAAAGACAATCGATGTTCCCGGAGGAATTTAAAGTTGGGAACAGAATTAAGTTTCCTTTGCCAGCTTAGTCATTTGTCTATGCCTGAATTTCCAAATATCATGAAAAGTCAGATACTTGCTCAGAGGGATTCTACGATTTTTCAGACTCCTTAAATACAATTATCAGGGGAAAGAAACATACATCTGTGCAAGAAATATGGTGGATGAGAAAAAACATGCAGGTGGCTAGGTCTACCTTAGCGTTGTTTAGCTCCAGGAACATGTATATTGGGTAAGCCTAAACCGAAATAAATTATTACATAGGAGGTTTGTGGCTCCTATAATTCTCTTTCTGCCCTTTTCCCTCCGTCTGAAATTATTTAGGACCTCATTCTTCAAAGTATATATACTCCATGCTCCATTCTCTCAACATTGATCAGTTAGAGCTAATCTGATAAATTAAATGTATTGCTCTTTTATTTATTCTTCACTCAAAAAGTTATTGGATTTGTCGAAGAATGTGAGAAAGCTATGTAGTATTCTTCTCACTTAGATATAAATAACAAGCTGCCGTAAATATCAACAGATGTAAACACATATTAGGGTTGGTTTGTGGAGGTGTTTTCTGCTCTCCCAGAACTTGAATTTAAGATTAGCTAAAAAAGGTTGTAGTGCCTTGTTTGATGATTAATAATTGATTATCAGCTGCTTCCTTTTATCGAAAAGTACCATGTTTCAGATACTATGCAAAGCATTCTGGAGGCTTTATCCTATCTTTTTCTTTTCACAAATCCCCCAACGAGGAAGCTATTTTATCACAGTTTTACAGGTGTGGAACTGAACCTAAGAAAGTTTTGGTTACCAGATGAGACATTTCCAGCTTGAAGTGTACTCAACAATGAGGAAATTCAGGGATTTTAACCCGTGCTCAGTCATTTTTGTCCATATTACTCGTTCTTCTCATAATATGCAAAAGGAAAGAAACATTTAATGAACATCTTCTGTTTATCGAGTGCCACGAGAATCACGCTGTCTGTGTTATTTTAATTTTCACAACCATCTTTGGAGATAGTATTAATATTTCTGCTTTACAAATGGAAACATTGAGATTCACAGTCATGAAGTCATTTGTCTCATATGAAAGAGCTAGTGAGGTGTGAGGCCAGTAGTTGAACCAAGAGGTAGGTGGATTCGAGGAAACAAGAGCAGAGAGAGAAATCAGTCACAATCTCGTAGGTGTTGAGGGGGTGCTTGGCCCTTGGTGGAGGTGGTAGGCAGAGCCTGTGCATTTCCCTCTGTTGTAAGAGAGAATTCCTCTCCACTTCTACTCTCCAGTGAGATGAAACATTCAACCATCAAGCAGGTTGGCACGTCCCCTTTCCCGGTGAGCTGTGAAAGCTTGTTTGCCCCCTTTCTCACCCCAATTCTTTATGCATTTGGACCTACTCTGTGTCAAGGCTGACTCAGGAACCATCTATCCTTACAGACGCTTCACGGGGAGTGGGAGGAATGTGTAAGAAACAGACAGGGACCTGCCATCGTGGAAGGTTGGGTCCATCTCAAGATAGAGCCCACCTTCGCATGGACTTCAAAAGGTGGTGTGGATGGACTTCCCTGGGGGGCACAGTGGTTAAGAATCTGCCCGCCAATGCAGGGGACACGGGTTCGAGCCCTGGTCCAGGAAGATCCCATGCGCTGTGGAACAACTAAACCCCATGCACCACAACTACTGAGCCTGCGCTATAGAGCCCATGAGCCACAACTACTGAAGCCCATGTACCACAACTACTGAAGCCCGTGTGCCTAGAGCCCATGCTCCGCAACAAGAGAAGCCACCGCAGTGAGAAGCCCACGCACCGCACCGAAGAGTAGTCCCTGCTCGCCACAACTAGAGGAAGCCCTCACGCAGCAGTGAAGACCTAACTCAGCCAAAAATAAATAAATTAATTAATTATTTTAAAAAAAGAAAACCCATATATATGCTGTCTACAAGAGACCGACTTAAGGGCACATACAGACTGAAAGTGAGGGGATGGAAAAGGTATTCCATGCAAATGGAAATCAAAAGAAAGCTGGAGTAGTAATACTCATATCAGATAAAATCAACTTTAAAATAAAGACTGTTACAAGAGATAAGGAGGGACACTACATAACGATCAAAGGATCAATCCAAGAAGAAGACATAACAATTATAAATTCATGCACCCAACATAGGAGCACCTCAATACATAAGGCAAATGCTAATAACCATGAAAGGAGAAATCGACAGTAACACAATAATAGTAGGGGACTTTAACACCCCACTTACACCAATGAACAGGTCATCCAAACGGAAAATAAATAAGGAAACACAAGCTTTAAATGACACAATAGACCAGATAGATCTAATTGATAGTTATAGAACATTCCACCCAAAAGTGGCAGAATACACTTCCTTCTCAAGTGTGCACGGAACATCCTCCAGGATAGATCACACCTTGGGTCACAAATCGAGCCTTGAAAAATTTAAGAAAATTGAAATCATATCAAACATCTTTTCTGACGACAAAGTTCTGAGATTGAAAATCAATTACAGGAAGAAAAACTGTAAAAAATACAAATACATGGGTGCTATAAACTGTGCACTACTAAATAACGAAGAGATCACTGAAGAAATCAAAGAAGAAATAAAAAAATACATAGAGACAAATGACAATGAAAACAGGATGACCCAAAACCTATGGGACGCAGCAAAAGCAGTTCTCAGAGGAAAGTTTATAGCAATACAGTCTCACCTCAAGAAACAAGAAGAATCTCAAGTAAACAATCTAACCCTACATTTAAAACAACTACAGAAAGAAGAACAAAGAAAACCCAAAGTCAGTAGAACGAAAGAAACTAACACGGTATTGTGAAGCAATTATACTCCAATAAAGATCTATTATTTTTAAAAAAAAAAAAAGATCCTTTAGTAATGACAGTAACAGCTACCGCTAGCAAGAATTCTGATAAAAATCCCTGTGTTGGGGGCTTTCAAAGCACATTTCTTCATCCATCTTAAATTCTGTGATATGGGTATTATCCCCATTTTACAGATGAGGAAACTGGACTTCAAGCGTGTTAAGAAATTTGCCCAAGATCAGACAGCAAGGGACTGAGGATTTAAACCCATATCAGTGTGACTCAAAAACCCATGCTCTTTTCCTCAGCATGACTTCATAAAGAGAAAGGTATATATACGTGTAGGAACTCACATCCATGCAGCTGCTGGAGTGGATTTGTAAAGACAGCAAGAACAATGTCCACTCTGCTTACCATTTGCATCTGTTCCAGAAAACCTGGGTTCTGTCTCCTGACCCTGGGCCCGGGGAGTCCCAGTCCCCCTGCCCTCTGCCCCTCCTTCCCTCGTTGCCCTCCCATCCTCCACGGGAGCGTTTCTTCCTGAATAAATGCAAGCTCCTCAATGCAAGAGGGATCGTACCTAGTTCATCTTTGTACCCTGATAGCACTGAACACAGAGATAAGCCTGCCGCATTGGTAGAGACTGCTCCACCCTCTGTGTGTCTCAGAAGAAGAATCAGACATAAACAGAAGCCTTTGAGCCCAAGGATATGATCACACACATCCTTACTTCCCATTCTAGTTTTCACACCAATGCCTACTGTTTCCAGGGCCTGAAGACAGCTAACGTTTATTGAGCACCCACTGTGTGCATCACTTTGCTAAGTAATATTCATCATCCGATACCATCATCACCACAACTCCGTGACGTGAGTACTATTACTGACCCCAGTTCACAAATAAAGGCACAGGGGCTAAAGGAAGCTTACGTGGTGGAGCTGCTATTCAAATTCAGGCTCCAGAGCTCACACTGTCCATCACTATGTCAGACAGTGTCGGCTGGTCTCTCCCGTGGTTCCCACCTATTTACCTCCAAACTAACATCCAAGCCCCAACTCGAGGTTTAGAGGCTGTTTAACACCAGACTCACATCTCATCTTGGTCGTTATTGCTTCACGTCCTTTCCTACCCTCCGCTCGACTCTGACTTCCTTAAGTACAGGACTCAGCTCTCTCCCTCATTACCCACAGGGATAAACACACAGTAGGCGCCCCGCAGAATGCATGTGGGGCAACACTCCGAGTAACGCCACGCTAAGGCAGGCAGTGGACGGAGTGAAAAACAAAATCAGAAACGGAGGCTTAGAGCCAGACATGCCTGGGAGTAACTCTGGTTCTTACTAGTTGAGTAACTTGGGGAATTTAGTGACCTGCCTTAGACTCAATGTCTTCATTTGCAAATGATGTAGATGCATGCCTCCTTCGGGTTATGGTAAGTATTCAATTATTAAATGAGGAAATCGTCCTCAATACTTATCCTAGTGTCTGCCACCCAACAGGGCTCACGGATACAGCTCATACAGATTCCTAAACCTATTCATAATCGTCAGGACAGGACAGGTCAGGCTGCAGTAACAAACATGGCTGTCATCTTGGCGAGTTCTTCCTTTCTCACGTGCTCGAAGTCTCTGCAGGGACCACGGTCTCAGACGCAGCGGGGCAGCCATCCATGCTGGGGAAAGCTCCGTCATCCTTACTGTCGGGGAGACACAACTCTTGGGCAAAAAGAGCTCTGGAGAGTCTCACACCGACAACTGCATGTTTTGTCCCAGGAGTATCACATAATTGTCTCTTCTGCCCACATTTTATTGGCCAAAGAAATTCACAGACATGGCCACGCCCAACTTCAAGGAGGTGAGTACCACAGTGGACAGGAGGGTAATTCATGGTGAAAGAATTAAGATGGAATGTTCTGTCACCACAGAGGGAGCCCAAACACGCTAAACTGACCACTCTTTGCCAACTTTGGGGGAGAAAAGGGCGCTGAGAGGCGGGGAGGGTTTGGGTCTGGTCCCAGCTCAGGTGCGAGCCAGGTGCAGGCACCACGGGTCACTCCATCATCTGTGCTTTGCTCCCTTACACACAAAAATAGATAGAGCCCAGCTCCAGTGTTTTGTGCAGAGTCAATGGGTATGACACTAAGTGAAAATTTAGAGCAGACTGTCTTCAGCACCTCAGGGTGGACTTTTACTTACAGAAGCAGGAAACAAAAATGAAATGAAAAGAAGGGGGAAGATCCAGAAACCTGATTCAGTTGGCAAGTTCTCTGGTTGTGATCTGATGAGGCTGAACAGAAGCTGTCGTGAGGAGGAGTGTGCCCTGGCGGCTTTCTCCAACTTCGCTGCAGGCACGGTTCCCAGACCCTGAACTTCCAGGCACACGTCAATGGGTGTACGTTTCCTGCTTAATCATGCAGCTTTCTGTCTTCCCTGCCAGCTCTGCTGCGGGTGTGGGATCCAGTCTCCTCCTGTGTGTATTTACTGCCCTCCTCCAAGCAGCAGGAACTTTGCTGCTGATGATAAAAAATACCTTCTACAAAGATTGATTTCCTCTCTCCACTGGCTTCATGTGTCTTTAGGCCGACCCTGGGGGGATACGTCATAGACAAAGATTCTACCTTAGAGAAAATTCTAAGGAAATCGAGGGCAGGCCAAGTCTCATCTGCACAGTCAGCCTCCTCTGTCACCCCATCCTCACCCCAGTACTGTTCTTCTCAGCTCAGGTCCTGGAGCCAGGCCACCTGATTGCTAACCATGTCAGTCACTGGCTGTGTGACGTTAGGCAAGTTGCTCAGCATCTCTGAGCTCCAGTTTCTTCATATATAAAATATGGTCATAACGGAACTTACTTCATAAGGATGTTGCGATGTCGTGAGGATTAATTAACACTTTTGAATATCATATGATGATGATCAAGAAACGTCTAGTCTCACAATTATCAATAATGATGATAATAATAACAGTATTATAAAGCGCACATTGACTCAGTTTCCCATCCCAGTGCCTTGTACCCACTGAAAACCTGCCCATAGTATTGCCTATACACTAAAATCATAATGGGTTGGTGTGTTGTACCCTTGACTTTTATATAGGTCCTCGTGGGAATTGTTTGTTAATTTCACAGCAGGCTGGGAACTTCAGACACTGTGGCACTTGTACTTATGAACAAATACATTTTCAGCATCCAATGACTTAAAGGTATTTTTTGGTTACTTTGATACTAACCAGGTAATAAAGAGCTCTACTTCAGTAATACATCAATTAATACCAGCAGAGAAGCGCTTCAAAACCTAAAAGGATGTTTTATCTAATGAAAATGAGATCAATTCAAATTCCAGCAATCTGTATGCAAGGCCTTATGCCTTTGAGAGGCTGCAAAGAATTATAGGTGCCAGTTCTTTTCCTTGGGAAATTCACAAATGGCACAGTCTTTCTTAAGGAATACAAATTTAAGTGTATACGAATAAATAACAACACAATAAAGTTGGAGAGAAAAAAGATTAAATAACAATACAAAATACCGACAGGAAAAACCTGCCACATTATGTAATTAATTGCTAAATGAGAGAATAGACAATAAATTTGTCAAAGCATTGATGAAGCAGATTAAGTAATTTAATCAGAAGCAGCCTGTACGTTTGTGAATCAGAGAATTGACGCTCAAGTAGTTACTCAGGGGACTTCCCTGGTGGCACAGTGGTTAAGAATTCGCCTGCCAATACAGGGGACACGGGTCCAAGCCCTGGTCCGGGAAGATCCCACATGCCGCGGAGCAACAAAGCCCGTGCACCACAACTGCTGAGCCTGTGCTCTAGAGCCTGCGAGCCCGCTCACCACAACTACTGAGCCTGTGTGCCACAACTACTGAAGCCCGCTCGCCTAGAGCCCGCGCACCTCAACGAAGAGTAACCCCCGCTTGCCGCAACTAGGGAAAGCCTGCATGCAGCAACGAAGGCCCAACGCAGCCAAAAATAAATAAATAAATGAAAAATAAATAAATAAAGTAGTCACTTGGGAACTGCCTGATGACTCAGGCAGTGAACTCAGGATTGGAACCACGAGGCTGGCTTTTGCTGATTCCTGCACTGTGCTGAACCCATCACCTGGCCTCGCTGTGTTTCTATTTCTTGATCTGAAAATTGGGGCCAGCAGGTTAAAGCAGCCCAGAGATAGATTCTGAAAAATAATTAATCTACCAGAAGGACAAGAAAAGGCTTTTCTAATGTTATGGGGAAAAATAAAATCCTACACTATGGCATAAATTCAACAGGTCCAAAGCAGCATGTGTAAATTACACCCCATTTAAAAAGCAAAAACATAGAAACTATGGAAGACCCCAAATGGGCTCCTATGTTACTGATGGTATTTCATAAGCCATCCAAATAAGGTCAGTTTCCCTACTCCAAAGGGATGGTCCTTTTATTTTACATGAAACATCAGGCACTACTGGATTGTATAGTTTTCTGGAAGCTACCCTTTCTTTGGATTGCTGTTCGATTAAAAATAGAAAATTCATAGAGATAATTATGAACCTAAAGGGACAGGATTTCAGTGTTTCCTATCACTTGAGAAAACAATGTATTCTTTGTAGCCTGTAATTTTCCCAAGGTTCACCAGGAAAGGCCCTGAAAATAGATAACTAACATCAAATTGTACCTTAATGGACACTAAGTATTGGCATAGACAGTGAGGTTTAACTCAATGAATACAAGATATTGCCACAATTCAATTTTACTCACAGGCAGACCAACTTCACAAAGTCTTATGATTTTCAGGGACACTGAATTGTCAGCTAAACAGTGTTATCTGACATGGTAGGCCAAGGCAAGTTCTCTGCCCCATCTAGGGGAATCCTAACCAACTCCCCAGGTCCTTAATAACCTGCTTCAACCTGAGTCCTTTTCTTCTTTCCTCTAAGCAACCAGTGGAAACCCATATAATTCTCATCTTATAAAAGAATTCATTTAAAGGTGGTTTGAAAGTTAATGGTTAAACCCATTGTTTGTGGTTCCCTGAATATAGGTCACAATAGTAACAAGCCTTTAGACAGAAGGTACATAAAGAGGTAGCAAGCAGTTCAGGACCTTATTACAACACGTCTATCAAACCTAGAGGAACAAACAATGTGTCCGATTGATTTAAAAAAAAAAAGTCTGGCAGACAGCTCTCACTGTGCCTTTAGCCCCAAGGCTTGCCCCCAATTAAAACCAGAAGTTGAAGAAAAAGCCTTCCTGACTCAACTGCCCAGGACCCACACTCCCTTAAGTGCAAAAACTCTCAGTTCCATTCAAGATTCTCATCTTTGCTCTCACAGGCTCAGCTGCTCGTGACCCAGAAATGTCTACCCATCGACGATTGTCCCAAGGATGGAGAGATCTCTGGAGAACAGGACCCACCCACCCTGCCCCCAACCACAAACAACAGAAAAGCTCCTTTTCACTTTGATCATTTCTGTTCCAATCAGCCTCTTGTCTTGTTATGGGAAGGGCCAAATACTAACACCGCAAACGAAGAGTGTGCAAGAACGGCCCCTTCAGAATAATTTAGGAAGAGGAATATAATTTCTTTTTTTAAAATATTTATTTATTTGGCTGCACCAGGTCTTAGTTGCGGCACGTGGGCTCCTTAGTTGTGGCATGCGAACTCTTAGTTGCAGCATGCATGTGGGATCTAGTTCCCTGACCAGGGATTGGACCCGGAGTCTTATCGAGCTCAGAGTCTTATCCACTGCACCACCAGGGAAGTCCGAAGGCATATAATTTCTGAGCAGTAAGTTTTATTTCTCAAACTAAGACCACATCTCAAGTCTCCCAATACCAGTTACTGGGACCCTCTGAAGCCCATAGGTAATATGGTGGCAGCTCTTATCACAATATATTTTTGTCTCCCATGTGACCATGAACTGTCCCCTTGCTCTTCTTATCCCCAGCACTCCAGCCAGCGGGTGTCATTCAAAAGGTGCCCGGTAATGTGTGTTTGGTGAAGAGCTCTGCAGGCTACACTGGTGTAAACTCAGCTGGTCGGGGACTGCAGATTAAAGGTACAAAGCATGTAACTGATTGAAAAAGAATATTTAGATTCAAACAGATAAAGGAAATGCAGTTGGAAATGGTGGAAGATTAATTAAAAGACCATGTGGATCTATTCTAACACTAACATTTAAGATTTATAAAACCCAGGCAACTGAATAATAAAAATTGGATGTGGGCATTGTATAAACTTTTATAAATATTTTCCAATGTCCATATGGTACAAAAGAGGTCTGCATTTATGATTATTTATAAGAAGAATTATCTTACTATACTTTCAAAGCCAAGAGAATCAGAAACCAGAGATCTCAGAGTACATAAATGCTATACTTAGATATAGTACTTATATTTTATTTTTCTCACCGACCAGGTGAAAAAGGAATTAACTAGTTTAGCAAAATACCAAAGCAAACTCCCTTCCCCCACTCCCCAAACAAAAGCAAACAAGTAGACTCTCTTCAAATGCTGTAAGTTCCTTGAGGGCAAGGTTAACGTCTTAGGCGTCTACTGTATTTTCCATAAAAACAACCAACAGGCTAGAGGATGCTTGATAACACTTTGATAAGAGAAGCTGAGTCATCAGTCTTCTCTATTTGAAAATATAAGTCCTATCCACTTCTATAACCACATACCACTGTCTAAGTGTTTGTAGTTCCCTTAAATATGAAAAGTAAGTAAATGAAAGAGGATTTAATCTTTTTTAAAGTGCAGAGACTTTTACTGTGGTGCTTTTTGGAGGTGATAAGCTATAAGAATGGCTGGTCAGGGCGATGTTGTCATAGATGCTTCCAGGGCATCTTGGTGTTGGTCTGTTCACCACACTTCACACAATGCCTGGCAAAGAGCGGGTACCCAGTAGACGTCCATTCCTACCAAAGAGGAAACACCTAAAGAGCGGCAGCTTGGTCATTAGTTCTTATAAATGGAAAACTTTTCTTTTGAAGATTTCAAACTCTCTTTTGCTTACTATTGACACTAAAACAAGGCTACCAAACTCTGTCAAAAAAACAACACAAAAAACAGGGCTAGAAAGGGATGAGCAGTGTGAAACCTGGGAGAAAAGAACCCAGAAACATTTGCAAGAGGAGAATGCAGGGTGCTTCCTCTATTATGTCAAAAATATGAGAGAGAATGCTTGAGAGATAGAAGAAATGGAGGAGTTTTTTGTCCTGGATTATTCTTTCAAACTTTCATTTTAAAATAAATCAGAAATAATCATTTATGAGCAAATTTAATTATGCCTAATACATTTGTCCGTTTCTAAAAATAACAAAACGTCTTTGACCTTAAGATTCTAAATATATTTACATACTACTATGCCATTTATTGAAAATACTAGGCTTTTTTCTCTATCTATCCCCAAAGTGCTTATTCCCCAGTAGCTTAAACATTCTAGATATTTTATCTCTTTCTCTCCTTTGACTAATCAGGTCCAAGTCAAGATACTGTAAAGATTGAAACACAGGCAGCCGGGCTGAGCTTTAACTTCTGGACGGGCAGCTGTAGCTCGGCCACGTCTCAGGGAGAAAATGGGCCTTGCTGTTGGCTGGTCCCAGATGCAAAAGACTCGCTTGCTTCCTGAGGAGAAGCACAGGTACAGTGGTCTTCTCTTGTTCGCGGTCTCTTAGTTCCCCAACCAGGGATCGAACCCCAGCCTTGGGCAGTGAAAACATGGAGTCCTAACCATGGGCCACCAGGGAATTCCCTGTGGTTTCTTTCAAAGGTACAAAAAGAAAAAGGGGGAATCTTAAACCCGGCGTCACCGAATGGAATGCCCACCTAGCCTCATGATACAATGATTCGGGGACTCTGGGATTCTGAAGTTATCCTTAACAAACCAGAGAGGTCTCGCCTGCTATTCAGAAGTACCTTGAACAAGATTCAAGTCAGGGGTACAAAAATGATGCTTCTACGAAGAGAGAAGTTGAATCGTTTCAATGTATTGCTGGTACAGAGGAATTGGGGGTTAACGTTCTGGCATCACAGGTGTGACGGGAGTTGTTTGCTCTTTGAAAGGAGTTAGGAGAGGACCTACATTTGCTGGCTTTCAGATGTGAAACAAGGGAAGAGAATAATAACCAGGTTTTTAACGTTAAGCCAGTGTAAAAATGCAGCAGAATCAAGGTCAGGCTTCTCAGGGAAGCCATCCACCTGTGGGTAGTATCATCCAGGACCAGTGGGGGTGCTGAGCGGGGCCAGGCCCTCCCGACCCCCGTGGGTCACCACTTACACAACCGCAGCCCCGCCATTGATCTGTTGCTCTGGCTTTCACAACGCAAGCACTCAGGCCCGAGTTATTCTATCTCATTAAGGGAAGGTAATACTATTGGTGCTTTCCTCGTGGTACAATGGGAGATGAAGTGAATGGAGTAGAAGTGTTAAGATCTTGGCAATCTAAAGATTGGCAATCTTTCAGGCTCCCTAGATCACAACTCAGAAGAAAGTATAATGTGTATATATATATATATATATATATACACACACACATATATATGTGTATAAATATATATGTATACATATATGTGTGTAACTGTGTACATGTATATGTGTAGATATGTGAGTGTGTGTGTGTGTGTGTGTGTGTGTGTGTGTATGCCAAATCAAAAATCATCCCAAGTGACATCAGGTGAGGTTTACGTTCCGTAATTTAAAATAGAAACGCAATGATAAAAATTAAACACCATATCATATGATATCACTTATATGTGGAATCTAAAAAAAATGATACAAAGAAACTTATTTACAAAACAGAAACAGACAGACAGACATAGAAAACAAACTTATGATTACCAAAGGGGATATTGGGGGTGGGGGGAGGGATAGTGGTGGATAGAGGGATAAATTAGGAGTTTGGGATTAACAGATACACACTATATACAAAATAGATAAACAACAAAGACCTACTGTACAGCACAGGGAACTCTACTCAATATCTTGTAATAACCTATAATGGAAAAGAATCTGGAAAAGTATATATATATATATATAACTGAATCACTTTTCTGTACACTTGAAACTAACACTTGTAAACTAAACTTGTAAATTAACTGTACTTCAATTAAAAAAAATAAAACAAAACGGAATTAAACAGTAGCTAACTTTTAAAGTGATAAGATTTTAAAATTCCAAGATAGTACTTTGTGTTTTTGATACACACACACACACACACACACGTACAAGTGTGTGTCTCTAGCTACAGAGTTATATTTTAAGCTAAGCTAAGAAGAATAAAATATTTAATATAGATTGTAGATTATAAGAGCTGTTAAGAAAAATTCCCTAAAGTTATAAAGTATAACTTTTATGCTGAATGTAGAAAAGTTCCATAAAGGGCTCTGGAATCATTTCTATCAGCCCTTCCAGGAGTCTGAGACAGATTTATAATTGTAACCAGTTTGTACAGATGAGATAACTAAAGTTGAATAAAAGAAAAAACATCATCACAAAAAATTCAAACTTAAGCTCTTGAAATCCCACTCTCCGGTGTTTGGATATAACAAAAGAGAATTTGTTTTCAGATTCCCAATTTCATGGCAAATTCAATTAAATGTCTTTAGATGTTTAGATCAGCATTCATAAATGTTTTTGAACACTGTTTTTTTTAAGAAGCTGCATTTAAAGCATGTTTGAAAGTATCTAATAAAATATTTAGAAGGTGTTAACACAATAGCAGTTCACATAGAACTTCAAAAGTTATCAACACAATAGGTCTTTTGTATCTCTTAGTGACTTTAGGACTGAGGCAGATCCTTGCAGTAAATCAGAATTGTCCAGCCACCTTCCAGGGCAATGACAGTCATCAACTGAGGCTTAAGACGACGTACAAAGTACCGTGGATTCCTAAACTGGGCCAATTTTGCTCATGCTTTTACCGATATCAAATAAGATAAAGCCAGGAATACCTAATTTGTTATCAAATTGTTTGGAAACCCACTCTTCAAAAAAAGAAAAAGAAATTTAATCCCCTAACTCATTTCACACATGCAAGTATTTCTTTATTTTCTGCCTTTTGCCTTTCACTTTTAAATGTGGGCGAACCTCACACACTTTCACTGAACAAATAATGAATGGATGGATACTTTCTATAGAAAATGTGACACCAGCATGTGTAGATGGGAAATAGACGTGTAGGCCAGGGTACATGAGGATGCCATCTGTGCTTTGCCAATCTCACCAAGTTCTCACAAGCTGAGGCCAGGTCAGCAAAATCAGTGACACCCCTCTTCCCCCCAGCAACGCAAAGAGAAAAGGAACATCTGAGTACACACTGCCCCACTTCACCAGACTGCTCTCCGTATTCCATTTATGCCATAGCAACTTTGATATCAAAAGAAGGTCTAGAAAGCAGCTTTGACCACAATGACAATTCCCAGAACTTTTCCCAAGCAGACATTAAGGGGGTTTCTTTCATACGTAGGTTTAAGATGAATAAATGATGGTTGGAATCAATTCCAATCAATATTTAATAATTTTCTTGGACTTCCCTGGTGGCGCAGTGGTTAAGAATCCACCAGCCAATGAAGGGGTCACGGGTTCGAGCCCTGGTCCGAGAAGATCCCACATGCTGTGGAGCAACTAAGCCCACGAGCCACAACTACTGAAGCCCGCGTGCCTAGAGCCCGTGCTCCGCAACAAGAGAAGCCACTGCGATGAGAAGCCCGCGCACTGCAACAAAGAGTAGCCCCCGCTCCCCGCAACTAGAGAAAGCCCGCGTGCAGCAACGAAGACCCAGAGCAGCCAAAAATAAATACATAAATAAATAAAGTTATTAAAAATATATTTAATAATTTTCTAGCTCTAGTCAAAAATGTTCACCTTGGAAGATCTAAGTGGTTTGCAAACAATGGGGAAGAAGTAATAACCAACATTTGTTGTTACTGTGTGTCAGACTTTTGGTGTAATTAACCCATTTAATCCGCACAACAATCTTAGGACATAGGTACAATGACGATCCTTCTTGTACCGATGAAGAAATTGAGGCACTGAGGGGTTAACTTGCCCAAGGTCATCTGGCACAGCTGAGTGTATATCAATGCCATTGGCCTTGGGAGCCGAGTACCAGCTCCAGCACTTTACTGCCTCTGGACGGGGACACACACACACACACACACACACACACACACACACACACACTGTTAACTCCAAAGGAGCACCCTCTTCCCCATTTGGTACTAGGAATGTACCTTCTTTGTGGACACACAGGGGACATTGTGACCTAAAAACACTCCAAACCCAAGTAAGGAACAAAACTGTGACGATCCTGCAGGGCCAAAGTCTGCTGCTCTCTTATTCTGGCTCAGTGTTTCCCCAACAAAGCCCAGGACAGGTCTGGGAGGATCTCGTAAGTTCTCAGTACTGCCTATTAATTTGATTTTAATAATACTGAAGGATGGATGATGGAACTTAAAAAAAAAATCAGCCCAACTGCTGGAACTTTGTGTAGCTGCTTGGAATCCAGCCAGCCAGTCTAGATCATGACCATGGCGTGGACAGAGTAACCTGGGGGCAAGGAAGTAGGATGTGACTGCAGGATCACTTTCATTGTTGCTCAGATTTTTAAAAACTATTGCCCAGTGGTCAGATTTGTGGCTCTCAATCTTAAGGGAGTTTAGAGAGGTACTCTGTGTGACTGAGTGAGGGACTGAGGAGAGAAGAGAGTTGAGACAGATGGAACATGGGAGAAGAGAAGAGGAGAAAGTGTCTGCACCGCAGACCTGATGCCCGACACTGCAAACGTCTAAACGCATCAATTGGAAAGCAGATATCAATACTGCAGAAAGAGTTTCCATCTTATGAAAGGAACACAGATTTGCACTGAACAGCAAGTACTCTATTTTTATTTTGCTAAATTTGATTTATGTCTAAATGTTTTAAAAACAAACCTATCATATAAAGCAAGGTAGGTCTATATTCAATGACATTTGCAGAAGTTTGATCTGCATTATTTCCGGAGTTTTTGGACTAGCTGCCACAAGTCCCATGCTCTGGCTCAGTTTTATTGCTAGGTCATTTAGATATTAAGATTGACCTTTTCTTTTTCTTTTTTTAAATAAATTTATTTATCTATCTATCTATTTATTTATTTATTTATGGCCGCACTGGGGCTTTGTTGCTGCGCGCGAGCTTCCTCTAGTTGAGGCGATCCGGGGCTACTCTTCGTTGTGGTGCATGGGCTTCTCATTGCGTTGGCTTCTCTTGCTGCGGAGCACGGGCTCTAGGCGCACGGGCTTCAGTAGTTGTGGCACACGGGCTCAGTAGTTGTGGCTCGCGGGCTCTAGAGCGCAGGCTCAGTAATTGTGGCGCATGGGCCCAGTTGCTCGGCGCATGTGGGATCTTCCCGAACCAGGGCCCGAACCCGTGTCCCGTGCATTGGCAGGCAGATTCCCAACCAGTGCGCCACCAGGGAAGTCCAAGGTTGACCTTTTCTAATTAAACATCTTTACAATACAAGAATAAAAGCCCTAGGTATGGGTTTTAAGGGTGTTCTAGGAAAATGATGACTTAAGCATTCAAATATAATCAACATTGCCTCTAAGGCTATCTCTTATCACACACACACACACACACACACACACACACACACACACACACACACACACACATATTGGCTTGGCCAAAAAGTTCGTTTGGGTTTTTCCATAAGATGTTACAGAAAACCTCAAACGAACTTTTTGGCCAGCCCAATATAATGTCTGATTTCTAGCTCTATATTTATTAGAGGTGTTAACCAAAGTCTCTCTGGATTTTCAATTTAAACTTAGGAGATGTTGTGAGATGCAAAACAATCATTAAAAAAAGAAAAAAAAGACAGAAAACAAAACAACAAATAAAGCACTAGTGAGGAAACAAATGGTCAAAGCATGTGTTAATATTCTCCTGTATTGAGGTTAAATGAAATCCCTGATAAGACAAAAACTTATCCAAGTGGCATCAGTGGCAGGTTCAAGCCTCCTAAAGAGACAGTGGGTGTCGTGGCTCAGTGCAAAAACCACGGGATCACAGTCCCTCTCATTTACAATCTCTTCAACCTTGTGCAAATCACACAAGCTCACCGTGGGTCCGTCTTGGTCTTTAGAATGGGAACGATTGTGGCTCTTACCTCGCAGGGTTGTTGAACAAATCATTGTTATAAAGTGTATGTACCAGTGTCTGGACATAGTAATTAGTACTCGAATGTTTGCTATAATGAGTGAGATAGAAGATAGGACAGGAATACTCAAGTGAGCTCATTTCTATAAAAGCACCACGTACATTTTGGTCTACTCTCTGCCAGCCTCCCGGTGGATGTTTCAATGAGCCCAATTTTATTTTTGTTCTGCATAGTAGCTGTACATCCTGATAATGACTGCCCAAGTCCGTGAATTGATGGCAAATTCTACAGCTCTGTATCACCAACATAAAAATCCCAGGGGAAACAGAAAACGTCCAAGCTTCTGTATGGCCTGAAGCTCATCGTTGGTTCTCAAGGCTCGTACCTCTTGGACATCTGATCTTAATTCAGTGGGGTAGGAAATGGTGGTGTGTCAGTTAGTGTGACCTACTCGGTAACCCGCGTCTCTGCTCCGTGGGCACGTCTCCCACCTCCTTTCCGAATCACAGTGTTAAATCCCCACCCCCCCGCCGCCTCTCAGACTGTTCCATTCTCCCTTTGCAAACTGTGTCTTGCCTATATATGTGAAATTAATGGTGGCTAGTGTGCACAGGTGCTCAAGAAGGTAGGAAGAGAACAAAACTTCAGGGACAGGGCTGACAGTATGCATTCCTTACCCTGTCCATTCTCTCCTGCTTCCTTGTCAACAGAACCTTCATTTCTCCCCACTGGAAAAGTGACCCCATTGTGAGCTCAGCTCAAGGCTAAGTCCTGAATATTCTCATGGCCACGCCACCAAGGACGGGTTTAGGGATGGGCTTGTGACCAGGATCTCACCCACAACATGGAGGGGAATCTGCTGGCATGTTACGGGGAGGATTTCTTTCCTGATGGAAAGCTAGAAAACAGGACACCCTCATCTCATGCACTGGATCTTGTTTTTTTGTCCAGTGTGATTCCCGGGATGGCTGCGCCCCTCCTGGCAACAATGAAGCTACCAGAGGAGAGGGCATCATGTTGGCAACGGCGGAGACAGAGAGAACCGGGGCCCTGGTGACATCACCGAGCCATGAGTGACCCAGCCCTGGAGTGGCCCCATCGCTGACTCTCTTATGATGGGAGAGAGACGGTATTTTCCTTATTCTTGAAGCAGTTCAGGCTGGGCTTTCTATTACTTGCAGCTTCACTAAACCAAGGGGAAAGCAATGCCTTTTTAAAATAATCTAGAGAGAAGCCGATTGGAGCCTGCGACATCTTGTCATTGTCTGAAGATGCTTCAATCACTATGTCAAGTGACACAGATGATTCTCTTTCTTCATATGATGAAGATCAGGGATCTAAACTTATCCGAAAAGCTAGAGAGGCACCATTTGTCCCCATTGCAATGGCAGGTTTTGCGGCAATCGTCGCATATGGATTATATAAACTGAAGAGCAGGGGCAATACTAAATGTCTGTTCACCTGATCCACATGCGCGTGGCAGCCCAAGGCTTTGTTGTGGGAGCGACGGCTCTTGGTATGGGCTATTCCATGTATTGAGAATTCTGGGCAAAGCCTAAACCTTAGAAGAGGAGATGCTGTCTTGGTCTTGGTGGTGGTGCCTGCTTTAGTTAGACATCTCACATTGAGGTTATACGTTTATGTTGAAAATAAATTCTGTGGGTCGGACAATAACATGGTAATTGGAATATTGGCTCCCTTTCTTGCAGGCTTGATTTGCCTGGTGACTAGTTCACTAGCTAGGTCATTCAGGGGAGTCAGATGAACACAAAAACATGTCACTTTTAAATGCACTCGATAGTCGTACAATGTCCACCTTCTTAAACTCTTCTGATAAAATGAGTTGTGAAGAGGACAACATGCTCCCAGTTGCTGCAGAATGTCCTATGCTTTTGATGTAATGGAGGAGTCCTATCTACCCCACTTAATTTAACTCTTTCTGACTGCCTTGTGGACTGAGTACTGTTTTTAAGGGCTGGCTGGCTCTTGAAGAATGCTTTCAGAGCAGTGCACGGAATACAACATTATAAACCTCCCGGCAACTATGTGTGTGTTCTTAAACCAAACCTAAAGAGCTGGTAACAGCTGCTTTGAAGTAGTATCTGTTTCAGAATCACAGCTGTAAACAGGAGAACAACTTAACTGTACATCCCAGTTTAGCTCTTTTGTAGTTGCAGAATTATAGTTTGCTGCTGTTATAGTAGAATAATTTTTAAATGGCATTTTGAAATAGAAGTGTGTGTTTTAAGTGCTAATGCAAAGGTAAATGAAAAATACTTTTTAAAAATAAAAAACTAAAATAAAATAAAATAACCTAGAGATAGACCTGGAGAAAGAGAGTGAGAAGGAGAGGGATTGGGGGAGAGATATGAGTTGCTTAATGATGGATCCAGGATATATTTTCATCTATTGTTTTAATTGTAAGAATGGCCTATTCTTTTACTTACATAAAAGATGATTTTTAACATCCCTTCAATAAACTTTGTATGAAAAATATTTGGTGGGGGAGGGATAAATTGGGAGATTGGGATTGAGATATACACACTACTATATATATATAAATAAAACAGATAACCAACAAGGACCTACTGCATACTACAGAGAACTCTACTCAATACTCTGTAATGACCTATATGGGAAAAGAATCTAAAAAAGAGTGGATATATGTATATGTATAACTGGTTCACTTTGCTGTACACCTGAAACTAACACAACATTGTAAACCAACCATACTCCAATAAAAATTATTTTAAAAAAATACTCGGGGCCGTACAGAAGTGTGGCCTTTATCCATGGTGCAGGCCAAAATCACTTTAAAATATTCGTCAAATGCCTCAAGTTTATAAGACAGTCAAATTGGAAGTAAAACCCGGCATCCATCCCACATTACGAAGTATGGAACTTAGTCATTATTATGAAAAGAAAATCAACGTTAATTGTTCAAATCATTCGCTCTCATTGACACCCCAAATCTCAGTGATTAGCGTCAGACAACCCAAATCAACCATGGTAACCTGCTCCTGAAACTAAATTTGGGAGAATGTAAAAGTGTCTTTATTTCTGATGAATTAAATGAAAAGGGGAAAACATTCCTCAAATTTTCCTCCAGTTCGGTAGCCTCTTTGCAAGAATCTAAACTCCAATCATATCAGAAATGGGAGCACTGCAAGCTCTGATAAGCCCCTAAAAATTGTATGTCCAACTCAGAATTCAGAACTAAGAGATGCAGAATCAGGGCCAGGAGGAATGTGTAGTTATTTCTGGTTCTGCTGCAATTACCCTATCAAAATGGACTGAAATGCAGCTAGAAAGCCTGGTGCCCTCAGACTAAAAGCTCTCGTCCTTTTTTTTTTTAAGCGATTTTTTCATTTCTGGCATCTTAGCTGTGGCTTTCTTGAAGCTCACATATTTGGGATTTTAAAAAATATATTCTGAAGTGTTTTAGCCTTTAGCTTCTCAAGCGTTGAAGGTTTCCAGGTTCATAACCCTGTTCAAAACTAAAATCGGTTCTGGTTTTGCTATTCATGTCTCCCTGTCTGTTGAACCAACGTTGTGCTACCCCTCCACCACTGAGTACAGAAAAATGCCGCCTCCTGTCCTGGGTCTACTCGTTGTACTCAATTTTCTTGTCTTTTCATTGATGACTCATAACCCAGGCAGGGCAAGCGGCACGGCTACGGATGCAGAGGGACGTGACCACAGTGTACCTTCCACTTGGTCCTCTGAGACCAGGCTCTTTCTGCCATCTCTCGGGGGACATCCTGACCTTCGTTTGGTTTCCTACTACAAGCCTCTGTCTCTTCACGGATCACCGGGGAGCGCCATAAGAATGTCAACGACCATATGCCAAACTATTAACGGAAAAGAATACTGAGAGCCAGGCTGGCTGTGTAATTTACCATGGTGACTGACGGGACACACTTGACCTTACTGGAGAAGCACTGAAGCCAGGTCTGGTCCGAGCTCCGTAAAGGATTGGGGAAAGCAGAGCGATGAATGCCCAGGCTCTGGGGCCAGACAGACCTGCGAACCGCAACTCTATTCCTTAGCTGGTTGACCCTGGGCAAATAATTTAGCTTCACAAATCCCCAGTTTCCTCATTCTTTTTTCTTTCATTGAAGTATTTACAATGTGGTGTTAGTGTCAAGTGCACAGCACAGTGATTCAGATATACCTATATGTTCTTTTTTACATTCTTTTTCCTCATAGATTATTACAAGATACTGAGTATAGTTCCCTGTGTTGTACAGTAGGTCCTTGTTGGTTATCTATTTTATATATAGTAGTGTGTATATGTCAATCCCAAACTCCTAATTTATCCCTCTCTCCCGTTTCCCCTTTCGTAACCAGAAGTTTGTTTTCTATGTCTGTGAGTCTATTTCTGTTTTATAAATAAGTTCATTTGTATCTTTTTTTTTTAGATTCCACATTTAAGTGATACCATACGATATTTGTCTTTCTCTTTCTGACTCACTTCACTCAGTATGACAACTCTAGTTGCATCCATGTTGCTGCAAATGGCATTATTTCATTCTTTGTTATGGCTGAGTAATATTCCATTGTATATATGTACCACATTCGCTGTATCCATTCATCTGCTGATGGACATTTGGGCAGTTTTCTCATTCATTTTTAATTTGTTTTTTGCTGTGCCATGCAGCTTATAGATCTTAGCTCCCCGACCAGGGACTGAACGCAGGCCCTCGGCAGTGAAAGCACAGAGTCGTAACCACTGGACCACTAGGGAATTCCCAGTTCCCTCATTCTGAAAATAGTTCTGGGAGATATTTCCCTCATGGAGGAATTAAAATCATTTACCTAATACAGGGTGCTTTTTAAGAAATTATTTATTTACCTTGGCTGTGCCAGGTCTTAATTGTGGCGGGCAGGATCTTTAGTTGCGGCATGCGGACTTCTTAGTGCAGCGTGCAGGCGGGATCTAGTTCCCTGACCAGGGATCGAACATGGGCCCCCTGCATTGGGAGTGCAGAGTCTTACCCACTGGACCACCAGGGAAGTCCCCAGCGTGCCTGAAATGAGTCAGTGAGACAACCTGTACTACAACTTAGCCCCGTGCCTGCCACACAGCAGGGACCCAAAAGTTAGCAGTTAATTGTGTACTGTAGCCAACCCTGCACCCTGCTAGCCAGAGTTTCCTCACTCTGATTGTTTCCCCAAGTGATCAGCCCCAGTTCACACTACCAAGACCCTCACCATATCTTCACACTATCTTCCCTTTTTTCACCTTCTCCATTTCCCTAACATTTAATCCCACTTCCCATGATCATTTTTTAATTAATTAATTTATTATTTTTGGGGGGCTGCGTTGGGTCTTTGTTGCTGTGTGTGGACTTCCTCTAGTTGCGGCGAGCGGGGGCTACTCTTCATTGAGGTGCGCGGGCTTCTCATTGCAGTGGCTTCTCGTTGTGGAGCACGGGCTCTAGGCGCATGGGCTCAGCAGTTGTGGCATGCAAGCTCAGTAGTTGTGGCTCGTGGGCTCTAGTGCGCAGACTCAGTAGCTGTGGCGCATTGGCTTAGTTGCTCCGCAGCATGTGGGATCTTCCTGGACCAGGGCTTGAACCCATGTCTCCTGCATTGGCAGGCAGATTCTTAACCACTGCACCACCAGGGAAGTCCCCCATGATCATTTTTCTTTTGTTTTTTTCTTTCCTGTTCTCTCAAACAACCTTCATCTTAGATCTTCTTTCTCAATACTCTTCCTTCCCCAGACATTCACTGAGTGCCCACAGCGTATAATCCTTGTGTCGGGAGGTGGGGACAGACAAAAAAAGGACTCACTTCTTCACAAACTAAAGAGAAAATAAGCCATCACAGTACAGAGACATAAGTCCTATATATAAGATATAATACAGATAATAACATAGCATACAATATATAATAGAATATACGCTGGGCACCATCTGAACATTTTATGGAGACTTGAAAACACCCAGGGAAAGTGGACTATGGGTCTGTGGGGTGTCAGGTATCACATTAACCACTTGGAACATTTTGTTTAATATTCACACAGTGGTCTGAGGGAGGCACTGTCATCTTCAGTCTAGAAGAGAAGAAATTTTCATATGCTGCTTCTGACAGCTTCCAAAGAGAGAGCTTTTAAAAAAGAAAAAAGAAAATAAAGCAAAAACAAATGAAAAAACAAAGAGTGTTTATTGAGTACTTTCTTTGTGCCAGCCTCACTTACAAGGAAATGCATTTTAAGTCATTTTACTTTTTTTTTTTAATATTTATTTGGTTGTGCCAGGCTCCTCAGTTGTGGCAGGCAGGCTCCTTAGTTGTGGCATGTGGACTCTTAGTTGTGGCATGTGGACTCTTAGTTGCAGCATGCATGCAGGATCTAGTTCCCTGGCCAGGGATCAAACCTGGGCCACCTGCATTGGAAACGCAGAGTCTTAACCACTGCGCCACCAGGGAAGTCCCCATTTTGCTCTGTATAACAACCCTATACTATTACTATTTCCATTTTACTGAGGCACAAAAAGATTAAGCTGTCCATGGTCACACAGCTAATAAGTGACAAGGTCAATGTTATTTAAATCAGGAAAATTAATGAACGAACACTGAATGTCCAACAAGAGAACGATAAATTACAAAAGAGCAATCTAAAGGAACCACAGCCAGAAATTAAAAATCATGATTTAGAAAAAATATAATGGGATGGAAAAATATTGATCATATAACGTAGATGTTTAAAAGGGCAGAATATAGGGACTTCCCTGGTGGTCCAGTGGTTAAGACTCCATGCTCTTAATGCAGGGGGCACGTGTTCAATCCCTGGTTGGGGAACTAAGATCCCACATGCTGGAAAAAATAAATAAATAAAATGAAATAAACGTTGTAATATCTATTAAGCAAGGGTTGTGATAAATAATTTTTTAAAGGGCAGAACATAAAACAATATGTACAATATGATACCAAATTTGTCTGTATTTAAATCCTTAAATACATAGGAAAAGATTAGAAGAAAATATTTCAGAGCTTTAAGATCTCAGGATGTCAGGATTACAGGTGATTTGTATATCTTCCCTTTATACTTGACTGCATTTTCTAAATTGCTTTAATCTCTTTATTTTATTTGTATACATATCTACATGTACACAGATTTTTACCTAAACGCATAAATGTGATCACACGCCTCTATCATCTTTTCTTCTCTTTTGCTTGGTTCTCCCACGCATACAATTACCTTGCTTTGCCCATGCAGCCATAAATACTTCACAGGAATCCCTCCAAGCCATCCAGTGAAGGCTCTGCTTAGCATTTGTTTTTTCCAATGGCTGCATTGTAGCCAGTGAAGTGGAGATAGTATCATTTATTCAGCCATCGCCAATTGTTGGCCGTTCTCTCTGTTTGCATGTTTCCAGGCTCCAAGGACATATGTTAAACTCAGGCCAGGCTTTGCTCCTGTGGAATGGGGTCAGGGCCCCGAGCACGCCACATCTCACGCTTCCATGGCTGGTGTGAACTGCTTCCTCCCAGGAGCCCCCTTGTCACTCGGCTCACTCTGGATCCTCAAGGATCCTCCAGCCCCACTTCCTCCAGGATGCTTGCTGTTCATCTCTCCCAAGATGGATTAGGGACACCTGCGTACCCCCAGCACCCTAAGCTCTGATAATGAACTCTCCTCTTTTCTCTCTTCCACCAAATCGAACCTCGTGAGGTTGACTCTTTATCCCCAGCACCATTATAGCCTCTTGTACCTTTTAGCTGATGAAGCAGATGGGTGGATAAATGAACAAACGAAGAGATGAGTGAACAGAGAGAGGCATGAAACGCGGTGATGTTTTGAGACTTGACGAGTAGTTCTTATAGGTAGAGTACAGAATGAGTGAGAAAGTGGGGGAGAAGATAGATCAGAGAAGTTAAAAAAAAAGGTCAGATCCTAAAGGGTCTTGTGTAATAAACTTAAACAGTATGAACTTTGTATCCTAAAGAGTATGGCAGGGCTTCCTTGGTGGTGCAGTGGTTAAGAATCCGCCTGCCAGTGCAGGGGACAAGCGTTCGAGCCCTGGTCCGGGAAGATCCCACATGCCGCGGAGCAACTAAGCCCCTGCGCCATAACTAGTGAGCCTGCGCTCTAGAGCCCACAAGCCACAAATACTGAAGCCCGCACACTTAGAGCCCGTGCTCTGCAACAAGAGAAGCCACCACAATGAGAAGCCTGCGCACCTCAACGATGAGTAGCCCCCCCGCCCCCGGCCGCAACTAGAGAAAGCCCGCACGCAGCAACGAAGACCCAACACAGCCAAAAATAAATACATTTATATATATAAAAAAAGAGTATGGCAAACCACTGAAGAATTTTAAGCAGCAGAATCATTATTCAATTTTTTAAAATTCGTTAAGCAGGAGTGTGTGAAAAGACTAGAAAAGCCAAAGCAAGACAAGGAACCCTCGGGAGGTGACAGAAAGGATCAAAAGGAGAAATGATGAGGGGCCTGTGTGTATCAGTCATCAGGCTACACCTGCCCCGCGAATTCTCATCTAACCTTCCCACCATCTCAGGAGTCGTGGTTCATGCTGCACCCACACTGAGAAAACAGAGTTAAAGGGAACACAGAATTCACCAAGGGTCACCATGTTAATCAAAGATGTGCCCAGACCAGACCTCAAGTCCCTCTGCCTCAAAGCCCGTGAGCTGTCCGGTGTGGATGTCGGAAGCCAAGGCGATGACAGAACCAGAGGACGGGATGCCATGGAGGGATGTTATTGAAACAGAATGAACTAAGCTGGCAACTGAATAGACACAGCAAGTAAATCAAAGGGAGATTTTTAGAATGGTACCCAAATTTCCAATTTAGCCATTTGGTGGTGTCATTCATCCAAAAAAAAAAAAAAATGGCATTTGAAATGAAAGATAATGAGTTCCATTTGGGACACGATGAATTGGATCTGCACTTATGATTTGTTGATATGTATATATGTTTACATCATTTAAGGACATCATGCATTACCAGTTCTATGTTTAAAGGTCTTTGCATTTCCCTAGTGTAAATCTTCCCAGCCGTCAATACTAATATGGTCAGCTGATGTTTCTTGAACAACTACTGTGTGCCAGGCATATATATCATTTAATTCATAATAATTAGTTTTAGGATTAAATGATAGAGCATATGTGAGGCACTTCACAGAGTGCCTGGCATATAGTATGTGCTCAGTAAATGGAGAAATGATACATGAGGCTATAGAGGTAAAGAGAGGTCGAAAAAGTAGTCAAAAATCACGTATCTAGTAACAACTGTTCTAAATATCATATCTATTCTAATATTAATATTATATAATTAATATGAATAAAGCTTTAAGATCATAATAAAGGCCAAAAATGTCACTAAATTTAAAACAGCACATTTAAATTTGGGTGGTAATGGAAGTTAATGAAAGAGAGAAAAGATAATTGAAATCTCACAACAATTTCAATTTTTTTATTTACCTGTAATATCAACTCTTTTTTCTCTTAATTATTAGCGTAAAATAGAAAACTTGGATGGTTTGTGGCTTTCTGGGACATGTAAAAGAACTTGAAAAATCTAAAATACATTAGTATCCAAATAAATTATGCTTGAGGGTATAACTTGCTATTTTCATGGAAATAAAAATAACAGGTAGAAAGTATGCCTACCTCTTTGAAACTCATTTTTGTTTTTCTCAGTTACATATAGTATAAGATGACCTTTCTAAGTATCTTCAGTTTTTTTTCAATTAGTCCTTTCTTTTTTGGTTTTATCTTTCCTTTCCCAAAATGTAATGTGCATTTATGCCATTATTTTATTACAGTCAGTAGATTGATGATTGATGTTTTGACTAATCACAGATTGCTGTGTTGAGAAACTGTTTAAGGAATAGATATTTTTAAATTCCACTTTATCATTTTTGATTAAACATTTTTTTTCACAAAGGATTGAGAGGGCAAAAAAAAAACCAATAAAACGATGTCTATTAGAATAACTGAAACGTAATCAAGATTGAGTTATATGTCCCCATATAAGATTTAACCATATAAAATATTCCATTCTAGAGGAACACTTATTACTCGAAAAAGTGTTTTATTCATGTGGTCTACGAGATAACGTCAGGTAATACATAACCTTCAGTTGCATGAATTAAGCACGTCTGAGATATATTTTGTGGCTCCATGTTTTTTAGAAAATAATTACTATGTAACTCCTGGGGAAATCACTTTGGATGCTCTACAGATCCCTCTTTTAAAACAGTTTAGATAATTTAGTTATTTGCCTAAATGTTTTAAAAGGCCTTAAATGGAAACAAAATGGCACTGAGTTTATTTCATTTACTCTAAATAAAGATATGAACCATAAGTCAAATCACAGATTGTGATAAACGTGGGGAACTCAACACAAGCCTACAGAAGAATAAAGTCTTAAATATTTCAATTGCTGAAAGATTGACTAAGGCTCTGTTTAATTATTAGTGCTATAAAAAGTGAGTAATATTTACCTGGCCATAATAGTACTGTGTAAAAGTAACTTATCTTTCCTGCCAGGTGCCGCATTTCTCACAGTTATTAAGAAGAATGAAAAGAAATCTTTACATAGTCATTATTTTTCCAGATCTGCCACCCCATCATCTTATATAATTTGGGGCTTGGGGGTTGTTAAAGAAGCTGATTATTTATTTATTTATTCAGTGCCAGTGCTAGCCCAGGTCTTCAATGAAATCAGTAACAAATGGCATTGTTAGTAAAGGGTATCAGCAAAAACGCCCCAGTAAGCCATGGTTTGGCAAAAACTAACTGGTTCTTCTTCTAAGTCCTCTGTAAACTCCCCAATATCTGCTGCAATCAGTCCATTTGAATGATGAGTCATTTCGGGTGCTTGTTCTTAATAAATCCCAGTATAAACATACCCGCAGGGTCTTTCTGGTATATGCTTATGCACGGTGCTGCCCAGAAATCCGACTTTACAAGAATATCCATTCCTAACAGATATGTCATAACGCCTTGGAAGAGTGTATTCAGGAAGTTTACAGTGACTGTAATTCATTAACTGAACTTCAACATCCTCATGCAGTACGGGCTCAGATGACATTACCGAACGCTTTCTGGATTTTGGCAAAGATGCCTAGGAGTCATTAGTTATCTGTCAATCATTTACAAATCCTTTCTGAAATCAGTTAGCAAATAATGTTTTATCATTATAAACACGTATCCTTGTACATGTGAGTCACTGTAAGTGTGCTCTGTGGTGGTATCTGAGTTCGGTGGGGTAATGAAGGTGATTAAATGCCCACATTCACCAAAAGGAAGTGGTTAGACTGCCTTGATTGGGAAAAATAATTACTAAAAATTGAGGTTGTAATTTCTTTTGTGCTTTTCCCCCAACCCGGTTGGAACCTAAATTGTTCATTAACCATCTGTGGGGCTGAGTTCCGAGCACCTGTTATTCATATCACATGTGAATGTTATTCCAGCCTTTCTTTCACAAAAATATGTTCATTTCTCACAAAGTACTGAGTATCTATTTCTATTCAATTAGCCCCCTAGATAAGCTTCAAAAGACCAAAGTAACTCATTAATGCAACGTTTCCTCCACATGCCAGTAACTTCTACAGGAACGTGAATAAGAGTGACAAATAGCAAATAGTATGTTTTAAAGGTTCTGGTGGGAGTTATTAGGAACCCAGTAATGCTATCATCCTTTAACATTTTTTGTATATTTTGTAAATAATTCTGTCTAATCAGAAGCATGTAACGAAGAATGAAATCCAATCTTTTTTATTGTTCCACGTATTATTAGCCATACACAAAAAAGGAAGAGAAAGCAAAGCGCTACATAATACTATTAAACTATAAATCATGGGAGGTCTTCTATAGGGTGTCAAGTAGTATGTGACCAAACTAAGAACTGGTGTCAAAAACAGAATACAAAAGAAGAAACTTGCATAATTTTTCCAAAATTCCATTATGGAAGATGAGTCTCTCACCCAAGAACCCAAGTCACACGGTCCATACTGGTTTTTAATGACATCAAAATATGTATTGGGCACTTTCTATATATGAGCTCAATTACTTCTCACAACAAACAGTATCGGATTCCATAATTTTTGTCATTTTTACTTGAAGACTCTAATGCTCAGAGAGGTCAAGCATTGCTTTGCCCCTGAGTAGGGAACAAAGTGAGTATGGCAATTGTGAATTTTCTGACCTCAAATCCCAGATGCTTAACTACTACCTTCATGGCGACCATGATCTTATAATGTGCTCTCCTGCTCAGATAGGCTGCATTCACCAACCACAACTGCATGGTTTTTCAGGTAAAGACAATTAGGTGAACAGCCAGCGTGTTGGGAGGATTTGATGGGCAAGACTATTTGATGGGTTGAATAATATGTAAAGCCTTAACAAATGTGTGTCCAACACTCAGGCACGTGTGAAAGAAGACTTACATCTTCCAAAGCAGTTACAGGTGTAAAATATGCCTGCAAAAATATATGCTCCTTCTGGGTTTCTATCTGAAAATTAGAGAAGAAATCATTGGTTTCAATAAGAATCATATTTTGAAATCCATGATATATTTAAAAGAAAAAAAAGTAATCTAAGTAAATAATACCTAATGTATTCATGCAAAGTAGAGCGTACACAAGAGCTTAAAGCTCAGAGAAAACAACGGCATGTTTATCAAATGCCACCTCTGGACCACAGTCATGGCCACTGCTAATTCTCACCCTGATTTCCAGGAGTCACCCAGGCCCCACGTCACCCAAACCGGACACAGAGGAGAGTGTACGTCCAGCAGGGCTGGGAGCCAGCAACACAGCTAAAACGCGGCAGAGAGGGAGGAGGTGAGAGGTCTTCCTTTATTCTCATTTCTCTTCTAACTGGTCTTCCCATATAGCACTTTTATCTTTCCCATGCAGTATTCCAACCATATCTTTCTGATGCAGTATTCCAACATTTCAACCAAAATAACATGAAGCAAGAGGAGAAGTGAAAACATAACAGTAATCAGAGTAAACAACAAAGAAAAAAAGGGGGGATAATGAATTCTAGAATGTGACTCTTCAGACAATGACTGCTTAATCTATTACAGTATATGACGTGTGAAATTATGTTACAACCAACGTCCACATATTCAGTTATAAATGATCCGTACACATACATACGCACCCCATTTACTTGGTTTAAAAAAAGCATCCACACTACTATATATAAAATAAATAATCAACAAGAACCTACCGTATAGCACAGGGAACTCTACTCAATGTTCTTGTAATAACTTATATGGGGAAAGAACCTGAAAAAGAATGGAATTATGTATATGTATAACTGAATCACTTTGCTGTACACCTGAAACTAACACAACATTGTAAATCGACTATAATATAAAATAAAAATTAAGTTAAAAAAGAACAAGCATCAATGTTAATATTGTTTAAAAGCACATAAAGTTTTGAAAATATTGATACATGGGCTTTAGTCACTGATGGAGAAAGATTCTCTTCCAGAAACCTAAAAGAATAAAATAAAATTTCAAGTTTAACATGAAAATTAGCTAGTGTCATATATTTATATTCCAACTTACCCAGTATCCCTAGCCAAGCAAAATTTTCAGAAAAGGTCACTTTGTTCTTATCAACTGCACAGCAGTGTATTGTACTGATCCCTTCCTAACTAAGGCCCAAGTCTGTGAGTCTTAGCTAGCAATACTAGGTGTCCATCTGATCCTGCAAAGAATTTTTCCATTTATAAAACTTTAAAACTTGGACTTTAGCCTTATTAACATTTTGATTTAAACAACTGATCTAATTAGGTTATAATGTGTTCAAGTCTGTTCTCTATGTCTGTGAGTCTGTTTCTGTCATAGATAAGTTTGTGTGCATCATGTTTTAGATTCCACATATAAATGATATCATATAGCATTTGTCTTTGTCTGACTTACTTCACTTAGTATGATCGACTCTAGGTCCATCCATGTTGCCGCAAATGGCATTATTTCATTCTTTTTTATGGCTAAGGACTATTTCATTGTATATATGTACCACATCTTTTTTTTTTTTTTACAAGATGTTGGGGGTAGGAGTTTATTAATTAATTAATTTATTTATTTATGGCTGTGTTGGGTCTTCGTTTCTGTGCGAGGGCTTTCTCTAGTTGTGGCAAGCGGGAGCCACTCTTCATCGCGGTGCGCGGGCCTCTCACTATCGCGGCCTCTCTTATTGCACAGCGCAGGCTCCAGACGCGCAGGCTCAGTAGTTGTGGCTCACGGGCCTAGTTGCTCCACGGCATGTGGGATCCTCCCAGACCAGGGCTCGAACCCGTGTCCCCTGCATTAGCAGGCAGATTCTCAACCACTGCGCCACCAGGGAAGCCCCACCACATCTTCTTTATCCATTCATCTGTCGATAGGCATTTAGGTTGCTTCCATGTCCTGGCTATTGTGAAGAGTGCTGCTATGAACTTTGGGGTGCGTGCATCTTTTTGAATTATAGTTTCTTCCGGATACATGCCCAGGAGTGGCATTGCTGGATCACATGGTGTTGAGTTTCCTAACTTTACTCCCCTAAAGGAGTAACCCTGAGGCGTAGAGAATTATATTTTGAAATAATCTTGACATTTATCTCAAAGACAAGAAAAGTCATAAAAACAACCTGAATCTCAGGTCCCTACGGTGAGCATCCAGCTCTTCCAAGTTCCAAAAATCTTTCCACAACCTGTTCGGAACAGGCCGCCCTGGTTAGGATGCGGAGGTTGAGGAGACCAGGAAAAGTTTCTGTTCACAGAAGAAATTCCAATGTGCTTTCTTTTCAAACTTTTGGGGGGGAATATGGCTCATAATATTTAACAGAAGAAGATATTATCTATTTTAATTCCATTCAGATCTCTTCCATACCCCCAATTTCATGAAAATGCAATTAGGACGCAGCTTGCAGGATCCTAATTCCCCGATCAGGGACTGAACCCTCGTGCTCGGCAGTGAAAACGCGAAGTCCCAACCACTGGACCACCAGGGAAGTCCCAACAGACCATTTTGTTTTATAAAAAATTCCAAACATTGTATTCTCTGACCAGAACAATCGTGGATTCCATATATGAGTTGGCTGGTGAAAAATTATTAACACACTACTCTTATAGAAAGGATGGACAACAAGGTCCTACTGTAGAGCACAGGGAACTATATTCAATGCCCTGGGATAAATCATAATGGAAAAGTATATAAGAAAGAACATATATACATATATATGTACACATATAACTGAGTCACTTTGCTGTACAGCAGAAATTAACACGACATTGTACATCAACTCTACTTCAATTTTAAAAAACCATGTTACTCTTGAAGAACGTGGCAGCTTTTTTAATGAAATGTTATTTTTACATTTTGAGAATGGCTGACAGACTATGGTTATTCAGACATAGGTATTTTGGAGACATTTCTTGAATACGAAGTAAACCTATTACTTCAAGGAAAAAAGTGATAGTACTTTTTTCACTGATAAAACTCAGACTTTTGGGCTTCCCTGGTGGTGCAGTGGTTGAGAGTCCGCCTGCTGATGCAGGGGACACGCGTTCGTGCCCCGGTCCCAGGAAGATCCCACGTGCCGTGGAGCGGCTGGGCCCGTGAGCCATGGCCGCTGAGCCTGCGCGTCCGGAGCCTGTGCCCCACAACGGGAGAGGCCACAACAGTGAAAGGCCCGCGTACCACAAAAAAAATAAAAAAAAACTCACACTTTCAAGTGAACATTTGGATTTTAGAAAATCTGTATATTCCACTGAGAGTTGGACAGCTTCCTAGCATTTAAAGACTTCTGATGAGATCAGTGGTGATATTAGCGAGTATAAGTTTTGATATTTGTCCACATTTGGAACATTTGCCAAATTTGATGAACATATATTTTTCCAAATCACCAGTGTAAGATGTAATAAAATCATGCACGGGAGAAGGTGCATTTGAAGTGTAAAAAAGGTCAATGAATTTTAGTGCAACAGAGGACAAAATGTTCACAGACTTGGTTGAAGACTCCACATTTCAACTACGAAGAAGATATCACTTGTGGAATTTGGGTGTAGAATCAAAGAAAAAGATTCATAATTATCTGAAAAAGCTGTTGTAATACTGCTCTTTTCTTCTGCCTTCATATTCTGAAGACCATGTTTTTATTATTGTTATTTTAAAATTTTATTTATGTTTGGCTGTGTTGGGTCTTCATTGTTGCGCGCGGGCTTTCTCTAGTTGCGGCGAGCAGGGGCCACTCTTCGTTGCGGTGCGCGGGCTTCTCATTGTGGTGGCTTCTCTTGTTGCAGAGCACGGGCTCTAGAGCACAGGCTCGGTAGTTGTGACACACGGGCTCAGTAGTTGTGGCTCACGGGCTCTAGAATGCAGGCTCAGTAGTTGTGGCGCACGGGCTTAGTTTCTTCACGGCATGTGGGATCTTCCCGGACCAGGGCTCAAACCCGTGTCCCCTGCATTGGCAGGTGGATTCTTAACCACTGCGCCACCAGGGAAGTCCCATGTTTTTTATATACTTCAGCCAAAACAACATATCACTAAAGACTGAATGCAGAAGGAGATGTGAGAATCCAGCTTTCTATTAAGCTAGACATTAAAAAGACTTCTGAAAATGTCACTTTTTATGGATTATTTTGTTTTGGAAAACAGCTATTTTCAATTTTCAATGTGTTATTTATAGTAATATACTTTAATAACTACAAATTAATATATTTATAAATAATACTTTTTTAGAATGGATATATATATATATAAAACTGATTCATTTTGCTGTACACCTGAAACTAACACAACATTGTAAATCAACTATACTCCAATAAAAATTTTAAAAATAATAATTTTTTTACTTTCTCAATTTTAATGTCGAATAAAATAAATACTAATAGATATAATTCACATAAGCAAAAAGCTTTTAGAGCCTTATAATTTTTAAGAGAATAGCTGCTTTTCAGGGTCATAGGTCCTCTAATATCTACATATGTACATTTCTGATATTATGCCACATTATTGCTTGACTGTTTAAAGAACTAACAACAAAGAACCGACATGGATGATTATAATTACCCAATCCTTGTTAGTTCGAAATATACATTCACTTGCCCAGCTATATACTTCACTCCCCAGCCTCCCTTGCAGCTAAGTGTGGGTATGTGTCAAATTTCTGCCTAGTGAGCTGTAAGCAAAGTGTTTACATGGCACTTTCAGGAAATGTCCTGGAAAAGGAATATGTGTTTTCTCCCTTCCTCTGTACTGCTTCCTGGTAGTGATGGCTGCCCTCTAGCAGTCATTTTGGAACATGAGGACAAGAGACAGAGGAGAGTAAAACGGAAAGAACCAGGTCCTGGACAACCTTGTAGGGCCACTGTACCATCACTACCTCTGCATTTCTTTTACAAGAGATAAATAAATGTCTTATTTAAACCACTGGCATTCTGCTTTTTCTATTATACACAGTCAAACCTAATCCAAAAAAATTAAAATTTTGATGGGAAAAAATGCTATACATAAACATTCTGGGTTTTCCAAATAGGATCTCAGGCCAATAAAAAATTAAAAAAAAAAGTTTGCTCCATTAGCAAAATCAAAACATACAAGAAAATAACTAACTGTTGTTCTACAACATACGAAAAGGCATACATTGCTCTAAGAATCCAGACTTTATTACTTTAAAGAACAACAGGGATATTTCACAAGAGCCTAAAACTACCCTTGGTCATTTGAGTAATAGTTCTTTCATGGTCAGGAGTAATGCAGATTTTTTCCATGGATTCAAGGAAAGAATGATAATTTTTAAATTATGGAAAACGTATTACACATTCATCATTTTGCCAGCATTAACCTCAAAGTATAAGTTTTACTTTATTGGGGTAAAGAGATAGGCTGCCCTTTTAATCAACTGACCAATGTACAAACAAGCTAAGGTTAACTCCTCAGCTAATGAACAGGCATGATAAAAAAGCTGGTTGACGAAACATGAATAAATAAATGAGCACAAGCTCGGTAATGCTACCCGTAGTGCTTCAAAGTGTCAATCATATCCCTAGTCATCACTTAAAGAATGAATGTCTGCCAACGTTATCATCTAAAATATATTTACAGAGGTCAGAAGAGCTACGTCTGTCCTCCTCTATGCAAAGAGGTGATGACATCAAGGGGGTATGTCACAAGCCTAAGTTTAGTTAGTGGATTTAAGCTGGTTTGGAGTTTTATCCACTAAGTATGATCTTCTGACCCCTCAGTTTTACAACTTTCCACTCTCTGAGCTGCACTGCCCCTCTCCATTTCTGAGTTAATCATTTGTTTGCCATTATCTGCCGAAAGTTCTTATCTCTTTTGCTGTCACTTTATAACAGGGTCCTCTTATCAACCTGCATAGAGTCATGTGATTAGTCCAAGCCTATCGAAAGTTTCCATTCCTCTGATTAGAAACCATCATGAAACTGGATACATTGTTTACAGCAGGTCACTAATGCTGGAAAAAGTACAGAGTCCAGGGAAATACTTGCTTGTAACTTTCTGGATTCTTGGATTTTTTTTGTTTTTTGCTTTTTCTTAACTTTCACTAAGGGTTACTGTAGTCTGATGTGTCCTCCCCAAGGCTACAAAATTTGACAAGCTGCACTTTTTCTTATGCTCAATGACTTCTGCTTTAAGCCAAAGGACTGCCTATAATTTCATTAACAATGTCTTCTAATTCGGATACTGGGGATTTACAAGAATCTCTAAAGCACGGACTTACACCTATTGGTAAGTAGGAGTTGCTCTTTTTGTCATCTATTTATTATCCTGCTACTACACTAATACCTGTAATTTACTCTCGTTGATGGATTTACTATTATAAGTCACTGCTTTTCCAATTGTGTTTATTAAAAGCACATAAGTCCACATATATATCACACATATATCTTTCTTGAAGTTCAAAAAAGGCAAACGAATACTTCAAGTGTTCATTATATCCTCTGTTTTTGCACATCATCCTATTAGCCTAAAACGGCCAGAAAACAAAATGTACAATATCTCACCTTCATCCCTAGTATTTTCTGATAATTTTAAATGAGAAATAATAAACTAAAATTTGAACACCTTGAAACAAGTTAGCCATATGGAGTCACCATTGATCAAACTTCAACAAGTGCTTTCGCGTGTCTGTGGCGTTTCAAGCCACATCACAGTATGTCTCATTCATTGCAGATATCATAGAAAACTTTTGTTTTTCGAGCCAAAAACAAAAACAAACAAAAAAATACCGTCATTAGTTAAGGATTAGAAGTTAAGGGTGACTGTTTTGCAAAATAATGAGCATGTCTTCTTTTCATAAACAGAATAAGTAAACAAAGTTTATTTTCATTTTTAAAAAATAATGGCGAGTCACAAACGTTAACGTTACAGCAAGAATACCTTTAATTAATCCTGAAAGTAAAGGACTAAAGGGAAGTAATTCCCAGGGGTCTGTAATTATTAGTCTGTTGGAAATCTTGCCCGTCTTCCTTCCCACTAGTTTTTGAAGGACCTAAGCCCTTTCTTGTAGCTCTTTCTTAGACTTTCGAACCGGAATTTCCCTGTAATTCGCAGAGGCCTGTCATCGGCGCTGACTTCCAGCGCCGCTGGAACAAGAAGGAAAATCAAGGCTTCGGCTTTTCCTCTCTCTCCCTTGATAACCAGCTGACTCCACCGAACGCAGTGATTGCTTTTTTTATGGGCCAACTACACCCTAAAGTATATCAGTTGAGGAAATGGTTACCAAAAAAAAAATGTTCTGTACTTACGAAAAAGAAAACACCGGGAAGGCAGGCAGAGTGCAACAGAGAAGCAATTGCTCTGTTGACAAAAAGAAAATACGGGCACAGAAGGAGCTGGAAGAGAACACAGAGCGATTTCAAATCTTTGCCCGGGGCGCAGCCGCCTGGGCGCATGGGCGAAGGGTCCCTACAGGCAGCGGCCGCGCTGGGCCACCGCGCTGCTGGCGTCGGCGGCGCGCGGCGAGGGCGCGCTCGGGCCGGGGATGCGGGGGCGCGCGGGGAGAGGCGCGCTCGGGCCGTGGAGGCGGGGGCGCGCGGGGAGAGGCGCGCTCGGGCCGGGGAGGCGGGGGCGCGCGGCGAGGGCGCGCTCGGAGACTCACCCGCCGAGGATGCGAATTCAGGGCGAGGGCATTCCCGAGACCACACACGAGGACCCCCACGGCGCGGCGCAGACCCGGGGTGAAGGAATGCGGGGGAGATGGTGGAGAAGCCACTTTCGCGTTGCCTCGGCTACCGCGGAAGAAGCGCATTTTTCATCCGACGCGCCGGGTCCGTCCCGGGCGTGAAGCTGGACCACCTTTAAGTTTGGGGTCCGCCGGGTCCGGAACGCCGGCAGCCGGCTGGGCGTCCGTCTAGCCCCAGAGGGATCGCTAGAGGCTGAGCCTCAAGAAGGCCCCGAAGGAGAAGCCCAGGGCCTCCGCGAGCCCGCCCCCGACACCCGAAACCTGTGCGGGCACTTCCGGGCGCCAGATCCTAGGGTGACAAAATAACAGTGAATTTTCCGGTTAAAAAACCCCTCTTTCCGGATCTCATTCGCAGCCACCGCCCCCTCCCGGCCCAGGCACACTCTCTCCCCCGTCCCCGGCTATTGCAGCCCCACGGTTGGTTGTGAGGTGTCCCTATTTTGAACATCTTGGTTACCCGGAGGCGGCTGCTGGCACTGAGGGTCCGTCTGTTCCACAGCGTAGCCTCCCGGGGGTGCTGGGGGCCATTCCAGGGGTTCTTGGCTAGACCGTCACCCGGAGGGACAGTGGAGCCATCAGGTCCTCCAGTGGGTCCCTGAAAGCCAGTTGCCTCTTGGATGGGGGTCTGGCCCAGTGAGGAGAACCCACGGGTGCAGCTCAGAGGGTCTGAGGTCCCGGTGGCTTTGATGGCAAGTTGCACGTTGGGATGGAGTGGGGAGAGGTTCCCAAAACTAAGCCCAGTGTATGTACAGCTCAGTCAGGGTTTGAATTCTGCATCAGCTCATTTGTGTTTTTCTGGGAAATGTGCCTCTGTTTATCTAAAAAGCTGTCTCTATGGGTCCTAGAGACATGACATGACATTTTTCTTTTATGCACACCGGTGGTTCCATGAAAATTGCATATAGACGTCCGTGCTCATATAGAAAAGTGAAAATAAGATGCCATTGTTCCTTCTGCCTACCTGCAAGATAATCTGTGTGGTGTAAGAGCAGGAGACTTGGGTTACAACCAGATCGTTCCCCTAACGTTAACTAGCTCTGGGATGCTGTCCAGATTCTCGGTTTCTGGCTTAGGCTTTTTTCTTTCTCACAAATGGGGTGATTTTACTGAATGATACGCAGTACTACTTTGAGAGAGACAATAAAGTACCTGTCTATGTCAGCAAAAGAGCCAAACCTGTGTGGTAGGAAACATGTCATGTCACGAGTATTTATTGACCCTCTTGCAATGTGCTAACGTTATGTTTGATTTGTATTAAATTTATGTCATTCTTCGAATTAAGTGCATTTTTGAAGAATATTATACAGTCCATATAATGTTGCATCCTGACCACAGGAGGTTCTGTCTGTGTGGTTAGAGGTACGTAATACACAGTGCAAATGCTGTCTTGAGACTGTGATATAAACATTGCTATCTGGTCCCCTTAGCACTTTCGGAGTCTGATTTGATTCCAGTGATAACCTCCAGGAAGCTCTGTGCCCTTAAGATCTCTGGAAGTCAACGTCACACAGTGGAAAGTGAGAAAGCCTGTTACGTCACCATAACCTCTAGCCAGCTTTATTTGCAGTGCTGTTTAGAACACCAGTTACCCAAGCCCACGGTCTGATTCTTGCTGCTGGGCTTATGCACCCAGTTCCCTCCAGGAAGCTGAGCCTGGGAGCCTTGTCTCCTTCCGGGGTCCTGCCTACTTCCGAAACAATGCATCTCAGATTCTCTTTGCTGGCCTGGATCCTCAATTGTGATGGGACTTAAAGAATTTCTTTAATGCCTCTTTTAATAAACCAAGAGAGGTGTATGGATGAAGCCAGAACAGAGGCTTGGGAATGCTTTTTTTCTTTACTTGACCCCTCCACGCAGACACAATGTCTAGGGTTATCTTCGATTCAGCCTTGAACTTGAGCTGAGCTAGAGAGGGAGGGGCTCTGGGACAGTCTCCCACCAGTTTTCCAACCTCCCCAAACACCTCTAGGGATGCCTTATGCAGGGCAAGAGTCAGATGTCTTACTCCCCAAGTCCAGAACCTACCTCAGGATAAAGCTACTTATTTGAGGGTATGTCTTCATTCTTCACCCTGCTGGAACAACTTCTCTGAGAAACCCACTCGGCTTCAAGGAACTTCAGGAGTTTGGGGGGGCCATTGTGTCTGGGAAGGGCCTGGGGAAGAGCTGAAATGTGACGGGTGTATGAGAGATTGAGCCTGGGGAAACAGGTGGACTGAAATTGACCAGACCGATCAATAAAGGCCGCCTGTGTGTTTTTGTGTGGCTGACAAGTAAGAAAAGATACATTTTACTTTTAAACCTCAAATAAGCTGAATGTCTGCGGGTAATGTGATTGAGTCCTGAGGACTGTGTCAAACACTGCAAGATGGTGGCGTTGGCAAGAACCTCCCACTGGAAGGATCCATTTTTGATGGTCCTTAGAATGGCAAGCGATTCCCTTCCTAGTTGTTTTCCTTACAGAGGATGGTTTGGGGGAAAATAGGGAGAAAGAGAAAAAGATAAAAGAACTGATATGAATAACAGTGCGGTGGGCTGCTCTTCTGACACGATCACCTGTGTATAAAGTTTATTTTGTTTAAAAAAAAGTTTTCTTTGTTAGCCTTACTTTACTGAAGAAAAAAATGGACTCAGAAAGGTCAAGTGATTTACCCAAGGTCACTCAGTTTGTCAGAGAGTGGGGCTGTAAATGGAAATCATGGATGTGACTCTGAAATCCATGCTTTTTCCTCAAGGTAGTATCTTTTTGCTCTTGTTGATATAAAGCAATTATGATTACAAACAATGTTTGTCTACTCAGACTTTCTTCCGAAAGGCATTTTGGACTTAAGTAAGACATTTGTCAAATGCTCTTTATCTCCCTCTTCAATCCGCAGTGGAAACCCCGAAGAATTTGGAAGGGTGGGCTGGGGCGTGGCGTATGGGTGGGGTGGAACTATCTGGAGCCCTGAGAGCTGAGCAGAGATGGGGGGCGGGGGGTGGTGGGGGCAGGGAGGCACTTCTGGTCTCTGACTCTGGAATTTCCTGAAAGGATCTCTGGAGTTTGACGTTGAGCTTGCAGTTCTGTGGCTTCTGGTAGCAACTCGCGAGGCTCCTGAGTGGATGAAAAGGAAATTGAGAGGAAATTCACAGCATCCACTTGTTATAGAGTCAGTGATATGAGGACGGCAGGGAAATCACCCCAAATGAGTGAGTTTAGAGAGGACTTTTTACTCCTAAGAAACGAGCAAAGGTCTCCTGGGGGGAGGGCATAGGGAAAGAGATAGTTTAAGCACCTCCTCCCCCGCCCTTTTTAAGCACTTTTGACAAAGCCGGGTGTGTCTCCTGCAGGGAGATGCTGGTCCCACGCCCGGCGCTAACGTTTTCCACGGTTAATGCTGCTGAGTCTTGGCTCTGGACGTCCGTAGCCTCAGGGCCCCAAAGCTCCGCCGCCTCCAGCGGTGTCTATAGGATTGGAAAGAAAACTGCTCGGAACCCGCCACCAGGTCCCCGAAGCGAGGCCCCACAGTGTCCAGACGAGAAACCCTGGGGGAAAGCGAAAGAATTCTTCCCCCAGGCTCGGCGCACGCTGGCCACCCTCTCTTAACCACGAAAGTTGTCTGCAAGTCGGAAAAGGAGCCGACACCCTCCGAAAAGCGCGATCCGCGGCATCTCGGGGCCCCTAACACTCTCCCTACGCCCGCGCGGCAAGTCCCAGGGGGACGAGACCACCCCGAGTGCCGCCTTTCCAAACCCACTCTTTCTCTATTGTCCAAGAGGGACCTGAATTGCTCGACGGCCGCAGTTCTGCGGGTCCGGCACTCTTGGATCTTAAGAACCAGAACACCCTGCGCGGGGGCTTCCCTAAGGCCGGAGGCTCCCGATGTCCAACCCCGCGCGGCCACAGCCGGGGCCCCATTCGGAAGCTAAGCGGCACGTCGTTCTTTCCCTCATGAAACTTCCAGTCTGGCCAGATTCAATGGGATGTCAGCCTAGCATCACCTAGTGCTCAGATCTGAGTTCCCGGTCCAGGTTGAGGCGCGGGAGGGACCATGGCGGGTGGAGTCGCCGTGTGAGAGTTCAGCAGGTTTCACCCAGCGCTTGGGGGCCTGCAGGCGCCAGCGTCGTCCTCGAGGACGTCGCTCAGTGTTCTGGTTTGTCCCGAGAATGGACAGGGATGGTTCCGAGAGTGGACTCTCCAGTGTTGAGCTGGAGCTGACTCACATCTCCATTTCAATTACAGAGAGGAAGAGCTAGATTAGATTGGACCACCTACCCAAGGTTATTTCCCAGCCGGCTCCTTTCTCCAGACCGGATCTCCCCATTCACCTCGAAGGGCACCGCCTCGACCAAGGTGGGACGCGCCTAGACCCCTGGGCAGGGGCAACCCGCCCCAAAGAAAATGAAGTCTAAAAACTTCTACTGGGAAGCCTTATTACCGAGAGCTGTAGATTCCCATAATACAGGCCAAAGTCTCCAAAAACCTCACCTGTCCTTCAGGGAAAGGATGCGAGTTTGTTTGGAGAGGGTGGAGGAGTCTTGATTACCCAGATAAATGCGGCACCTTGCGTTTTCCTCGCTGGTAAAGAGGGGGCCCTGATATACTAAGATACTCCCATAGTGACTGTGAGTCAGTCACCATTGGCTGGCCACCCCCTACCAGGCAGTCTTTCTAGGGGTAGAAGATCTAGCTAGACTGGCCGCAGTTTTTCCTCCTGGACTACAGGCTGTTTACTCGGGCAGCAGAAAGGGATTTTTTTTTTTTTTTTTAACAAGACTTCTCACCTATTCCAGTTTATTCTCTGAAAGCTTCGGCCAATTCGATGCTCTTTGTTAATTTATATGTCTGCACTAAAATTTAACCTCTCTTTAAAAAAATAAAAAAGTGCTTCGAACGCGGGGGTGGAGCGCCTAGAAGCGGGGGGGTGGGTAGCCCAGCACCACCCCCCTTCCCGGCTCCAGCTCAGCAGCGGAACTCTGGAGTTCTAGCTGAACTTAATTTTCAGAGGAAAGCAAAAGTGGCTTCTGATGGGCTTTTCGAGTGGGAGGGGCGGAGAACTTAGGCAGAACCCGAGCTTCAGTAGACTGATAAACTTGTTTCTCTTTCCCCTCGGGCTATCCCGGCCTGGTTGTGGAGACTTTCGGAGGGGAAAAGAAAAAAAAAAATCTAGGTTTCTTCTGCGGCTAAAGAGTAGGCACGTGCTACGAGAAAAGTATTCTGGTTTCTCGAAAGCACCAAAAAGTAGGAATGGAGGAGGTGTTAGACATTGTTTCCAAGGATGTAGATTTGCAAGTTTCGTGCGGGGTTGGGCGGGTCGTGCTGGGTCGTGGCAGGCTTCTCCCACCCAGGCGGGCGGGAGACGTAGGTCTTCCACGCTGTTCTTCCGGGGACACGTGTCTGCCGACCCCAGGAAACTTGAACCAGTCCTGAAAATCATGACCTCTTACGCCTTTGCAGACTGCACGCGGGAAGCGCGCGGGGCCGCCCGACACTTCTCAGGTCAGGTCAGGGGCAGGCTGTGCCCGACGCGCGCTCGGGAACGCGGCGCGGAGCCACGGGAAGGCGGCGGCGGGAGAGCAAGGCAGTCGCATCCTCGCGGGCGGGGAGCGCGAGACCCCCCTCCGCTCCTGCCCGCGGGTGGACGGGGCGCACGGCCCCGTGGCGCTGAGTCTGGATAAAATATGCCGGGACTGCGCTTCTCGGGCTCATCAAGGCTGCGGGAGCCTCCCCGAGGCATCATCCTTTGTAATTGCAACCGTCAATCAACGCTCGAAGACACAGTCAGAACCGGGAAGGACGAGCCTGGAGACCAGCCCCGTAGGAAAGGAGGTGGAGGCGCGGGGGAAGCGGGGGGAAAGGGGAGCGAAGTTTGCCAGGAGTTGGCAGGGGAGCGGGGGAGCGAGTTCAGAACGCGCGGGGCGGCTAAAGCCGGAGCGGTCTCGCCCGGCCTCGCGTCCCCACCGGTTGGTTAAATGCCCCGCAGCCGGGGTGGATTCCTAAGTGCGCTCCCACTAAGAGGCAGTCGGTGAGACTTCCCCGGAGGAGGGTGGGAGGCGTCGGCCCGCCTGCCGGGGCTTTATCATTCCAAGGCAGTGGGTGTATCTCTCCGAGAACGCAGACCACCGCGAGCCGAGACGTTTAGACCACACAGGCCCAGTCCCCCATCCTCATCTCAGGTGCCTCCCCTCCTGGCGTCCGCTTCGCCCTCCCGCCTCGCGCGGAGGCCTCTGCCACCTGGAACCATCCCCAGGTAACCGACCCGGCACCGCGGGCGGGCTCGGGCACCTCCTCCCCCAGCGCTCCTTACGCCAGGGTGCTCTGGGAGACGCCCAGGCCCATCCCAGGTCACGGGGCAAACGGGTCTTGGGCTCCAGTGGGGACCCCCAGCCCAGCGGAATTGAAGGGGCAAAGGACCAGAGTAAGTGCTAGGGGGGAGGATGGGGGAAGGGTGCACTTGGAGGGCGGGAAGGAGCGCGAGGTCGGAAGCCCCCCCTGCACCCCTTGCCTCTGCGTCTGCTCCCCTAAACCCCAAGCAGAGCGCCCGGGGTAAAGGTGACTGTACTCTCGGGTCTCTCCCGCGGGAGATTTCCCGCCCTGTCCACCGAAGACGGGGTTTCGACGTCCCCCGAGGGGACCTGGAAAGGTCTGGGGCCCTCGGGAGCTCCTCCGTTTCTGGAGCTGGAGGCCCGGAGCACTGGGGGCTCGGGGTTCCTTTGGTTCTCAGAAAGGGAAGTTTTCTCTCGGCTTGAGACCTCCTGCGCTTTCGGTGCCCGTTGGGCTCGCAGCTGACTAAGCAGAGCCGTCAGCCTGGACTAGAGCTTCAACTGTGGATTCTCTTAAAACCTTGACCCCAGCCCCTATTCTCCCGCCATCGCCGCGCGCTTTTGTGAGGAGACAAATGGATACCAGCTGGCCCTTTGTCACCATCACTCCAGGTCTCTGGGGGTGTGATGGGAGGGCAGGCTGGCCTAGACGGAAGAGGTGTCAGGTGTGGCCTAAACAGGCCCCTTCTGGGGCTGAGGCTGGGCCCTGAACACGATCACAAAGTTTGCCTCCAGCCAGGTCAGGCTCAGCCCCAAGTCCCTGGCAAAGATTCAGGCCACACTGCAAGTCCCTGGTGCTGTCAGACCCTCTGTCTACTTCTTTCAGCTCTCCTAACCTCGTCCTTCCGTCCCAGCGACCAGAGGGCCTTCCCTCCCATAGAGCTCCAGCCTGGTGTTGGGAAGGCGTTGCAAAAGTACCCCCATATGCTGTTTGGTTGCTGGGGGATGAGGGTGCTCTTAAATTAAGGCTTTGTAATAAACTGATGCTCGAAGTTCACCTGCATCTATAAGGAAAGCGCAGCGAGCACTGATTTGAGCCCTGAGACTTTATCCCCTTTCTGAATTTAATTCACAGTGATACTTCAAATAACTATAGGAAATCCTGCAAATGGACGGACTGTCACCAAAATCTGAGCATCTTAAGGGTCACTAGTTTTGGCAACTTCAGCCCGCTCCCCTCTACAAACTAATGGGCAGCCCTCCCACCAAGTTTAAACATTTTCATGAAACCTGCAGATGCTACTAAAACTGAGATTTAAATAACTTAAATTCTGCATACTGCATGTTAAACAGCAAAAATGACAAATCAGTTTCGAGAGGCAACTATCTGAATCGCCAGGCGCGGGGAGGCGATGAACGACCCATTTCATATAAAAGTGTAGATTATGCGTGGCAGTGATGGGAGTATTTTTCAAGTCATCAAATACTGGACTGGCCAGTTTGACTGTGTGATCTCTATACCATTCAAGTAGAATAAATTCAGAGCCTTTGAGATTCAAATTCACCCCCTTGTGGATGGACTCTGATCTCTACCCGGTCTCACAGCAGACACTGAATATGAGGCATTTCACATGCAGTCAGGAGGCTGGAAAAAAAAAATGTTTTCATCTTGTTGGGATGAGATCTGAAAACTTTGAAGATGAGGCTGGGCGGGTGGAGGAATAGCTTGCCTAACAGATGGTTCTTTAAAACTTTTTTTAAAGTGCGGGGCCTCTGGGATGTGGATCGTCCCACCCAAGAGGCAGCAAAATGAAAAAGAAAGCCCAGGCTGCGCTTTGCATTCTATATGGAAACCCAGTTCACCAAAATTTAGGAAGTCTGCCGCCAAGATAATCTTGGGCTCCAGGAGGCGGGGTGGTGTTTATAAGCGAGAGGAGGAACTGGGGAAGAATGGGGAAACGGGGATAGCCGTTCAGATTCCCGGCGACACGGCTGCCCCCTCGGTAAGCAGGTGAACCGTGACGCTCCGCCACTCCCGGGGGCCCGCGGACTGAGTGCCGAGGGGAACGAGGCCGGGAGACCCTCGAGAGCAGGCCAGCTCTTCTTTTCATTTCTGGATTGTTTAAATGTGTTTAACTCCTCCTGCAGCCCCTCACCCGGCGCACACGGGGGGCGCCCCCTCACCCCCAACTCCCACTCGCGTCCCTCTGGCTTCCCCTCTGCGCGCGGACATCTCCGCCCGAGCTTCTCCTTGGCCGCCGCGCTCAGACAGAGGTCGCCTCTCACCCGCTGTTAAGACCCGCCGCGTGCGCATCCCCCGCCCCGGGCCTGGGTGGGGTAGGAGGGGGCGAGGCGGGGTGAAGAGGTTGGGGCAGGCGAGGGGACTGGAGCCTGCGCCTCGTCCTCATTGGCTGGCGCCTGGTGTCCGACCCGAGTCCGGAGCCCACGTCCCCATTCACTGTCATCACCCCTCATCCCCTCTTGCCCCTACCCAGCCCTACTCGCCTCCCTTCTCCTCCTCTTCCTCCCCTTGTCCTTACCAGCCTCGCCTCCCCGGGCTGGAGAGGAGTAGACGAAGCGACAGAGGGAGGCTGGAACTTCCTAACTCCAAGCCTGACAGCGAGCGGGAGGGAAGCAGAGACGGGGAAGGGGCGGAGAGGAGAGGAAAGGCGAGGAGGGAGAGGAGAGTGAGGCCAGAGAAAGCGCGCGCGAGAGACCCTGCGGATCCGGAGCGCTGGGCGGCGGAGGGCGGGGTGCGGGTTGCCAGAGCCGAGCCGTCCGGGAGCAGCGGCACCGCCGCGGCGGCAGCAGGTCGGCCGCCGCCTCCGCTGCGCGCCCGGAGCTCGGCCGTACGCGCGTTCGCGCCCCGGGCAGCTGCGCCCTTACCGAGCCGGACCGGGGCGCCCGGACGCGGTCTAAGCCTGCAGCCCGCTGCCTCCTCCTCGCGGTTCCGGGGCGGCTCGGGAGCCGCGAGCCTGGACGGGGCTCGGGGGTCCTGACGGCAGCCCCGGAAGCGGCGGAGGCGCGCTCCTGACGGCGGGCGAGGAAGCAGCCACCCGGTTGCCCCCCTCCTTCTTCCCGGTGGAGTTGAAGCTGTGCTGCCGGCGTCCAGGTGCTGGGCTTCCGGACCGGCACGGACCCTCTACCCCGCCCGCGGCCGCCTTGTCATGCTGCCCAAAGTGGAGACGGAAGCTCTGGGACTGGCTCGGTCGCATGGGGAACAGGGGCAGATGCCGGAAAACATGCAAGGTAAGGAGGCGCTCGCGGCGCTTGGCTCCCGCGGCTCCAGCGCCCCGGGCTCGCCCCGCGGGCTGCAGCCGCCTGCCCCGCGCGGGCGCTTGTGTGGCCGCCGAACGCTGGTCGCCGCGGGGCTGCGGGGCTGCGGGGCTGCGCGCGGGCGTCGGGCCCCTTCCCCAGGGGCAGGCATGAAAGTTTATGGCTCTTAAACAATGCGGGGCGGGGATTTTCCAAGCAATGCCTAATTGGCCACTTCTAATTAAGAAAAGAGAGGCTTCGAGCTCTGGCTACAAGAGCGGGTCAGCTTCAGGCCAAAGATCTTATTATTCTAAAGATCATTCTAAGGAACGGAATGTCTCGCGGGAAACCCGAGCAGGTTCCCAGTCGTTGGAATCGGCGGGAACTTGAACCAGTGCTCTTCAGCGGTGGAAGAACACTGCCTGGGAAAGTCAACTGCAGGGAGAGATGGAGCCTCGGGGAGAGCGGGCTTAGCGGTGTTAGGACGCATGGGCGCCCCACAGCCCAGGCGCACCCAGGGAGCCGGCTCGTATTTGAACAACTTCATAAAACTGCAGGCAGAACTGGAGAGAACCAGTTATTCCCAGCCCGTCCTCTGGTCGGGCGCTGCGGAGTGAGTGTTGGGCGGGGGCGGCGGTTTAGCCTCAAGCTCTTCTGTCTGAGACCTGGGAAACTGGAAGTCCTTTTTCATTTCCCAGCTTTTGATTGCTAATAACAACAGCAAAAAAAAAAAAAAAAAAAAAAAAAAAGCAAGCAAATCCCGTAGGCTGTATTTTCGCCGCATTCCAAAATAAGCGACTCTAGATCTGGCCGTATTGAGCCCTTCAGAAGTTTATCGCAGTTGCTCGGGGCCGGGGAGGGAACAATGCTAGGAAAAGTCACCGGTGCCCTTCCATCCTCGCCCCTGCCAGCGCGCAGGATGTGCGGGCCGGCGGGCCTGTGATCCCGGAACGCTTCCTGCCATCCCCTTGAACGAACTTGAAAGGGCCGGGGAGGCGTTGAGAGCAGAGTTCAGGGCTGGTGCACGCGGCTGTGCGGGAGAGGCGGCGCTGGGCCCGGGGCCTGAGGTCGCCCCGCTGCTTTGAGAAGACGGGGCGGCGGGAAGGCGTGCGTCCTGCTGGTGGGGTCGGATACCAGTCGCGGATCCTGGGGTCTCGCTCAGCCTCCAGGGAGGGCCGTGGACGTCCCCTGGGCCCAAGGCCCTAGAGTCCAACTTGTAGGTTGGCTGCCGAGGGGACCCGGTTGGCCCAAAGAGGCTTTCCCTCTGGCACCTGGGATTCCGCGAAGGGGGGTCGGGGGAAGCGGCGCCGGGGAGCTGCCTCCGAGACCCTCCGCCGCCAGCTGCCGCGAAGGACTATCCTTTGGGCGTCCTTGGGGCCGGCGAGATTTTTGGGTCAAGGGGAAGTTTCTGCTTCTCCTTACCGCGCGCGTTTCTGGGTGACTCGGGAAAAGCAGCGGAGGGAGAAGCTGGAACAGGAAGCCGGGGAGGCAAGAATCAGGGTTTGGGGGCAGGTGGGAGGGAGATGCCATTGCAATATTTTCTTTGTAGAATTCGAGAGGGGCGTTCTCGACCCGACCTACTGCCCCAGAGCAGAAAGCTGGCTTTCCCTGGTGCCTAGGGCTCCGGGAAGCCTCCGGCCGCTGGCTCAGCCCCGGGGTCGAAAGCGGGTGGGCAGCGCCCGGGCGAGGCTTCCTCCATCCAGGCCACGCGGCCTGCCGCCGGAGGGGAGCCCCGGCGGACAGGCACCCCAGGACCGGGCTCGCTTTGGTCTCGGCCGGGGACGCACCGCCGTCCGACCCGCGGGGCGGGGGGCCGGGGGGCAGAAAGAGGACCCGCTACCGGGTCCCGGGACAGTTCGGGGAACTTGTCCGCGTGCTTCTGAGGCCTTCGCTGTCCAAGGCCCCACCGCTCCCTCTACTTTCTCAAGACCGGGACTTATTTGCTCGGCTGCACTCCGTGCTCCAAACGCTATCTTGGGTTAAAAGCACCTGGGCGCCTCTGAAAGGTGCCCCGGTCTCGCACCGCACCGTCGGTCTCCCCACACGGCCTCTGCCTTTGAATTTTCCAAGAGGGTCCCACCCCCAGCCCCGGCCTTTTGGGTGTCGGATCCCCGAGGCGCGCACCGGGTCCCCTGGAAACGGTTGCCTCTCCGAGCCTCTCAGAGGCGAAGTTAAAGTTTACTTTGTTGGGGAAAGGGGGAGGGAGAAGAGAACACACTTGGTAAAGCACACCTTTTTCCGTCCCTAAAACGTGCCTCAAGACAATAGTCACGAGCTTTAGGAGGGATGGGGCTGTTAACAAACTTCTGGAACTCTCAGCCTCGGCCAAACCCCCAGGTTCCGCAAACGCGAGCGCGGCCCGCTCAGGGCACCGCCGGGAGGACTGCGCTCTGCTTCTCTTTATTTCTGTTTCTCGGAGCCCACACGTCTGCCTCGGCTGGAACATCTTTTCCCGGGACAGCCCCCCCGCCCCCACCCGCCCAAACTCCGGCTAACTCACCTAGGTTTATGCCCCAGCCCAGGGCTCTGAGTCCCTGGGAGAGAGCCGGCCCCACTCTGCCGGTCGCGGCTCAGCCGAGAAGCGCTGCAAGGACCCTCACCCCGACGGCCCTTTCCGGAGGCCCCTAGGATCCGTAAAGAAAATAGAACTTTATTTTAAAGAGAAAAAAAAAAATCAGGAATCATTGGCAAGGAGGCCACTATGGTGATAGAGCGGCCGAGTACTTTGGGGGTGGGCTGGGGGGCTATTTCTCCCTTTCCTATTTGGTAAACAAATCAGAGGAAGCTTCTGCCCGGCCCTCGGTTCCCCATCCACCCCCTCCCGCCCCGCCCCGCCCCCTGCAAATGCCACTGATTAACTTAAAACAAACTTGACTGGGGCGTTTGTGCGCCTGTGTGTAGCCGAAAGTTGAGCAAGGGGCGAGAGGCGAATGCGCCCGGGGTTTCACCGGAGGTGCCGGGAGGCTGCGGGCGGCGGCCGGGCTGCGCGGACCTGCCCTCGCCATCCGTCCCCTGCGGCGCGCGCTGCGAGGCTCGATCGGCGAGGACCGAGTCTCCGGGAGGGACCGGATCAGGTATTATCTGGGGTCTCCTGGCCACTGCCTCCGCTATGCAGTTTATCCATCTTGGAGCTGTGAAGACGCCTTCGCGGTGCTGCGTCGGAAGGAAGGCCGGTTACCCGATCCCTGCAGGGAGCCGCTCAGAGCCGCGGCCTGATTTCTGTTTAACAGGGCGAACTCGAGGTGTTTATATTTTGCGGTGATGATCGGAAACATGTGAAGTTCATTAAATGACTTCAGTACTTTGCGACGAAACCAAACCCTCGTGTGTATCTTTTCCCTTCCTTCTTTTTCTTCTTCTTCTTTCTTCTTCTTTTTTTTTTTTTTTTGGTCCGGGCGTCCTGCCTTTTGCCTTTTTATTTTTACAGGAGATTTTTGAAAAGTGTGGAGGGGAAAGCCCTATCACTACGTAACTGAATGTTTGGATTAATCTAACAGATCTGAACGCTGGGAGCAGCAGGCTGTGGTTAAAATGGGGCTGCTGAGAAGGTTTCTGGGGCATCCGTTCCCCCGCCAACTGTTTGCATATTGGTGTTGCTTTCCCTAAACACCCTTATAGTTCGGTGGACTTTAAGCAAACTCATTCCAGTGGGAGGATAATGCCGTGTGCTCCTTTCTCTCCCTTAGGCAAAGGTGACATTTTGGAACTTAACCTCAAGGAGGTTTAAAAGAAATTCGAAGTTGTTACTTTATGCAATTCGTGTTTCTATTCTGATCTGTTGCTTTGCAGAGTTAGGGGGACTCGTGTTCAACAGTGGTCAGCTTAAGAATTTTTAACGCAAGATATTAGAATTATTTTTAAATTAAAGTAATGCAAAGCGCATGCCAAAAGATGTTTTACTTCCACTGTATGAAAATAGCTCTCTGCAGTACATCTGGGTAAAACATTTTTATTTTCTATTTTACCTGGTGATGTTTGCCCACCAGTCACCAAAATGGTTTTTATTGCAGGATTAAAACCTACCTAGTAAATTAATTGGATGTGTGCATGCATTTCTCTTGTTTCAGTGTCTCAGTTTAAAATGGTGAATTACTCCTATGATGAAGATCTTGAGGAACTCTGTCCCGTTTGTGGAGATAAAGTGTCTGGGTACCATTATGGGCTCCTCACCTGTGAAAGCTGCAAGGTTTGCCTTCTGCGTTGCTATCTGAGAAATATAATGCTCAAACCCAAAATAAACCATTGGATTACTTCTTAAAGCTAACTATAGGCTGTCTTTTTTGGACCCAATTAAAAATGAGAGAGGGAATGAGTGAGTCTTAGTGAGATGATTCTTAGCAATATGTGTCCAATTTAATTCAAAAGGCAAAGAGATTTATGCTGTTTAGAAAACTTTGCCAGTCTCATGGCTTTAAAATAGTTTATGGTAGGAAGGTGATAGAGCTGTAGAAAGACTTCTATTTCTAACGGTCCAAAGTATTGATTTTGCTTGACTTATATATATTTAAAGCATCGTTGTTCTTGAGAGCGAACATGACAGAGTATTTCCCCAATACATTTTAACTTCAGTGTTCTGTGCTACACATCCAAACATTTTTTACCCACAGACATATAAAAGTCTAAATTCCCAACTGCATGATTTCATCCTGATTTATTCCAAAAATAACCTTTAAGATTTTTTTGAAATCTATATCATAAAGAATTAGAAACCAGATCTTAAGTTTATAATAAGAGTAGTTTTCATAGATATATTATATGACCTATTTAAAGGCAAGAAATTTTAATATGTAAGATGTACTGTATTATTACTAACGATGTCAACTGTACGTTAAGGATTTATCTCAGACCTTTTTTATATATTCCCAGTAAATTTGATACCCCCTATTTTTCAACATTTTTAAAAGTAGAAAACTCAGTACAATTACTTAAACCACTGCCAAGAAAATCCCTTCTTTCCTTATAACAAAGTAAGATGGTTTCACTTTGTGGCTAGTAGGACAAACAGAATATACCATCCAAGCTGTTATTATGTTACAAAGCTACAGATTTTATTTTTGATTAATTCTTGTGGGTGAAATATAAGGAAGGCATACACTCTGCTAAAATTCAGCTCTTTGCTATATATGCTTTTTTCCCTCATGAGTTTCACCTTTTTCTTTACACAGTTCCCCAACTTGAATGTATTCCCATGGAATTATGAACATTTTCCCATTTTATTCTCTAAATCCTTTTGCTTTTAACTATCTAGTGCTGACATTTGTAAAAAATCTGAGGTGTTTTGCTATTCCATTTTTCCATTGCTATTATACAGTAGTTTGCCACTGAAATTGTATCAGGCTACTTAAAAACAATGCCGCTCTCTCCATAAGTGCCTTATCTGGAATATGAGGGTTAATAGGAAAACAGATTTTCTTCGAAAAATTACTGGTTAATATGTATGTATTTTTCCCTGAATGTTGAGATAAGATGGTACGTAGCTAAAGGTCCCCAAGATTTGATGCAATTCTTGAAATACAACTTGGATGCCAGGAAAGTCTCTACCATAGCCTGGTTTGGGAGGGTTGATCTTGTTAAAATGTAAAACAAACCACAGAACCACATAAGGGCTCAAACGGTGCAATGAAAAGATTTACTGGTGATTTCCTTAAAATGAAACAATGGAAGAGACGGGTGTTAGCTTGATAATATATCTCACTATTTTCTCTTATAGGGCTTTTTTAAGCGAACAGTCCAAAATAATAAAAGGTACACGTGTATAGAAAACCAGAACTGCCAGATTGACAAGACACAGAGAAAGCGCTGTCCTTACTGTCGATTTCAAAAATGTCTAAGTGTTGGAATGAAGCTAGAAGGTAAGTTTTTTCTAAAGACCACTGCCTGTTAAAACTCTCCAAGGACATAGGATTTAAAACAACATTGTACTTATAACATGGTAACAGTATTTTCCTAGTCTTTTAACACTATTGACAATAAGATCTTTTGATGTTTTGTCAGCAGAATGGTCCGAGTCTCATTTAAATGCTGGTGAAATTTACTAGGAAAAAAATTCCAATACCAGAGTGTCGCCTTCTCACCTCTTTTCTTAGTTTGAGGAGCAGATGCATTTCATAGGTTAGATGAAAGGTCAGGTCAGATGAAAGCAAGACTAACATGATTCAGCTGAGAACAGGTAAAAATAATTTGCCAAAATATTTTTTAAAATCCTTTAAGTTTTCAAATCAGGATGCCCCAGTAAAAAAGTTTGATTTTAATCTTTTTAAATAGGTACGCTTGTCATAATTGTTACTATTAGTTTCGTGATTCTTGAACAAGAGTTAAAGCCTTTAATTATAAAAAGATTTTCTCATGTAGAGTATCATTTTTGATTGTGTGGGAAAGCACGTTTCTTTTTTTCTTTTAAGATGATGACTGAGTCTGCAAAGTAAAAAAAATTTTTTTGAGAAGCAGGAAACATGAAAAATAATGAACCATTACATCGGTAGCATTGGTTTGACGAAAACAAGAGAATGGTTCCTCAAAAGCCACGTTAAACTTTATGTTGAAAAAGTAGAACCTGCACTTACGATGTACAGGTTGGCAGGAAGTAATGTTTAATAGATGACTTCTGTAAATAATTTGTAGTGCATGAACTATTACGGTGTGTTGTTGTTTTTGCAGCCTCTGACCTACTGACTTCCCAGAGATTAAATATATTGTAAATAAAGTAATAAGAAGTGATACAAATCCCTGAGGTGTGCCAGATACAGGAGTGCATTTTATTTGATCAATGAGGCACAGACTAGCCGTGTTTGGGGCTTTTCTGTTGTGTAGCACTCAGACTTGATGGCAGTACTCAAAAATTTTCAGATAAGTCTGCTGAATTGCTGATAGCAATAGAAGTAGCCACTTGGGTTATCAGGGGGACTGTTAAGTCAGTGTTGCTTTTAAGAGGAGGCTGAGAAAAAGAAGTAACTGATTCTGGTTAATTTCTTCATTACCAAGCCCTGTATTATTTTCCAAACAGCAAAACAATGTGGTAGCTGCTTACTATAGTATGAAACTCAGAAGATAAAATGTTAAACATTAAATGTTGTGATTGCATATGGTGTCATTTGATTCCTTTTTTTTAACAAAGGGAAAAGGTTACATTTCTTTACCTTAAAAAGTGTGTTTTCTTAACAGTAAGTCACTTGCAATGCATGCTCATGCTTTGTTCACAGTGATATGAAACAATTAAACATTCAATAAATTATCATCCAGTTGAAAAACTCTTTATTATCTCGTGCAGTGTTCTGGATACCTAGCATTCACAATAAATTTTTAATGCTACACTAATCCTAAGATAAAAAGCTCAAAAACTTAACCTCCAGCAATTTCAACATGTCACAAGCTGTCAGAGGTTGCTGGGTCCTATCTAATTGCCACTGGCCACCATGAGCTAGGAGAGTCCCGGTGAGTAAATTACTAGACGTGGCCCCAGACGCCACATAGCATCGTGACGGTGGACCGTTTTGACAGCTTCTGAAATGAACTTGCTTTAATTATGTCCAATTCTGCTTAAATGGAAAACAATAACCGGTGGCTACCTGATGGGTGCCCGTCAAGTCCAGGTGAGGATGCTTTTCCAAGAAGAGCATGTACCTAACACTTTTGCAGCAAATTAACCAAAAGACTTTGAGAGAGCAAGATGTTCTAAGGAAAAGTAGTCACAATTTAATCCAGAAGTGGCTCCTTTGATTTTTTTTTTTTTTTTCCCTTTTAGCAGTTTGGGTTTCCATAAAGAGAATCACAGCGTCACTGGCACGATAGGACCTGAGCCTCTTCTTTAGCAACATGAAGCATCTCCTGTGTGTAGCAAAAATTAGGAAATCTCTGCAGTCACCAAAGGGTTAATATGTCCTTACATATCTGAATATTTTTTTTTTTTTTTTGGCGGTACGCGGACCTCTCACCGTTGTGGCCTCTCCCGTTGCGGAGCACAGGATCCGGACGCGCAGGCTCAGCGGCCATGGCTCACGGGCCCAGCCGCTCCGCGGCATGTGGGATCTTCCCGGACCGGGGCATGAACCCGCGTCCCCTGCATCGGCAGGCAGATTCTCAACCACTGTGCCACCGGGGAAGCCCCCCGAAATATTTTTTTGATGACAAACACACTTGGAGGAAAGAATTCATAAATAAAGAGTACATGGCTTTTTTTTGGAATCTTGGTGGGCTATTGTAGTGAAAACAACCACACACAGACCACTTCCGGTCCATTTTCAGCCTTTCTAACTATCTGGAGATCTGGAGAATGCTAATAATTTACATCTTATTTTTACCCTTACTTTCTTTTTTTCTTCCCCCACCCCAACAGCGGTAAGGGCGGACCGAATGCGTGGAGGGAGGAATAAGTTTGGGCCCATGTACAAGAGGGACAGGGCCCTGAAGCAGCAGAAAAAAGCCCTCATCCGAGCCAATGGACTTAAGCTAGAAGCCATGTCTCAGGTGATCCAAGCCATGCCCTCCGAGCTGAGCATCTCCTCTGCAATTCAGAACATCCATTCTGTCTCCAAAGGCCTACCTCTGAACCATGCTGCCTTGCCTCCTACAGACTACGACCGCAGTCCCTTTGTAACGTCCCCCATCAGCATGACAATGCCACCTCCCGGCAGCCTGCAAGGGTACCAGCCCTACAGCCACTTTCCCAGCCGGGCCATCAAGTCTGAGTACCCAGACCCCTACACCAGCTCCCCGGAGTCCATCATGGGCTACTCCTACATGGACAGTTACCAGACCAGCTCCCCCGCCAGCATGCCCCACCTGATCCTGGAACTGCTGAAGTGTGAGCCCGATGAGCCCCAGGTCCAGGCTAAGATCATGGCCTATTTGCAGCAGGAGCAGGCGAACCGCAGCAAACACGAGAGGCTGAGTACGTTCGGGCTCATGTGCAAGATGGCAGATCAGACCCTCTTCTCCATCGTGGAGTGGGCCCGGAGTAGCGTCTTCTTCCGGGAGCTCAAGGTACGTGCCAGCCCGCGGAGCTTAGAGCGCCCCTTCTGGGAGACCCGGCTGTGTCCCTGCTTCATAGGGTCTTGGTGCGGAAAACACGTTCTCCTTACTTTTCTTCTTTGTAAGATGATGTTTTCGACCTTGACTTCAGAAGTATTTGCAACTTAACTTTATGGGGCTTTTCTTCTCTGTAGCTCTTCATCTGGGGGCATGGCATTTCATGTCAAATAGGGGAAAGTTGGTTGGTTTTTCTTTTCTGAGAAGGAGAATGTCTCTACTTACTCCCTTTAACCTCAGATGGTTTATGGCTAAAGAACTGAAGCCAGTGTGAAACAGAACCTAGTAAACTTTTAAAAGATGACCAAGTAAAGAGCTCTGTTATAATGGTGCCAAGTTAGAAGGAAAAAAGGCCAACATTTAGTTGTGTTTAGACGCTAAAGAATGCAAGTGGTACCACTGGTTAGTAGTTAGCAAGTAGGTATTTACTACCTGTTTACCTTGACATTAGGTTGGTAGAGCCTTTGTTTTCGGAGCAGATTCCAATAGGATGTTTACTGCTGTCGGCTGGGGAAAGGGCCCATGGCAAGTGCTAGCCTGCTTGACTGGGCTTTGCTACTCATAATCAATGTCTGTCGTTGATTTTAATGGATTGGTACATTGTAAACACAGCCCTTGTTTGTCTAAGGATCTCTGTTTAACTACATAATTATTTTATTTCCTGAAACTGAAGACCGAATTAATATGGGAACGTTATAGGGAAGTTTGGGATCTGAGAGTAGCTACCAAACTGTATTTGGTGGTCAGTGATTTTGTTCTCTGCGTTGAAAACAAAACTGAATCCTGGGTTTGATTTCTAGTCTGTCTGTCAGAAAATCAATTTCTTCCTCTTCCTGTGGCTGCTTCAGACACCTAGGACTTTGGGAGGAGATTTAAAAATCTCTGAGAGAAGGACAGTACGAAGCAGACTTTTAATTTAAAGGTTTCTGTTTAAAGTTGTGTGTGCGCGGATGGGCTGGGGAATGTGGAAGCCACGTGCAAACGGAAAACGGCGCTTTCCGTGGCCGTCTTCACCTGGCACTGTGATCTGCAACAAAAAAATTAATCTGAGTGGACCCGAGTAAGTTACTAGGCTACCCCCAGCCTGCTGTTAGGATGCTGACCGGTCCAGCCCTACCCTCTAGGCCTCCATGCCGCGCGTACAGACAGCTAATGGTGGGGATCACTCGGGGGGGGGGGGGCAAGCAGAATGCACTGTTAGCTGTCAGGCCAAACCCTCTGAGTGTGGAACCACCCTGGGATAGTCAGGGCGTTGTTTATCATTAAAAACCAAACCAAACCAAAGCTTCCTGGTGCTCTTAGGTTCACGACTTTGTCCCTTAAGAGAACAGGTAAGAAATTGGAAAATGAAAATGAAAATGATAATTTTACATACAGCCGAAATGTTAGGAAATGTACAAGTGAGGAAAGCACAGCCTTCCAGGTCAGAGGAAACCAGTTTGCGTTAGACCTTTGCTACTTAGTAACTGTCTTTGTGGGCAGGTCCTCAATCTCTGAGCCTTAGTTTTCTTGTAGGTAAAGTTGTAGCTGTGGTGTTTGGGGGGTGATGGAGGGTATGATGGGAATAGCAATACGTGTATTGAGGTTTTTAGAGTAATAAATGAGACTATATGGGCAAAGCCTCTAGTCCTGGGAACCCAGCCTATATTATATACTCAATAAATCGGTGCTATTTTAAAATTGTTCTTATTGTTTTATGACAAGTGTGTGGAGGTATTACTCTTATATTCAGGAAAAAAACGTGCACTTGTACTCTGATTAGTTTGACATTGGAAAACAATATTACCACATGTGTGGCAGAAAGTAAAATTGTATAATAGTCATTAACTGCTACCAGTTGAGGACCTCAAATTTGTCGGGCGGTTAGTTGGTGTAAGATGGATGCAAAGGGGAATAAGACAAAATATTTGCTCTCAGAGATTTTATGATAAAAGACAATTTCATAAATATCTATTCAAAAGAAAAGACTGTTGAAGTTTGTTTCACAAAAGCGTGGGGAAAGAAATCATGTGTATTAGTTACATGTGAAAAAAGAAAGGAAGGTTATCAAGTGAATATAGAGCCCCCCAGGTAGGACTTTAAGAGTGCTAGGAAAAAACTCTCCAAATTTCTCTTTTCTTTTCCCTGTAATTAAATTGTATGAGATTCCTTTCTAGGGCATGAGAGTTCATATTTGGCTAAAATGTAAACACTTTTGAGAACGGGACATATTAAAGCACTATCAGTCATTTATACTGTTGTTTAAGGCATTTATCAGTCTTTCATGAGAATATGCTTTAAAGAGGGAACAGGTATAAACGCTGGGGGTGACACCTGTAAGGGGTGGGAGGTGCTCCCAGGAGAAAAAGACAAACTGGACCCACTTCACCATTTGCCTTGGGCTTACACTGATTCTGTTTAAGTATTTTCCAGAGAAAGAGAAGTCGAATTTCAGAATAACTTAGGGGTCATTTAAATATGGAGCTGTGAGGTGACCATTTGCTTCAGAAGAATTCCTTTTCCTTTGTTTATAAATTTACTTTGTGGAAACCAGACCAAGGCGTTTGAAGCCAGCATGGAGACGTGTGTTGCCGTGTGTTTCTCCAGGGCAGAGGGTTTCAAACTTCTGAACTAAGACCTGCAGTAAGAAATATATTCTACCCTGAAACCTGGTGTACCAAACACATCACACACACACACACACACACAACGCACACACGCGTACAACTGAGCCAGAGTTTCACTAGACAGTACATGATTTTGTCCATGCCATGCACTCTGATATTTTCTGTTCTGTTCTGCTTTAGTCTAATTTATTTCATGCTTTTAAAAAATTTCTGGTCATGACCCACTAAATTGATTTCACGACCCACTAATGAGGCATGACCAGCAGTCCAAGAAACGCTGCTCCTGGAAAGGTGTCATGGACCTTCTGCTGGGCGTTGTCTACCTGCCACCACTAAGAATGACTCCTGGACAAGACCTCTCCCTCCCGGCCTGGCCTCCAAGACATCCCCGAAACCTGCAGCCCGGTCCCTGCCTACCTTCCTGCAAAACTTGTGATTTTTTTTTTTTTTTTTTTTAACTTGTGATTTTAAAATATCCTGTGGGAAGATGAATGCTCCCCTTCACACATTTGTCTTTTTCTTGTTAACTTCACTGCAAATTACCCATCAAGCGATACACTTATAGGGCAGATCAGATTGCTTATACCTCTACAACCCCAAGATGAAAAGGCACATATTTGCTCCCGGAGAGTAATAGGATAATAAGGCAATTTTGCAAATGACCCCTTGCACACTCTCCCAGGACAAGTTAGACTCTCTCGGTGCATAAGAAGAGGGAATACAGATTCCATTTGTTTACTATTTAAGGGATCAGAAGGGCCAGAGGAAATTTGGTGGGTTGTTTTGTTTTTCTACTTAGTTACAAGGTGCAAAAAGAGATATTCTGGTTCCCATTCAAAATATTGGAACGGGAAAGAGGAAAGTATAACTCCCAAACACGTATCTTGAGACATAGCACATGAACAGCAAAAAAAGAAAAAAAAAAAAGCAATATACTCATAGAAAGCGTGCAATTTCAGAGCTGGATGACACGCAGGGAAACAGATAGAGGATACCTGTAAGTGAGCGGTTTCGTTTTTCTCTATACCTGTAAGGAAGGAACAATCCTGGTCTCTATCCCTAATCATGGCATGGAAAAGCTGAAATTAACACCCTGAAACTAGTAGGTTTCCAAACAGCACTTGTGCCTCCAATGATACTCCTTGCCTAGAAACCACAGATTTTCCAGATCTGGAAGAGATGGTGGGGGTCGTTTGATTCTCCCCCCTCCATTTACATACGAAGAAGCTGAGGCAGGGGGCCTGTGGCTTGTACCAGATTATACAGCTACCGGAGGGCAGAACTGGGACTGGTAGATTCAGCTTCCAAGAAGCTGTGCTTCTCCGCAGTCCTGCCCCCCACCCCCCAATGCACACACACAAAGAAGCCGTGTAACCTTTGACTCCAGAAATACACGCCTTTGCAAGTGAAGCTAAAGCCAATCTCCACGTTATCAGAAGTCCATCACTACCACCCAATTACTAAATCACTAAATAATCAGGGAGATAGATTTTCTCTGAGCCCAGACGACCCCCTGGGAGTGAGTGAGTCACTTTAGAAAGCTACTATAATTCTCGCAGGCCACTGGGGCATCATTCAGTGAAGTGCGTCTACCAGCCGGCACTTCTGAGCCCTGGAGGAGTGTCCAGAGCTCTCCGAGTGCCTTTCCCTCTGCTCACAGCCCTTCTTGGGGAGAATCAGGGGTGGTAACCACGTGCAGTTCTGCTCAGCAGGAAAATGGCTAAAGGAAGTTATGTCCCGGGTCTTGCTTGATGCTGGGTGTAACAGCAAGGGCTCCTTTTTATGTATGTTTTCAAAAATAGGAAAGAAGAGAATTTAGGATTGCAACCAGTTGATAGATGGGCCACGAATTACTGAAGTATGACGATATTTTGGGGGTAGTATCGTACATTCGCTATACCTTCAAATCCTTTTTTCTTTTTTTTGGCTGCGTTGGATCTTCATTGCTGCACGCGGGCTTTCTCTAGTTGAGGTGAGCGGGGGCCGCTCTTCGTTGCGGAGCGCGGGCTTCTCATTGCGATGGCTTCTCTTGTTGCGGAGCACGGGCTCTAGGTGCGCGGGCTTCAGTAGTTGTGGCACGCGGGCTCTAGAGCGCAGCCTCAGTAGTTGTGGCACGCGGGCTCTAGAGCGCAGCCTCAGTAGTTGTGGCTCATGGGCTTAATTGCTCCGTGGCATGTGGGATCTTCCTGGACCAGGGATCGAACCCGTGTCCCCTGTATTGGCAGGCGGATTCTTAACCACTGCGTCACCAGGGAAGTCCCTCCCTTCAAATCTTTAAACCCCATCTGTCTTACAGTGGCCTATACTTTTGACTTTTCCTTGTGTTTTTGGAAATTAAGAGCGAATTCCAGAATTCCCCCTTCCCCCCACCCCCCGCCCCGCCATATCATAGAAAGCACTGTCTTTGTGAGTCAAGAAGATTGTGCTTTTTTCTTTCCGTTATTTTTCTCTCATCTGCGTCTTGAGTATCTCATAAACACAAGAGCAGTGAAAAAATAATTCCCACTTTGTTGAACAACTAATGAATCTGGAGGATCTATTTGATCTTCTAATGAGACCAGATGTCTTCAGAGGATTCTGGGAATGGGTATAGAAGAACTTCCCCTCCGTGAATGATTCTGATACATGGAGGAGTAAAAAAAAAAAATTCTAAATTAATCCTGAGTGAAACACATAACTAGTGTTCCTGTGGAAAATAGGGCTCAGAGGCTCAGGGAGTTGGTGCCAAAGGCATTCAGCCGAGCCGAAGCCAGTTTTCTCGAAAGTGAGGAGACTGGGGGTGGGAGCAAGTCTTTTCTCTCTGCTCTGGTGCAGAAGCTTTTTGAGCAGAGTTTTATTTATTTATTTTTAACACCCTAGATCACTTTTCCCAAGCCTTAGTTCACTGCTCCCAACCCATGTAGGTCTGCGGTTTGAGATTTCGCTGGATTTGCCCCAATTTTTTT
>NW_020838041.1:1572264-1594153 GCF_003676395.1 Aethalodelphis obliquidens
GTCCCACCCAGGTAGGTCATCACAGAGCACTGAGCTGAACTCCCTGTTCTATATAGCAGGTTCCCGCTAGCTATCTATTTTACACATGGTAGTGTATTTATGTCAATCCTAATCTCCCAATTCGTCCCACCCTCCCCTTCCCCCCCCACCCCCGTGTCCACACGTCCTTCTCTACGTCTGCATCTCTATTCCTGCCCTGCAAATAGGTTCATCTGTACCATTTTTCTAGATTCCACATATATGTGTTAAGATACAATATTTGTTTTTCTCTTTCTGACTTACTTCACTCTGATGACAGACTCTAGGTCCATCCACATCCCTACAAATGACCCAATTTCATTCCTTTTTATGGATTTGCCCCAATTTTAAGCCATGTTTAATGGACTTGCTTAACCCTTCTTTTGTGTGTGTGTGTGTGTGTGTGTGTGTGTGTGTGTGTGTGTGTGTGTGTTGGGGGCAGTGCGTGCATCATGTTTTCCCACATTCACCCGCCGTCCTGCTCCCCTTTGATTCCCCTTGAGCTTTGGGGTTCAGGGTCACATACCCAGAATTATAGTTTGTCACTTTACTTACCTGTGTTTTCATTTCTTTGGATGCAAAGTAGTTCCTCCTGGAAGCAAATGATGAGCATTGAAGTGATTTCGCATCAAGAGGGGAGAAGTGTTTCTATCTGAAGGCAAATTAAAATATCTATGACCATTCAACCTACTCATCAAAAAGAGATCAGAAGAAAAGAAACGGACCCTTCGTAGGTTTACAAGGAAATGAGAAAACTGGCTTTTCTTCCACTGGGGCTGGGAAGTTTTCTTCTGCTTTTGAAGTTGGAGGGAACATTCCATGTTCTGATTCCATGACTCGGGGCTCTTCAGGCATCAGACGTCTGCTTCTGTGATGCCCTCCAGGCAGACCTGGCACAGAAGCCTCTGGGCTGGTTGATGGTGCTGAGAATGAATGTATATGATTGTAGCCTCCCTTGCTTGTACAGGCATGGGTCTTACGGCACCCATGTCAGTTACTGAGGGAGAAATCCATTCTTAAGACTTTAAAGTCTTCTTGGTCACTGTCCCATCAATACCTGTTTGTGCTGTAGGTGTTGTTCTTTGGTGGAAATGGCCCCCTGGCTGCGGAGGTGTGGCTTCTCCACCTTCTGTGTTCCTTTTTAAAGTATTACATTTGCTTTATTTAGAGAGGATGCATCTGCAAACTGCAGACTCGGTTTAGACTTTTAACTTCTCGAAGCTTGGTTTCAGCGTAGCCAGGCGCTAGTCGTTTCCTCCCTGGGAGGCCAGGAGATTTGGTTGAAGCAATGACGATGGCTTCATACCGGGTTTGCTTGTTCACACGCCCGATATGCTTCCTGTTCCTTTTGATCTTTGACTGTGTTGGGTCTTCGTTGCCGCACGCGGGCTTTCTCTAATTGCGGCGAGCGGGGGCTACTCTTCGTTGCGGTGCACGGGCTTCTCATTGCGGTGGCTTCTCTTGTTGCAGAGCATGGGCTCTAGGTGTGCAGGCTTCAGTAGTTGTGGCACGCGGGCTCAGTAGTTGTGGCTCGCAGGCTCTAGAGTGCAGGCTCAGTAGCTGTAGCGGACGGCCTTAGTTGCTCTGCGGCATGTGGGATCTTCACAGACCAGGGCTTGAACCTGTGTCCCCTGCACTGGCAGGTGGATTCTTAACCACTGCGCCACCAGGGAAGCCCCCTGTTAATCTATTTGTTATCTACCAGCATCGTGGGGAGCATGGGAATAGCCAGCCGTACCCAAGGAACCCGTGTTTAACTGGCTGGGCCATTGTCAGGCATCTGAAATGAACAATGAGGGTAGGAAGAAAATGGGCATCTTCCTTGCTCTGCTCAAGGTCAGGTGGTGAAGGGAAGAGAGGTCCCTTTTACTGGGTGCTCACTCTTTGCCTGCTCTAGGACTGGGTGCCTCTGGCCCTTTTCTGGTCCACTCCTTAGGGCAGCTCCGGGAAATGAGGACAGGGCAAGGTCTCCTTTGGTCTTAGAGAGGGAGAGGGAAAGCCCTGGACCACTGCTGTCACATAACGTGGTCCTTCCAGAGGACACGTCCATCCCTCCCTTACGGGCCCAAAGAGACACGGAGTTAATTGATTAATAAAAGTTTGTTAACTAGGTTTTTATTTTTTAATTTTTTAAAATTTATTTTATTCAAGTATAGTTGATTTACAATGTGTTAATTTCTGCTGTACAGCAAAGTGACTCAGTTATATATATTCACTTCCATATTCTTTTCCATTATGGTTTATCACAGGATATTGACTATAGTTCCCTGTGCTATACAGTAGGACCTTGTTGTTTATCCATTCTATATATAATAGTTTACATCTGCTGATCCCAAACTCCAAATCCACCCTTCCCCCAAACCCCCTCCCCCTTGGCAACCACAAGTCTGTTCTCTATGTCTGTGAGTCTGTTTCTGTTTCATAGATAAGTTCATTTGTGTCATATTTTAGATTCCACAGATAAGTGATATCATATGGCATTTGTCTTTCTCTGTCTGATTTACTCCACTTAGTATGATAATCTCTAGGTCCATCCATGTTGCTGCAAAGGTATCATTTCATTCTTTTTTATGACTGAGTAGTATTCCACCATATATACACATATACATATGTGTGTGTGTATATATATATATTACATACATACACATACATACACACCACGTCTTCTTTATCCATTCATCTGTTGATGGACATTTAGGTTGTTTCCATGTCTCGGCTATTGTAAACATTGCTGCTATGAACACTGGGGTGCGTACATCCTTTTGAATTAGAGTTTTGTTTGAATATATGCCTGGGAGTGGGATTGTAGGAAACTCTATTTTTAGTTCTTTAAGGAACCTCCATACTGTTCTCCATAGTGACTGTATCAATTTACATTCCCACCAACAGTGCAGGAGGGTTCCCTTTTCTCCACACCCTCTCCAGCATTTATCATTGTAGGCTTTTTAGTGATGGCCATTCTGACCGGTGTTAGGTGTTACCTCACTGTACTTTTGCTAACTTGATTTTTTTTTTCTTTAAATTAACGTTTTCCAATTTATTATTAGCTCACCCATTAATCTTACGGTCAATCTCTATTCTGCACAGAAAATCATTTAAAATTACATATTAGAATAAATGCTTCTAAAGACCTAATTTTTTTATTACACCTTTATTGGAGTATAATTGCTTTACAATGGTGTGTTAGTTTCTGCTTTATAACAAAGTGAATCAGTTATACATATACATACGTTCCCGTATCTCTTCCCTCTTGCGTCTCCCTCCCTCCCACCCTCCCTATCCCACCCCTCCAGGCGGTCACAAAGCACTGAGCTGATCTCCCTGTGCTATGCGGCTGCTTCCCACTAGCTATCTACCTTACGTTTGGTAGTGTGTATATGTCCATGCCTCTCTCTCGCTCTGTCACAGCTCACCCTTCCCCCTCCCCATATCCTCAAGTCCGTTCTCCAGTAGGTCAGTGTCTTTATTCCTGTCTTACCCCTAGGTTCTTCATGACATTTTTTTTTCTTAAATTCCATATATATGTGTTAGCATACGGTATTTGCCACCTCCTAGAGAAGTGGAAATAAAAACAAAAATAAACAAATGGGACCTAATGAAACTTCAAAGCTTTTGCACAGCAAAGGAAACCATAAGCAAGACCAAAAGACAACCCTCAGAATGGGAGAAAATATTTGCAAATGAAGCAACTGACAAAGGATTAATCTGCAAAATTTATAAGTCCCTCATGCAGCTCAATTAAAAAAAAAAAGCTAACTTGGTTTTTAAACAACCAAGTTTTTTAGTCAAATAATCTGTTAGTACCAGCAAAATTAACCGAGGCACTTGAATCGGTTGGGGGATGGGTGGGGATCTGGAATGAGAAAGATGGAGAAAGAGACAAAGACGTGGGGAAAAAACACCTCAGCAGGTAACCTGCCCCGGAGGTTGGAGCTCCATTAATAGGCGAGGGTTTAGGGAAGACTCAAGGTTAACAGAAAATACTTCCATTTTTCCTCGACTGCAGAGTTTGGATAATAGGTGAGAATAATACCCGCCATTTATTGTTTTTACTGTGAGTCAGACCGTTGTTAAGTGCTTTACCGGTACTGTATCTCACTTAATACTAATTAATCCCTGGGCAACGGGCACGTTTGCTCCCAGTGTACAGAGTAGGCTACCAAGACCTAAAGATTTTCACCGATTTGCCCCAAGTCCCATGGCTAATAAGTGGTAACAATGTCATCGAAACAAAAAATGTATATGGCGGTCTTTTGTAAACTATGCCCATCTCAGTACCGCTTTACAATAGGTCTTAAAGGACCTCTATGACTCTTAAACTACAGAGAGCAGTTTCTTAAATTGGCCCAAGAACATGTAAATTCTTTCTTTCTTTTTTTAATTGGAGGGCCACCTTGTAGGGCTGGAATCCGGAACCGTTTGCATTGGAGAAGATGAGTTTGCCATTGGTGGCAGATTCTGGAGCTTCTAAACCTTCATTCGTAAAAGGGGCCGTAACTGGGGGGGGGGGGCCGCAGAACCAGGCCATTGGGTGCAGCAGGGGTGCGGTCTTCTCGACTTGGGGACACTGGGCAGGCTGTCCCCGCCGCCCCACCGCCAGTGCCCAGCACCGCTTCCTACTGCGTGATCAGTAGAGGCAGGTGCATCAGTCTGTCTGCTTAGAAGCAGGTACACACTTGTTTGCTGAGAACAACGAGGGTCCCTGCTCACTCCAAGACCTGCGTCTGCCCAGCAGGGCACATGAACTGCTCACAGATCTTACAGAAAGTCCGAGACGTTCATTCCTCAGTGTGGGGGAGGGAGAGCTCCCTGAGTCCCTGAGCCCCAGGACCCTGTCTGCCCATGGTGTCTGCTGTTATACAGAGTCAGGTTGTGGGTGACAAAGCCGAAAACATGACTCGTGTGTGACACTCCTTAACACAATTTGAAGGACTTTGCCCTCTGAACCTGTGAGGTAAAACAGGTCTTCCTATTTTCCAGGGTAAGTGAAGGATGACTGTACTCCTACTTATTCTTCGACGACTTGGGAAGTCGATCATACAAGTCTTTGAGGGCTCCACATCCATTTGCAGAATGGCTGCATGGAAATTGGGCATTTGTGCTATTGTTCACGTTAAAGACATTAATGTCTAACCCAAGAATACCACCCACACTCGAGAACAGAGACGTACACGGCATCACCTCTGCCAGCAGCTGGGTCTTTCTTAAATGACTGATGCTTAAAACCTAATTCTCTCTGCACTTGTGCCTTTTCCGTGCACCAGGCGAAGCTCAGGCCGCCTGTTCATGGGTCCCCAGCCAGCTTCTCTGGAGACACTCGGACCTTCTGTATCATTTTCCTGATTTTCTCCATTTTCCTTCACCTCCATCTCTCCTTTTCAATCTGCCCAGACTCCCTTTCTCTTTTCTCACTCACATGGCTTCACCTCCTTCCCTCGGGATGCCTCAGCTTCCTAGAGGCACCTGCAGGCATTGCTTTGTATAGCATCGTGGTCCCTGGGACCCCTGTCCTCGGCTGCATCTGCGTTTTCCCCGCAGGTGGAATGTGGTGGACCAGGAGAGCACCCGAGCCCCGTAGGTCTGAGGATGGGAAACGGTTGAGTACACAGACCCTAGGAGTGGGCTGCACTCAAGGACGTTCCACGTAGATGGAACGTCTATGTGGCCCTGTCTCTGGGTGAGGGGACCCCACGCAGCGGGGTCTTCTGTTGGGGGTACCCTGTAACGCCCGTGCAAAGACAGCTTCGAAATTCTCCTTGTTTCTCAGCAGCGGTGCGTGGCAAGGCCCCGCTACCTATGTACGTTGTGTAGCGACATCTCCACACAGTCCCACAAAGGTGCCAAGGCGTCCCTCCCTTTGAACTTCCTCCCTGGAAATCATTTGCAAATGCCCTGTTTCCGACCTCCCAGGACCAAGTGTGTGAGTTCTTCACGTACAGCGTCCTCTGAAGGGACAGCCAAACACTTGGAGGAGAAATTGCACAGATCTGAAGTGCGCAGGACCTCTGGGCCGTGCTGCTGTTCATTTCTCTCCAGAAACTAAAAGAACACCACGTTGGCTCGAATAGTTAGAAGTGTCACCAGGATTACACAACATTTGGGGTTAACTTCACAACCCACCTTGATCCGCCTTCTAATTCCGTAAGAATGCTTTTTCTTTACATGACAAGTGGACTCATTGGCCAGTAGGTCTAAAGTCTGTCTTTTATTGCACAATAAGAGCGTTGCAAAGGCAGAAGGTAACCCCAGATGGGTGCCTCTTGTCTTTCATTTGGGGAGCGCGGAGATAGCTGGCCTTTCATCCAGTGGCTCACAGAGTTGAGTTTTGAAGTCTACGGCGGGACCACCTCCAGTGAATTGACTATCACATTTCTAAATACCCTGTTTACAGAATACTTTACCTGTGAGAGCAGAATAATTATTTCATTTAAATTAAAAACATATTTTTTAGGTGGGGGATGAAACACAGAAGGTACCAGATCCGTGTTGAATGGATACACCCAAGGTGTGGAGGAGGACGGGTTGGGAGGCAAGGGGGTAAGGCAGCAGAGATAACATTCTGTCTTCACTTTGAAGCGACGTCAAATTGCTAATTGGTAATCGGAAGATTCTCAGGATTTCAGTGTCTTCTTAAGCAGTGTTCCTGACGTGATTGATACAGACACACTCACATTCATTTGGTAAAAAATAATTCCACTCACATGTAGGTTTTGGGTCCCACGTGGATAGGTTTTGGGTCCCACGTGGTTCCCCCGGGCAGATCTTGTGTGTATGTATCACAGAGTTTTGAGTACATATCCTGTTTTCAGACGTGTTCCCTGAAATGTTGGCTCATTCTAAAACCTGTTTTATTTTGACCACTGTATCTTGCCTCATCTAACATCACCACAAATCCTCCTTTACCACACACATCCCAGCACCATGGTTGTGCTTTTTGGATCTGTAGTCGTGATGGATAAGAGGCTTGGCTTATTGCCTAATTAAAAAAAAAAAAGAAACCTACTAAATATTACATTTCCCCTTGTAAAATAATGATACAGATTAGTGTTTGTGCAGAAGTGTTGGCAACAGAATTCTTCAAAAGTTTTCCTTCGGGTGATGAAAGCTGTTATATTATTTTGACTAGCTAATCAAATATAATTGGGGAGCTTGAAGTACCTTACATTTTCCTTGTACAGTTATCAAAGCGGGAAATGTAACTCGTGGAGCTGATGAAAGGCATCTCTCTTCAATTATGAACCTTACAGAGGGAAGAAAGAACGGTTCTGGTGCTAAAAACTCAGAGCTTGAAATGCCCCTTAATGTTAATTGCTGTATTAGCTAGTTAACACATTATTATACATTTTAATTGATTCTTGCTCCAGTTTCGGAGAAAAAAAAAACTCTGGATCTGTGTGGCAAGTAAATTAAGGAGGGAAGATGCTTGGACACGATAGTATTACTGTTTATATTAGGTTTAAATCGTGCCGAATATTTGCAGTACAAACGGTAGCCCTCACTTTTGTGGGGTCTAACTTGCTTTAAAAGCATTAATAGTTTGCACTCATGTATTGGGGTTTGTGGTTATGAATGTTTTCAAAGGAGTTTTATTTGACCATTGAGAATTCCTTTTATGGTTTTATCAATGACATGTCACAATCTTGAAAACATAACTTCATTCCAGTCATGTATTCGGAGGGGTCCAGCTGAGGGTTGGCTTTTGAAAAGAATCAAAACATATTACACCTGCATTTCACTCACCAGGACGTAGCATTTTTTTTTTCTTTAGGGTTGAATCCCACTCTCAAGCTACCTGTAAAACACTTCTGGCATAAATGATGAGTTGTGACCTAGGATCAGGACAGATTTCAGCTTTTATTCATTTATGAATTCACTTGTTCACCCCCTCGTTCATCAAACCTGTAATGAGTTCCTACTGTGTGTCGGTCCCCTTGCTACATTATGGCAGACGAGACAGGTGGGCCTGGCCGGACACAAGTTACATCCTCCTGGGCACTTTTCTCAATTAAAGTCAATGCAGCACCAAACACCACAGCCAACCCTGACTCTGAGAGCTTGTGCAGCTGACTGTGCTTCCACTGATGTGTGAAATGTACTGGAACTGGAAAAGACGATTGACTTCTCATAGACAGCAAGCCGACCTCTGAGAAACATGGCAGTAGTCCAATAATGACGAAAACTGAGAGATGGAGGTGTGTCCAGAAAGTAGGGTAAGCTCTTGGGGGGCGCCTACCCAGCCTGGGGCAGGGGAGGGGGAAGTCTTGGAGGATGAGTGGGAGATGCCAACCAGATGAGCAGCTAGAAGTGAGGGGAGTCAGGGAGGCGTCCCCAGCAGAGAACAGCTGGTGCAAAAACATAAGGCCTGTGCACTGTACTTTGGGGACCAGTGCATAATTCCTGCGGTGGGAAGGTGAGCATGTACGTGGGAGGTGGCTGGACAGGGGACCAAGGTCACTCACATGGGCTCTTAAGTAAGGATTTTATTCCAGGCAAAGGGAAGCTACCATGGGAAGTTGAGAAGGGGTGACCCAGAGGGATTGGAAATGTACCACAGTGACTGTTGGACATATATGCCTACTGTTTCCTTTTTTGTTTTGTTTATTTATTTATTTTTGGCTGCGCTGGGTCTTCGTTGCTGCGCATGGGCTTTCTCTAGTTGTGGTGCACAGGCTTTTCACTGCGGTGTCTTCTCTTCTTGCGGAGCACCGGCTCTAGGTGCGCGGGCTTCAGTAGTTGTGGCACACGGGCTCAGTAGTTGTGGCTCGCGGGCTCTAGAGCGCAGGCTCAGTAGGTGTGACGCTCGGGCTTAGTTGCTCCGCGGCATGTGGGATCTTCCGGGACCAGGGATCAAACCCATGTCCCCTGCGTTGGCAGGCGGATTCTTAACCACTGCGCCACCAGGGAAGCCCTGTTTCCTTTTTTGAGTTCAGCTTTGGTGTGGTTTTCCCTCGTTTCCCAGCATTTAGCTGAAATACATTCCAATGATTTCTTTTTGTGTATCACTTAAAACCTTGTTGTTGTTGTAAAGAAGGCATATAGTTGATCTCTTTTCTGTATAGTTTACTTCTGCTATTCTTTCCAATAGACCTTTTCCTTCTAGGTGAATTCCAGTTAATTGGTGACATGGATATATTTGAGGTCTCGGTCTTTGTTTCATGTTTAATTTAAACAGATGTGACATTTGAAAATTTCTTCAGTATAACATGTGTTTTGACCAGGAGGGTTTTTCTTTCTAACCTTACACTTATCTATTGCTGTTTATTTCATAGTCATGGATTTAGTGGCACCAAATCAGTTTATATTCGCGTTATTGGGGGGAGGGTGCTGTCTAGCCCGGGGGATCTAGAGCTATCACATACCAGCTTTTCAAATTATTTGTTCGAATCATTCGTTCATTTATTCATTCAATACATGTTAATTAAATACCCACTAAGTGCCAAGCCCTCCTCTAAACCAGAGGATGCTGTTGTGAACAAGACCAGCTGGGTACCGTTTTTATGGACACTCGCTTTGTAGTGGGAGGGAAGCAGATGATAAACTGACAAGAAAGATCCTGTGAACAGTTAGAATAAATGAGTGAGGAGTGTAGCTAGGAAGAGAGGGAGCAGTTAGAGGGCTGCAGAGAAGACAGACGTGAAGGGCGGACGCTTGAACTGAAACCTAAACAGCAGGAAAGAACCAGCCTTGCTAAATCTGGAGATGTAGCCGTCCAGGCACAGGAACAGCAAGTGCAAAAGCCCTGAGGTGGAAACCAGCTTGGTATTTTCAAGAAACATGGAGAAGGCCAAAGTGCATAAGTCAAAGAGTTGGCAACGTGCAGCCCACGTAGGGCTTGGATTTTCTTCTGTTTGGGATAGGAACTCTTAGGATTTTAGGCAATGGAGTGTCTTCATCGAATTTCATCATAGGAAATGTTGCTCTGGCTGTAGGTGGGAAATGGGTCAGGAGGAAGCAAGAAAGGGCGTAGGAGATTCAGCACCCCAGCGGCTTAGACAGGGCATGACGGTGGGAATGGGGAGAAGTGGATGGACTCAGGACACAGGTTGAGGTAAAGCCGACACAATTTTGCTCAAAGGGGCTTTGGGAGAAAAAGATGAGACAAGCACAGCTTGGGTTTTTGGCTTGAGCCGTTGAGAGCCGTTTGTTGAGAAGGAAGGGGAACCAGCATCTCTGGGAGCAGGGGCTGCCAACTTCCTAAAATGCTCCTGGGACAGATAGACGCAGAGGCCAGGGCTGGTCCTTAGATGCCTGCTTTGGGAACCACTGATTATTCTGGAGAACACAACTAAACCACCCCGTGCAGATAAGAGTCCAAGCTCTTCTTAGAGGCCAGGATTCTCCACACTCGCCTGCAGTCTACTTCAGAGTTTAGCAGCAGTCAGTATGCTCTTTGATTTGCAACTTAAACCCTTCCTTCTGCAGAAGTGTCACCCCCTCTGTCATAAGGTCAAAACAGGAGGGTACCCTTGGCTTGATTCTAACCTGTTACTGAGTTACAGCTTGTTGAGTTGCAGCTCCGTGAAAACCTACAGATATTGTCCTTAAGGGATTCAAACTGATTTCAGTAATCAAGACACAGGAGTCTGGTTAAGACTGGACCCCTCTGCCGACACAAACTGACCAGGATGCAAATTCAATCGGAGTGGCACCTCAGGGAAATTAGTGGCTGATCCCACGTGACTTTCCCCTTCCAAGAATGTAAACCAGATTTGGACCATCGAACCTTTAAAAGGATTTTTCTTACTTCAATATGGATTCTCTAGAATTTGACCCCAAAGTTTGAGTCACCACCTTGACATGGACCCAGTTTGTTTTCCTCCACAGTCCTTTTTATGAGGAGAAAACTGCTAGTTATTTTAAATATTCTTTCTAAGCTTTATCTCCAATCCTTTCATTATCTTTGTTGCTTTTCTAACAGCGTTCACTTTCTTTTCTGTAGTAGAAATCAGAGATCATCTAAGCTATAGTCTTTCCAAAGCTTCTCACCCCAGCGCAGAGCAGTGGTTGGTGTTTGGATGAATCCAGGGATTTACCTACAAAATTACAGATGGGCATAAATATGCCAGACATACCAGAATCAATAACCCTGCCAGCAGCAATGAGTGTTTTATCTACTCCGAAAGGACTTTGTTTCCCACTGTTGAGCACCTTAACTTAATTCACTTCTAGGCACGGAAAAAACCCTGATACTATTTTGTCCGGTATCTTTGCAGTTGAAACACCTTCTTACCCACTCACTTATTAGCCCAAGTCAGTGGTCACTTGCAACACAGACGGACCTCAGCTTGTGGACCCTGAAACTTAAACAATTTAGGAAGCACTCGATGAAAACAAAAACAAAAATATCTTCTCTTTTGCACATTTTACAAACTTTAGTCCTTGTGCATAGAAGTGCTTGGATTCCCTCAAGAGCCTGGAGAGCGCTCATACATGGGAAGGTTCCTGAAGCTTAAGCTCATTCGTTTCAGGTGTAAGTGCCTCTGATTTGCTGTCTGCTAAGGAATTTCTTGCATAGGTCATCACTGGGGCTAGGAGGAAGGTGGGGATAAAGAATCTGCGTGGTGGTCCAGTAGGATTTAAGTGTAGACCACCCAGATTGAATAACACAGATATGAAGCCCAGACACCTTCACCGAGTTTTCTTTCTAAAAATAATTCCTCATTGGTCATGGGACAAAAGATAGTCCTGCCTGCAGACTGAAGACATAACTGCAGCATCGTTAGATGCTCTCTGGGTGGTCCACCTTCTTCTCGCCTCGGCTCACTGACTGGCCGCTGTGACACCTCATCCTATCCGGCCCCACTCCCCTTGCCCTAAGAAATGTCTCATACACATATCCAACCAGTTTATGCAGAAAGTGCCGTTAAGTTCTATTTCAGTTTTGATGAAGGATTCATAGAGAATTCAGACTCTCCGATAACAGTAGTACTTCGTGTACATGCAGGTGCCACAGTGATCTCATGAGAAACGTTAGGGGTTTCCCATGGTGCGATGAAAGAGGATATAAAGGTTGGGGGCTCCTCAGATTGGAAAATTTCAGTTTTTTCCTTCCTCTTAGAATCACATTGTAAACTATTACGTGATCATACATTTCCTGTTTGATTTTATTTACCCAGTCTTGACTTACACATCTGAGTAAAAAGACCAGAACTCTGAAGGGATTCATTAGAAAGAACATTGGAAAATAGGATCTCTATCTGGGTCTCAGTACTATGCGCGCATCCGTGAGTGGTTACCTCTAAGCTGGACTTGTCGGCTTTCAAATGGGACCTTGCAGAATGTTTTGATGAAGAGTTCAGTCTCGAGAGCTCAACATTCAAAATAAAGTTTAAAGGTTCTGAGGGGTTTTTAAAAAGTGAATTTTACTCGCTTCTAGTATGGCTAAAAAAATGAACTGAATTTCTCAAGTGTTTTTCATTTGTATAAATTGTGCAGAAGAACTTAAGTTTCTTGCCAAAACAAAAATAAATAAATGAGGTGGTAGATGTGTTCATTAACTAGATGGGGGGAATCCTTTCAAAATGTAGCAGGGAGGGATAAACTGGGACATCGGGACTGACATACACACACTACTATATACAAAATAGGTGACTAATAAGGACCTACTGTATAGCACGGGGAACTCTACTCGATACTCTGTAGTGACTTATATGGGAAAAGAATCTAAAAAAGAGTGGATGTGTGTATATGTATGACTGATTCACTTTGCTGTACAGCAGAAATTAACACAGCATTGTAAATCAACTATACTCAATAAAATTTTTTTTTAAAGTAGATGTATAATCAAATCATCACAATGTACACTTTAAATATCTTACAATTTCATATGTCAACTAAATACATCAATAAAACTGAAATAAATTCATTTATTTATTGTACAGGGGACCAAAGGAGTATGTATTCGTTGAATGGACGGGTAACAGGGTCCCTTTGTGCATTAACTGTGGACTTGTGTTTTGAGGAGTAGTTAAGGTAGAGAGGAAAGACAGTCTAGCAAATTCTATGAGCCAAGTCATATTTTGGAGTGTCTTGTGGTTTTTATTTCTAAATAAACTACAAGTCAAGAATCTCCTTTAAATAAAATGGTCAATCAGAGGTTTCATGGACTGTTCCTGCATAATAACGTTTAATAGAAAATCTCTTCTAAAAATGGAATGTATCAATGAATCTGGATTAGAGCTGATTCAGGTTGCTGACTCTTCGTGGGAGCATACCCTACCTCGTGACGTATAAACATGAGTCGTGGCAACGGTCATTAATTGAGAGAATTCTGGAAGAATTTGTAGGGCAGAGGAGAAACGCGTTGACATCCTTTGGAACAAAAGAGTGAAAATGAATTTATTTTATTTTATTTATTTATTTATTTTTTTTTTAATGAATTTATTTTTTAAAATTTTTATTGGAGTATAGTTCATTTACAATGTTGTGTTAGTTTATGCTGTACATCAAAGGGAATCAGTTATACATATACCTATATCCACTCTTTTTAAGATTCTTTTCCCATATAAGCCATTACAGAGTATTGAGTAGAGTCCCCTGTGCTATACAGTAGGTCCTTATTAAAAGGAATTTATCTTTTGAAATGAGAACAGACTACCCACTTTTCCAGATTCCTGTCCTTTTATGAGATTTTTTTTTTTTTTGAGCCATTTTCTTCTTTGGTTAGGAATTATTTACCCAGATGACTACCTAGTGAGAAATTAGAGACCAGTCACATTATGTATAGAGCCATTTAGATTAACGTTCTTTGATTTCTAAATCAAATGTGCCACACAGAACACGCTTTCACAGTGTTATATCCACAAAATAGTGGCTACATCACGGTGCTTATATCCACAAAATAGTATTTCACATGCTTTTGCAGTAGGTTTTTCCACAGCTTTGAGCCCTGACCCGCTTCACTTCAGGAGGAAGGAAAAACCCCACTAAATCAATGATTAGCTTAGATCTGAAAACACTTTGCTGCAAAGGTGTAATATCTTTACAAAGGTTTCTGAGGTAAGGAGTATTTGTTTAGCTTTAACTTTATCAAAGTAGAACACTAGGTAAAAACACATTGAAAGGGCACTTGAAACAGCAGAGCTGCCCCAAATCTATTCCGTTCCATTTGAGGGTCGGGCAAATCCAGTTGTTAAATTATCTCACGTTGAGAATTGGTTAAATAAATGTTTATTAATTGCTCCCACTTTTCCTGACTCTCTTAGTTCAATCAGTTTTACAGCAGAGAAGTAAAATATATATATATATATATATATTAAAAGGGAGCTTATCCTCTACTTAACTGCTGATTATTTCTCTAAATAGACTATCTTCTTTTTTTCTTGTAATTTTTTTTTTTTGCTGTATGCGGGCCTCTCACTGCTGCGTCCTCAGGCTCCGGACGCACAGGCTCAGCGGCCATGGCTCACGGGCCCAGCCGCTCCGCGGCATGTGGGATCTTCCCGGACGGGGGCACGAACCCGCGTCCCCTGCCTCGGCAGGCGGACTCTCAACCACTGCGTCACCAGGGAAGCCCTTTCTTGTAATATTAGTTCACTTATTTATTGTATGAAAGATTCATTAAATTCTATAGTTACAGTTTTCAGAAGCTTCACACACATGATTTCATATAATCGCAGAATAACCCTCCTCACCCCTATGTTGCCCCACCCCCCCATCAAACTGGTAACCACTAGTTTGTTCTCTGTATCTGTGAGCCTGCTTCTTTTTTGTTTTATTCACTAATTTGTCATATTTTTCAGACTCCATATATAAGTGATATCATACAGTGTTCGTTTATTTTTCTCTGACTTATCTCACTTAGTGTAATGCCCTCCAAGTCCATCCATGTTGCCGCAAATGGCAAAATTTCATTCTTTTTTATGGCTGAGCAATATTCCATTGTATATGTGTACCACATCTTCTTTATCCATTATCTGTTGATGAGCACTTAGGTTGTATTGTAAATAATGCTGCTATGAACATTGGGGTGCATGTATCTTTTCGGGTTAGTTGGGGGTTTTTTTCGGATGTGTATCCAGGAGTGGAAATTCTGGGTCGTATGGTAGTTCTATATTTAGTTTTTGAGAAATAGACTATTTTCAATTTAAAAAAATACAGTTGTCTCCATTCTAGTGGATTTAAAGCTGTGATGCAAAGCAGAGCTGATATTCAGGAAGACCGCAGGGGCCGGTACACCTGGGTTACTCAGCATCTCACTCCTCCCAGACAGAGCCAATCATAATATTTAGCAGATATTTTTTTCTGAAGGTCTTAAAAGTTGATCAGTTTAAAAACAGATGTACACAGGCTATCTTGCATTTGATTTTGTGATTAAAACAGTCCGTGTTGTGTTATGAAGGGATCCAGGGACATGGGACGCTGCTTCAGGTTGACAGAATGTGCTTGTCTCTTGTCTGATATGCGGGAGAAATTGATTTCTCTATGCTATGACTGTCTTCACAAGGAAATACTTGGAAACAGATAGGCTCTAACTCATCAAAAATCAAGGTAATAGATGGGAAAAGAATTTGAAAACGAATAGATACATGTATGTGTATAACTGAATCACTTTGCTGTACACCTGAAACTAACACAACATTGTTAATCAAACTATGCTCCAATATAAAATTAAAAAAATCAAGGTAAAGAAACAGCAGAAGTAAATCTCGCAAAATTGATCTTCCTGATTTTAGATACTTCTTATACCAGAATACCCATTAGCTACAAAGGGAATCCCTAGGTGGGACCATTTACAGAGACTGTATTCGAGCAAGCAGTTTGGGGGGCAAGGGCAGGGAGAAAATGAGGCTTTTTTGTGGGGGCTGTGTTGGGTCTTCCTTGCTGCGCACAGGCTTTCTCTAGTTGTGGTTAGCGGGGGCTACTCTTCGTTGCGCTGTGTGGGCTTCTCACTGCAGTGGCTTCTCTTATTGCAGAGCATGGGCTCTAGGCGCGCAGGCTTCAGTTAGTTGTAGCGCATGGGCTCAGTAGTTGTGGCTCGCGGGCTCTAGAGCACAGGGTCAGTAGTTGTGGCGCACGGGCTTAGCTGCCCCGCGGCACGTGGGATCTTTCCGGACCAGGGCTCGAACCCGTGTCCCCTGCATTGGCAGGTGGATTCTTAACCACTGTGCCACCAGGGAAGTCCCAAGGCATTTTTTAATATTATATTTTTAACCATATTATATAGCCGTCAGATATGTTTTTAAATGATAGTCTGTTGATTAACAAACTCCTTGTGGGTTAGTTATAATAGCAACTTTGCTTCAATATCAAAAGACAAAATTTGAGTGACTTGAGGATACATGAGCTGCCACCTGAAGTGAGATTCTTTTAATCAAAACATCTAAAGGTCAAATAATAACAATTCATATAAAATTTGGAAAGCACACACCGTTGTATACCCCTCCCACACCCCACCATTGAAATCTGTTTTTAGTTAATAGGAAATGGGAGTAAAATATTTTATTGAGTCTAAATATAGACTTTCATATATTAAAAGAAATGCTATTTACAGGTGATTTGTTACTAAATAAAATCTTGGAGGGACACTTTTAATTACCAGAATGGTAAGGTAACAATAAACACGGGAAATATAAATGAATAAAGTGTTCACAGACTCACACTGCTATAAATAACCCCCCAAGTCTGCTACTATTATTAGCATGGATGAACAAAAGAAGAATCCAGAAATAGAAAGGGGAAGAGCTTCTCGGAGAGCCTTGTATTCCATGGCATAGGAAATATTTCTAGCGAGCTCAAGAATTTAGGGGGTTAATTGATTTTTAAAGAGGACATTTCCATGCTATCTGTTTGCCAAGGAAATTCTTTTCACTGGCATGTTTGTAAACTTGGCCGGCTAATATTTCCTCTGGGTGACAAAAGGTGTGATGAAGAATTTTATCTTGACCTCCTTACTAAAATCGGCACTGAGGGCTTGCCTTTTTGTTAACTTCTTTGGTTATTATCAGATTATATCTCTAGAGGATTAGTCGATGTGGCTGAAGTTGGAAGGGGCAGTGGACAGCCCTGGACCGAGAGTCAGGTCTCAGCATCACCTGAGCCACCAGTGAGTTCTGGGTCAAAGCACTTACAGATGTGTCCCTGTGCCAGTTTCCTGATTGACGCATGTAGCAAACATGTATTGAGCCGCCAGGCCCAACGCTAAGCAGTGGGGTTACAAGGTAAATAAAAGTACCTGGTTCTGGGCTTCCCTGGTGGCACAGTGGTTGAGAGTCCACCTGCTGATGCAGGGGACGCGGGTTCGTGCCCCGGTCCGGGAAGATCCCACATGCCGCGGAGTGGCTGGGCCCGTGAGCCATAGCCGCGGAGCCTGTGCTCCGCAACGGGAGAGGCCACAACAGTGAGAGGCCCACGTACCGCAGCAACAACAACAACAACAAAAAAGTACCTGGTACCTGCTCACAGGCCATTTGTGGCTGGGAGGGCAGACCTGGAGTTTACAAAGAATGTATCATAGAGATGATCCCTATGCAAGAACACAGGGCAGAACTGTACTCTATCTAAGGAAAGGGCACCCAGGAAAACTTTGTAGAAATGGGGCCATCTGAATCAACTCCATCTTGAAGGATGCCTCATTATAAAAAGGGATGAAAATGGCTGTGCTTGGTTATCTTACAAGGCTCTGGTGAGGATCCAATGGCATGATAAAGGTGAGTTGAAAAACATAAAAGACAATATAAACATAGGCTACTACTGTCCCATATGACACATAAAACATTTCTATTTTATCTTATTTTTTATAACAAAGGATTCACATGCATGAATAGTATTATACATTGTCTGCTGCGTTTTTTTTTCTTTTTTCATAACTAGTGATGAGTGCAATTATTTGAGAACTGATTATAAAACTGTAGTTAAGTGACAGAAAAACAGATGTCTAGTACTTTGTTTTTGTTTTTGCTCAGTATGACCCAGAATCAAAAGAAGAAAAGATAACTTCCGCAAATACAGCTATATTTTTCCATATGTGGTAATGATAGGAATTATTTTTAAAACGGTTATATTTGTGGTGATTTTCAGGATATGAAGTTATGACTTTGAGGTATTTAGTATTAGTAGATTATTATTTTTAAACATAAATTACTTATGCACAAACTGTGTGTTTTCTGGTGAAAAAGGTTATCTTTTTAGGCAAATGAAATACGAGATTTATCTCTCTCCAGTAGAAATTATTATTTTCTTATCCTCAGTTGGATAGCTGCCTCTGTGATTTAGTGATTTATTCAACAAGTATTTTTTGAGTGCCTATTATGTGCAGTGTCAAACAGGGCAAACAGTATCTTACAGAATACGTTCCAACACGTCTTTTTAGAGTGAAACATTTTTTTAAATTAATTTTTTATTGGAGTAGAGTTGATTTACGATGTTGTGTTACTTTCTGCTGAACAGCAAAGGGAATCAGTTATACATATACATATATGCACTCTTTTGTAGATAGAATGAAACATTTTAAAAAATACATGGAATTCAGGCATTGATTGCATTTCCCCTCAGCACCTCCATGCATATAAGTGAATCAGTGTTTGACCCCAAAAAAACAGGGAAGCCTCTTTGCTTCAGCAATATGCAAATTAATTTGGAGTATGCAAATAATTTGAGCAGACAATGAGTTACCATTTAGAATTACCATTGTGAATCACTTTTACTCCCGATGTGGTTTTTGTTTGAAAGTAGACATGAAACAGAGAAAAGGTGTAAAACAGAGGAGAAATCTCTCCTGTGCCCTTGCACAGCTATTGATAGGTTAGCATAAACCATCGCTGGTACAGCCAGGTTCAAGTTCAAAGGCACAAGCCCCACGTCTGCATCCTGTGTCCCCCGCTCCCTGTGTTCTATGCACACTGGCTTTTCTCCCGGAAGCTCTTCGCCTTCCTTCTTTTAACAGCTTGGACTGAGGTGAGGATTCTCTAGTCAGGAGCCTTTATGAGCCCTGTGTTGCCAGGTTTCTAAAAAGTGTAAGCATGGTAGTTTGAATTTAGGAAAAAAAAATACCAAAGTGTATATAAAAGCTCTTCTGGTTTCATTTGATTTTTTTGTTAAGAAACAATGGTGTTTATTTACCATGTTCGGCTTAGAATTTCTTTGGTTTCTCGGTTCTCTCAATTTTTTCCAAGAAACTAAACTCAATCACAACCTTAGCAAACAAAACGGTTTGCAGTTGAGGGTGGGTGAGGAAGTTATATGAAGATTGAGTGGGAACGTCAACCCAAGGACATAATAGACAAGAAACCATGTTTTTCCTCCCTTTTCTTCAGAAGTAGTCTTCCGCATGGTTTAATGTGCTAACATAACCCCGGTTCCAATATTTCAAAAGATACAGAACTTCCCAGCACGATGATAAAGTTTTCCTGTGTTCCAATAATAAAACCTCAACGTACCAGTGACTTCCAGTTCCTCTGTGGCAACTTGTGAACACCAACCAGGTCCTGAGTCCTCAGCCTTCAGTATCAGTGTAGGAGTCGGAAACAGATGTTCACGGGACAATGCCATTTGTTGTCACTGTCGATACTATGTGGCAACTTTCCCAAACGAAATTGTTTGTGGATGGAAAAGAATGTAAGCAGTGATTCATGCCCAGGAATTCTTTTTTCTTTTCTTTTCTTTTTTTTTTTTTTTTTTTTGTTGCAGGCTAACCATTTTTTTTTTTTTTTTAAAATCATAGACCATTACTGGATTAAAAAATTTAGGATAGCTTATTATTAGCAGATCTTTCCCATTTTGGGGGTCCAGCATTTCCTTTTAAAAAGAGCGACTATTTTAGGTGGTTTACTGGAAGTATTCAATGCCTTACTTTAGTCTGAGGATTCAGGTAATTGAATGGCACGCCTTGCTTTGTACTTTTGTTCATAATTTGGAAGCAGAGAGAATTCAAAATAAACATTAAGTAGAAACATATTTATTGGTAATAGGTAGCATTACATGATCTTTGTAATTTGAAATTTTCATGAATATTCCAAAGGCGCATCCATGCTTACCGTAAGAGACAATGGATTTATCTGTGCAAATTAAATATTAATTTATAGAGAAGCTTAAACTGTGCTTGCAATGAAATAGGTACAACAAAGCTACTTAAAACTTAGGCCCACCCTGTCCTACGACACACACACACACACACACACACACACACACACACACACACACACACACACACACACACACACACACACACACACACCATCTATTTCAGGAAGGAAACCTAACAAGAATTCAAGGCATCGTATCCATCATTCTACTGCCGTTTTTGTCAAAACAAACTCTAATCCGCAAAGGAAAGTCTTTTAATGTTTATTCATAACAGCAGATGCCTAAGGCCATAATTATAAAATGTTCTATGCTTTTTAAAATACATAGGTATCATAATTAGGCTTCTGTATCACAGAGAAATTATTTTAAGGGACATGAAACAAAATCTGACTTTTGTTTTTTGTTTTGTTTTTTTTGCGGTACGCGGGCCTCTCACTGTTGTGGCCTCTCCTGTTGCGGAGCACAGGCTCCGGACGCGCAGGCTCAGCGGCCATGGCTCACGGGCCCAGCCGCTCCACGGCATGTGGGATCTTCCCGGACCGGGGCACGAACCCGCGTCCCCTGCATCGGCATGTGGACTCTCAACCACTGCGCCACCAGGAAAGCCCCCAAATCTGACTTTTAAACAACAGTCAATGGAAAGATTGGGATCACATGTAAGGGAGGAGTCCTAGGTTAGGAAGCAAGAGTCCGGAGGTCTCATTTCACGGACTAGGATTTTATTATAAAATCGTGGCCACGTGGCTGCCTTCGTCAGCCTATTTTGTCGCATCTGCAAGTCGACAGGTCAGGCGGAGTGACCTTTAGGGGCCTTTCAAGTTCTCACAGTTCTGGATTCTACTTTGGTGGTAAAAACTTCGGGGCTTCGAATTCTAGTTCCTGTCAATCACTGTTCACCTTCTTTGGATCCCAAACGCCTTTGAGTATCTGATGAAAGCTATTATGACTCTTCCCAGAAAAATGCATAAGCAGGAGTTCGCATGCCGTCCTGGGGCTTCACAGACCCCCTGGAGCCCAGGGGCAGCCCCTGGTTAAGAACCCTGTGGCTGGGTAGCTGCGTGTTTCTGTGAAAATTAAGGCAGGCATTTAAAAATGGCTCAAGACTTTAGCAGCAGAACTTTCTAATTATTTCTTTAAGTTAATTATTTTTATTTTCTAACGTTTCCACATGGTAGACATTTGACATTGGTGTCAACCTGCTTGAAGAATGGAAAGTCACGTTACTTGGCCAACTAAAGACCAATATGTATGACCCTTGGAAGAGATCCTGTGTGTACACAGCTAGAGGAGGGGGTGACAAAGGGTGTCACACCTCCCAGCTGAGGCCTGGCTTTAGAGCAGGAAATGAATGAACCGAGTTCCGCTTGCAGCTCCCAATCAGTGGATCAAGAATGTTGTTGTTGTTTTTAATGTATGAAAAATTCAAAATTAAATGCTCCTACCAAAGAGACAAGGGGCCTAGGGAGGACTGTTTCCAGCCTTGTTCATTTTCTGTACCCAACACAGAATATTCAAATGCACAAAGTGACTGGAGAAAATCATAATTCAAGTGATAAATACTAAGTAGGAATTAATTCTAATTCAGTTTTAAGAATATCTAAACTGCTGGGCTTCCCTGGTGGTACAGTGGTTGAGAGTCCGCCTGCCGATGCAGGGGACGCGGGTTCATGCCCCGGTCCGGGAAGATCCCACATGCCGCGGAGCGGCTGGGCCCGTGAGCCATGGCCGCTGGGCCCGTGAGCCATGGCCCGTGAGCCATGGCTGCTGGGCCTGCGCGTCCGGAGCCTGTGCTCCGCAACGGGAGAGGCCACAGTGGTGAGAGGCCCGCGTACCGCAAAAAAAAAAAAAA
>NW_020838041.1:1594253-1657439 GCF_003676395.1 Aethalodelphis obliquidens
AAAAAAAAAAAAAAAAAAAAAAAAAAAAGAATATCTAAACTGCTAATTTCCTTCCAGCAAACATCTCTGTGTTTTTAAGCCACCTAAGGGTAATTCGACATTTTCCTAAATTCTAATGTCATTTGGAGAAAGGTTTGGACTTTTTTGGCTTTCTAATTTATTTTTTGTCATGCTGTGTGGCTTGTGGGATCTTAGTTCCCAGGCCAGGGATTGAACCCATGCTCTCAGCAGTAAAAGATTGGAGTCCTAACCACCGGACTGCCAGGGAATTCCCTGCACTTTCAAAAGTACTTTCACGTAGGCGATCTCATTTGATACTATCTTTTTTTTTTTTACACATGATACATACGTAACTAAACGTGTACGATTCCTTTTAATGAGTAGTGTGAGCCTCAGAAAATTTACTAACCCGTTTCTTTCCTCCAGCAAATTTATAATTTTCAGTAAAACTTTGTGTTTACCATCATAACTATAGCTTTTAAGTTAAGTGGACACATTCTTCGTGCGCGCACTTTTATCTTTTTCGAATTCTATTACCTTCTCTGTCTTAAGGTCAATTTGATAGATTCATGTTGCCTACTTCTGGCATTCACAGCAAGTCAAAGGCACTGTCCAGAAAACAGAAATCGAATCCTGATGTTACAGGAGAGCCCCGATACCACTTGACAGAAATGATTTCAACGAGCGCGCCCCGGCCTTACTTTTCCTGTTTCACTGGAACAAATGGTATCGGTATTAGGGACATCCTTGGGTACCAGAAAACCCTCTCACTCTGTGGGAGCGGAGTTCCTCAGAGCGCTCGAATCCCATCTTTGATCTCCGGCGATATTTTTCTCTGTTATGTCACAGAGGTCACCTGGCTCATGTGTGACAAGCTGCCTGCATAAGTCACAGTGCCAGTGGCAGAGATTTGTAACCATGCCCCTGGTCCATTGCCTTTGAATTATTTCACAGGCCTGCTGCTTTACATTTACACTCTGTCGGAAGATGAACAGGGGAAGGGAGTAATATCAAGGGCAGGGTCTCATCCTGAAGGACAAGGGGAAACAGGTGGAAGGTTAATGGCCTTGGAGCGATTCCACAAGCCGCTCAGGCTTGATATATGGGCCTCGGGCCTAAAACGGGCATTGGCTTTCAAAGATATATTATTTCATTTGGGGAGAGACATTCTGGAGTTCCTGCATTTGTCTGCTGATAGATGACCCCCTGTCCACAATTGGTTATGGCGTGTGAGTTTTCCTTGGGTCTGCTCCCATACATAAAAATTTTGCTGAGCTCTCCAACCTCTCCCGGGCCTGAGGAACAAGAATGGGACGTGTGCAAGCCGCCTACCAGGCTGCGGCTGGATTTCTGTTGCTATTTTAGTAGTTCCTTTTGAGCCATGAGGCGAGTGGGGGATGAAAGAGACTTCTGTTCATTCATACAGTACTTGATAAGGGCGGCCTTGCCCAAAAAAATGAGGGTGGAAGGGATGGTGGGTATCGGACGTGTGTGTGGGTCGTGTAAGGTGGACTCAGGGGGCTATTCGGTCATTAGGGTTTCAAAAGTTGCTCGCATGAAAAGACAGATGCCGCCAAACAGCTTTGGACTTTCAGTTTTGCACTCCCCCTAAGCTTTGAATAAAGGGCTTTAGTCTGTTTTATTATCGTGCTCAGAAAGTTTGAAGTGATTTGGGGAAGGGAGAGAACAAGACCTTTGCAGAAAGATGCTTGACACACAGACCGATGACGGATTTGCCTAACGAGAGCCACTGGTCGACGCCACCAAAAAATATGTCTAATGGCTCCAATGGTACAAGTGAATGGAACTGGATATCAGATTAATGGAACGAGTGTCTTGCGTGAACCTTGTGTGGCCTCTTAGAAGGTGTACTCCAGATTCTAAAGCTGCAAAAGGGACTTACCTCTGCCTCCGAGTGTTCATAGATTTAATGATCACCAAAATATTAGGAATTCTAATATGCCTTAACTTAGAAGTCTCCTGAACTTAATTATTAACTCTGGCTGGGGGTGTGTGTACATATAAAATCTTTGACTCTATAATTCCTGATGACTGTTACACTAGCCTCGTCAGAGAGAGAATGCTTATTTTTATGGCAAGCATTCAGGAGAAATGAGTTCTGTAAACTCACTATCTAAACCCAAGGTGAGTTTTCTTCCCACTTCTTTTGTGTCCCCACTGCCCTTGTGTTTGCTGAATACTCACACCACTGTATGAAGTGTTAAAGTTCTGTTTGTGGACATTTTTATTACACTGAATAGCTTTGTCAAAGGCAAATTCATTATCATCCTAGATACATGGGGATTTATAAGAAGTTAATACTGGGCAAACCGTCTGATAATATATAAGTACCAGTAGGCATTTAATTTTTGAGTGAGAGACACAGCTGTGCCACAATTTATAAATAATTCACATATACTTTACAAGGTACCCTTGTCCCAATCCTTATTCAGGCAACATCAAACCCAGCCCTCAGTAGAAAGATGCAGTGTCTGACCACTGGCCCTGCTAATAATAGGCTTATAGAGATGTTCGTTTCTTTTCCTCTGGAATATTGCAAAAGCGCAGGTTAGACCAGACTGGGGGACCTGTTTAGTACCTGCAGGAGGAAGATGGCCTGAATTTTTTAAAGGAAGAGCTTCAGAATCACTAAGTAAAGAGACAGTTGGAAGGTGAGTGGAATCTGCTTTTCCACTTGTTGCTTAGATAGATGAGGCCCCCCAGTCGGGGAACACGGTAGATAAAAGAATCCCAGCAGAAGGGCACCTCCCAAACCACATCAGGATGCTTTTCAGTCGCAGAATATAATGTGGTTTTAGACTTTTTTTGCTTGTGACCTAAACGCCTCATTTTCACGTTGGGAGAGTTACCAACTTTATTTCTGCCCTGTTCACCCTTCCTCCGCAGTATTTCCCCATCAGTAGACCATCATCCTGTGGGTGATGTCCATGCCTAAAGCAATGATCAGATCGCAGGCTCTCACATACTGGGGGCTCACTCTGAATTAGTGAGGAGCCCCAGTCTTCTGCATCTGTCAGGTCTCCCGCTCAGATGGACTCTTCCAGAAGGGAAGCCAGAGGAAGCCAAACACTTGCAGTCTCTTAATTGCTCATTTGCAGTTGGACAAAATGCTAACCACAGAAAGGCTTCAAAGCCAATGGAATCTGCATTGAAAACAGGATCTCAATACCCATAGTTGCTTATTGTTGCAAAATTAGAATAACAAATGTTCCCAGCATGAAGCCAACATAAACTTGCTAGAGTATTACTCGGCCTGAGACAGATTCAACTTTTTCTTTTTTTCCACAGCAATAGAAGACGCACACTTTGCCCTCTGTTTGTTATTCTATACTGTTCATTTTAATGATATATTTAAGTCTCCATCACACTTTGTATTTTTACGTATAATTACCCGTATTAAAAAAAACACTCATTAGTGTTCTGTTCCACTGACTTAATTATGCCCTTAATTAAATCTTGACTAACTGGGGGTCACTGCGGTGTCAGTGGGATTTGTCACTGTTTGTCAGCAGGTGTCTGGTTGCCTCTATTTCTGGTTTTCCTCCGGTTTGAATCTGTTTAAGAGCTTGCTTTTTTCCTCAATGCCACAGAGAGAGAGTTCTCACTGGAGGGAAGGAACAGTATATATTTGACAGGCAACTGCTCCCCGAAAGCTTGTTTGTAGGAGGACATTTTTGTTATCATTAGTCTAAGGATATCTCTGAATTAGGGGAAAGATGCTGAAAAAAGACTTGGATATCACAGATGCACTTTTTTAAAGATCAGCATGTTTACATTCTAGAAATCATAATCATATTCATGTATACAATTCTGGAATTTCCTTGAAGAACAAAAAATGATTTTTTGTGGTCGTTATGAGACCACATTAGATGTCTTGCACCAGGGTACTTTGTATTAGTTAATTATTTGACTGACATTTGTCATTGTAAAAATACAAAGCTAATTACAAAATCAGGAATCAAACTGAAACAAAAAAATGTCTTTTATGTGTCTAATGTTCACATAAAACTCAACTCATTATTTGGAAGGACTTTTAACAATTAGACTGCTTATACCTTCACATTTCATATTAGAATGTTTTAGACTCCTGATTTTAGTACATTACTTAAGGGAGATATAATTCCCATGTTTATGTCTATAATAGGCACCTAATGTTGATCTGAGTAATTGATTAGTCCAGTCAGGTTTTTATAATTAGTTGTCAGCTTTTCAACAAAGAACCTCAAAACACTTGCTGTGAATCTACAAAGCTTTTACATTTATTAATCAGTTTTTCATCTAAAAATGTATGCAAGCTACCTGAAAAGAATTTATATTTTTTTCTGGAATTAGGATGGCCCATCTAACATAAGCTCTAAGAAACTAAACTCAGACCAAATGTCTCTGAGTTTTTCAGTCTAGAAATTCTTTTCTTTTTTTTTAAGATTTATTTATTATTTATTTAGTTTATTTTATTTATTTTTGGCTGAGTCGGCTCTTAGTTTCGGTGTGCGGGTTTTCTCTCTCTAGTTGAGGTGCACGAGCTCCATACTTGTGGCGCGCGAGCTCCATAGTTGTGGCGCACAGGCTTAGTTGCTCCGCAGCATGTGAGATCTTAGTTCCCCGATCAACTAGGGATCGAACCCGCGTCCCTCACATTGGAAGGCGGATTCTTTACCACTGGACCACCGGGGAAGTCCCCAGTCTAGAAATTCTTATTTTTCATATAGCATTTTTTTCATTTAAAGGTAAAAAGTCACAATTTTTCTACCAGTTAAGATCTTTTTCAGAACTTAGATTTCTAATGGTAACTTTAAACAAGACAATGGGTTACAGATATCAGACTATCAACAACATAAAACAGTACTGTCACCTTATTGTCATTATATTTTGATGTTCCATAAACCATTTAGATTTACCTACTAATAGGGTAGGGCAGAGTAAGATGGAATTTTTAAAGAAACGTGTACCGTAGTTCAACTCACTGTATTTCTGAAATAAAATCAATTCATTTCATCCTAAGGCATTAATTCCAGCTGCCTCTTCTTGAGTAACAAATATTCTCTTTGTTATCCAAATTATTCTCAATGCAAATCTTATTTGAGGTTTCCTTTAAATTTTCTTATCAACTTTAAAAGTAATTTAAATATGTGAGCATACATGGTTTTTAAATCAATTCAAATGGTGAGATGATACCAATTTTTATAGATTCTATGGATTCCTGTACAGCCTCTTTTTTTTGGCGGTACGCGGGCCTCTCACTGTTGCAGCCTCTCCCGTTGCGCAGCACAGGCTCAGCGGCCATGGCTCACGGGCCCAGCCGCTCCGCGGCATGTGGGCTCTTCCCGGACCGGGGCACGAACCCGTGTCCCCTGCATCGGGCAGGCGGACTCTCAACCACTGCGCCACCAGGGAAGCCCCCAAAGTTTATTTTAATAGTTTGTGTTCCTTTCTGAAGCTCAGAGTCAAGGTAAAAAGGAACAGTAATGGTTAAGGAGAATAATAATTTTTTTGTCATAAATTAAAAGTAACTTTTTTAGGTGAACTAATCAGAGAAGGTGGAAATCATACAAATAAACAATGATTTTAAAGCCTGATGGACTCTCTAGAAAGTTTTTTTCCATGTGACAGCTAAATGATACCCATTTGTAGACTTTCATTTGTAACCTCCACAGAGCTGCCATTATTCTTAGAGAGTAATGAGTTACACAGTTTCATTAAAAATGCATTAATCCTTTGGAGTGCCTTCTCTAATTCATCGATTTGATAATATAAGCACAGTAAACATTTTTGGCATCACAAAATGCAGTACCAAAGTGTACTGTACCCATAAGTACAAAATGTAACAGGAAAGCGAACATACTTACCAAAAGAGAATCAGGTTTTCTAGCTACAAAATAAAGCTGGGCTGGACAGTGCTAAAATGTAATACTGAAACCGAGCAGGAACCTTTGGTGCCCTCCCGGGTACAAAAGCCCCTCTGCGTCCCCCGTTTCATGTTGGCAGAAAAAGGCTGTAGCCTCCTGGGCCTCTCCTGAGTTCCAAAGAGCAGACTCAAGCAGTTACTGATTAGGGAAGTCAGGAGATGCAGAAACAAAGGAAAAGCAGTCAGGAAACAAAATAGTTGAGCAAATAAATAAAAATTGTTCCCTGAAAGCCATCCGGGAGTTCTTCAGGTCTTTTGAGCACGAGATGCCCGTTCTCTTTACTTGGCATCTTGCAATAAACGCTGTACTTTCCTTTACCACAACCTGGTGTCAGTAGATTGGTTTTGCTGCATGGTGGGCAAGCGGACCCAAGTTTGGTTTGGTAACAACGTATTAAGAATTCTGTCGTCGGGTAATATTGTAAGCAGTTTTGTACCGGGTCAAATGACTTGAAAGTCACGGGCAGCAGAAACATCCGGGCTCTGCCCCAAGGAGGTTCCAGCATGAGTTACCCTGGATCTGCACCTCTTGAGAATGGAGAGGGTAGTGGTCAGAGCTGGACGTGTCCCCTCTCCCAGTCTTGGGTCTCTACCTATGTTGTGTAAGAGTCAGGCTCCCCTCCGCAGAACACAAGGTTACTTCTTTCACAGGCATAATGGAGGATTACAGGACTTCACACAGATCAAGTTCCTGGTAGTCTATGATCAGGAAATGTCAATTTCTTCTTTCCTTAATTGATGCTTGACAGTCTGGTGCTGTATTTGATACAAGTACCTGGGCTTGGTGCAGGGCGCTGGGTAACTTGTTACTTCCCTCTGATCACAGCAGAGGCCTCCTGATGCGGAGATTACATGGGCTTTGGAGTCAAACTTGCCTCAGATCCTAGCTCTGCCGCTTTCTGGTCATATGCTCTTAGGAAACGGACTTAACTTTAGTGTCCTTGTCTATATAATGGGGATCATGTACTACTGACGTGGTATTTTTAAATTAAATAAAATAATATTTGCAGAGTGCGCCGTGCGAGAATCTGGACGCACAGAGATGAAATTGTCTCCATCTTCAAAGAGGAGGGCTCGTGTGTGTAAAACAGGAACACCACTGCTGCTTGGGGGCTGGGGGGAGAGGCTAGAACACTGTTCCCCAACAAGAATTACATTTCTGAAATTCTAAAATAGAGAGATACCTGGTAAAGACCAACACAGTTTATTGTTCAAACCAGCAGATGTGTTTATTTGTATGCATTTGGTATCTGCTGTGTATTGAGCAGAATTTTACGAGACATTTCTCTTGTCTGTATCACTCTCTCCCGTTTCTCTTGGGTCTGATGTAAGACCTGCTCAGTCCCTCGTCCCCACTGAAGGATGGAGGGAGGGGAGGATGGCTGTGAGACCATCAGTTTATCGAACTCCGCGGTCAGGAGACAAATGCTGGGTGCACTCAGGCTGAAGGGAAGGAAAAGAACTACAAGAGTCCAATATGATTCACTCACTGTTGCTAAGTGACTTTGTGCTTCCTTTTATTAGTATGTCAGACAGGCTTATTTATGCCAAATAATTATGTCTATTATTAATGGAAGGGTATGAGGGTAGGGAGAGAATGAGTTCCGGAAACTTCTTTAGAATTTAAAAAAAAAACAACCCTCAGATAATTGCATTACGATATGATGAGTGCAATAATAGAGATCCCCCGAGGAGAGGTAAATCTCAACACATGGGAGTCCCTTTTTTTCTCTACAGCCCTGACCTGGGTTAAAACTGGGACAAAGGGGCTTCCCTGGTGGGGCAGTGGTTGAGAGTCTGCCTGCCAATGCAGGGGACGCGGGTTCGTGCCCCGGTCCGGGAAGATCCCACATGCCGCGGAGCGGCTGGGCCCGTGAGCCACGGCCGCTGAGCCTGCGCGTCCGGAGCCTGTGCTCCGCAACGGGAGAGGCCACAACAGTGAGAGGCCCGCGTAATGCAAAAACAAAAAAACAAAAAAACAAAACTGGGACAAAGAAGCAAAGGGCAGGCAAATTGTAGTTTCTGAAGAAGCTGAGGGCTTCGTTCAGGTGATTTCTTTTAGCTCTGACCTACCTGCCATGTTTTAGCCACAGGTATACTCCACAAATGCACATGCCCGCCCATCAACACATACACACACACACACACTCTCTCTCTCTCTCTCTCTCTCTCTCTCTCAAAACCTCTCCTCCGGAAAGGCTCACGTGTGTGCTTTCAGCTCCATGTCCCCTCTTCCTGTCGTGAAGTCTGAGGGTCCCTTCTCTTCTCACTTTCCCACTGGTCTCTTCATCCCACTTTCCGAGAGCACATCTTCTGTCAGATTTTTCATTCCATGTCAGCTCTTCTCAGTCTTCCGCCTCCACTGGGTCCCCTCAGTCCACAGGGATGTGCAAGTCTCCACTCCTAAAAAAAACAAAGCCCACCTCCCTGATCCGGCCTCCTGTCTGTCTGTCATCATCCTGCCTTTTCCCATCACGGTACCTGCGCCCTTGGCTCTGCTCCCGGTGTCTCCACAGCCGGGAGGTCTGGAGCTGGACCAGCACGGGGGCTGTACCCACACTTCTCAGTGGAAACGGCTCACGAATCTCAAGACATTCCCGGTAACCTTAACCACATCTTCTCCGGCCTCGTCTGCTCTCCGTTTTGCATCCCTGAGGTTCCAGGGCACCAACTCTTGATTATTCCCTCCCTGGCTCCCCTCCCTTTACGCAGCCCCAAAACAGTATTTTCCTCTAAGATCCGTTATTGGTTCCTTCCCTTCTCACACTACACGTTCTGCCTGTAAACCTTCTCTTCCAGACTCCACAGGAGCGTGTGCACTGCTTGCAGGACACAGTTGCTCAGTCACCAATGTCACCGCTCAGAGGTCTCCTTTAGTCGCCCCCAATTTTTCCTTCCCTGACTCTCAGAGAGCACATTCCTTCCAGCGGTTATCCTGGGTTTTCTGATTCATCACACTGCTCTCAGCTGTGAGCTGCATGTGCAGAAAAAGTTAACAACCACTCAGCAGGCATGTCAGCATCTCCACCTTTCCATCTCCCTCCCGGTCTAGACACACCCAAGTGTTTCCCACCTTTGCAGCCTTCCCACTGCTATGCTTGGCTCGCAGCGAGACCCCTTCACAGCATTTATCAGACGTGGCTGAGCTAAACCCCAATTCCAGGAACCTCCCTCAGTGGCTTGACCTGGAATTAATTTCCCTCCTCCTGATATGACTATAGTATTTTGCTTGTTATTTTTTAGCTAATATGTCCATATATTCCACCACCACCACCACCACCAAACTCGAAGCCATTGATGTGACAAGTGTAGTCACGGAACTCTCTGGAATTGGGGCTGTCTGACAAAATCTGGGACATATGTTGATCATCTTACCCTCTTTCCCCCGGTGGTATTTACTTATGTCTGTCTCTCCAGTTCGTCCCCACCCCTTCTTTGTCACTGTTGAGGACCCTCCCACAAACCCTAGCAGGGTTTGAACTCACTGCACAGAATTGTTAACTTGTCAGAAATTCACCCATGTTAATATGAAAATGATTGATACTGATTTAAAGCAGCGGTCTCAGACTTTTCGACTGCAAGACCCTTTGCACTCTTGAAAATGACCCCAAGACCTTTAGTTCATGTGAGTTTTAACTCACTATTAACGTCTTAGGAGTTAAAACTGAGAAATGGTTAAAGCACAAGAATTCACCAGCACGCGTTCCATCTGCCACAAGAGTGATGTCATTTCATCCTGGGGCCTCTGCATGTCCTGAGAGGCAGAGGGTCAAAGGGCAAATAGCATCTGAGCACACATGGGAAGACAGTTTTCACCTCTTGGACCCTCTGACCGCGCTTGTAAGACCAGTGGTTTAAATATCGCTCCTGTGGGTATTTACTGTCTCATAGGGATTAAAGCTTGATGCCAGCTATGCAGTTCCCAAACCAGAATTTTCACACCAGCAAGTCAGTGGAGACACCCAGGGGAACAAAGCCCTTCTGGCTGTCAGTGGTCGAGAAGTCGCTCTCCAGGGCCAGGGCAGGGATGCCAGCAAGGCCGGGGCAACCGTGGGGGCAGACGGATGTTTGTGGAGGTCACTGACCAACAGGCACCGGCGTGCACGCACTCACTCACCCGGTGCCGCCTGCGCCTTGACTGGGACTGGCCGGTAAAGGGACAGCTGGGTACCAGGGCCCTCATCGTTCTGAGGTCAAGATCCTCCGGGTTCGCGCAGCAGCTACAGTTTCTGTCTGGTCAGCCCCCGGGACGGGGAACGAAGTTACTGGAGGGACCACGTCCCAACAAAAGCCTGGAGTTGTTGCTTTGGTTTTTGTTTGGGTTGAACTCTTGGCTGGTAGTAACCGTTGAGCTGAGGGTGACGGACTGAGGCAGACTTTTGTGGAAGCACAGGGGTGGCCTCTAGAAAGGGCAAGTATTATTTATTGAGCCCAAGCCTTGCCCAAATTCCAGGCATGCACTAGCTCAGTGAACTCTCCTCCCAAATTCAGGGTGTCAGTGTTAATTAGAATTTGATGGGAGCTGGGGCAGGAGGATAAATCAGGAGCTGGGATTAAATACACACACTACTATACATAAAATAGATAACCAACAGGGACCTGCTGTAGAGCACAGGGAACTCTACTCGATATTCTGTGATAACCTACATGAGAAAAGAATCTGAAAAAGAATAGATATATGCATATGTATAACTGAATCGCTTTGCTGAAACACTAACACAACACTATAAATCAACTATAATCCAATAAAATAAAATAAAAAAAGAATTTGATGGAAGCTGGACTAAAGTAAGGCTCAAGGAGTTAAGTCCTTTACCCAGTGTCACCCTCCTCTGGCAGCCATGGGTGGAGTCTGGCTTTGCATCCGGCCTGTCCGATTCCCAGGCTCTCACCCTTTACCATCTCTGTGTATTTTCTCGTGCCATATTCCTGGGCCCAAAACGATGGTGTGCGAGTGTATGTGTGAGGCCGTGTGTGCGCACACATGCACATATGGAGGGGAGATACCCATTTTTTGCTGGAATTTTCTGGAACTTTTTATTCAAGGGGTGGTGATTCCATCAGTGCCGGCCTCACTGGTCAGCTTGTTAGATGTGCAGGACCCCAGTCCCAGAAGCTGCTGCATCAGAACGTGCATTTTAACAAGGTCCCAGTTAACTGACGGTGCCTTGAAGTTTGAGAAGCACAGGGGGTGAGCACGGCTATATCTCCTGAGCTCTTAAGGGAGGATGAAGTGAAGCTGTCATGAGGCTTCCTGCTTAGAGAGACATCCAGCACCTTTAGCTTTAAAAGAAGAAGAAGAAAAGGGTGCTTCTTAAGAGAATATGCTTTAAAAGCAAGCACTTATGCTATCTTGCCCATAATTTCAGACAGAACGTACAAATTCTTCAAGACCTAGTCTGTAGAGAAGATGCACTGTCATTTCTCATAGTCATCTTTGAGGTCTGCCTGCAGTGTTGAAGCAAGCAGAGACGGAAGGGCCGCACTGGAGAATGTGGTTTGTGGTGGAGTCTCATTTGTGCCACTGGGCAAAGGTCACGGAGACGAGCTTGTTAAAGTGCTCAGTCCGGGACGAGATCCATCTCCATACGTCATCGTATCGATCTGAGCTCACGGGCGCTCCCCTCCTTGCACGGACGGGCTCACGTGTGGATGGAGGTCTCTCTGAGCTGAGGATTCCACCCAGGGCAAAAGGTGGATGTTTTAACACCCTCGTTTAGGTCCTCCTTTCGGTTCCAAGTGATTTGTTTATCAGTTACTCAGAAAAAAAAGATTTTAAAACACATAGGTTGCTTTTCTACTCGGAGGAGTATTGTTTTTCTTCTGTAGTTTCTGTAAATCATGTCTGTTCGACGTAGGGATTAAATGTATTTGAATATAGGCAGATGGCTTGCTTTCAAGTATAACGTGGATGTTACCAAAACACAGCTCATTTCTTTTTCTTTTTTTTTTAATTTTAATTTTTTTCTAACATCTTTACTGGTGGCACGTATATACAATGGAATATTACTCAGCCACAGCTCATTTCTTAATTAAACGATACCTGCTCGGTGTGGTCTTTAGGGCCCAGGAGTCACTCCCGTGTTCCTTTTTTGTCAAAAGTCCCTGCCATTCCTGTATAGTCATCCTTTAATTGCCGGAGCACTGAGGAAGCAGTGTCTGGGTGAATCCAGCTCGTAAAACATTTACGTGACCTTTGTGTACTTCTTCCTGGAAGTAATGGGCCATGGGAATTCTAGAGGTGAGGTGGAAACAAACCAACATTTCCCATCAGAAAAAAAAAAAAAAAAGTGTAGATTCCAGGTTCAAGCTGGACAGGGGCACACTCAGAGCCCTTCTGACTCTCAGGCATAGTTTCCAAGGGCTCTTGGGCAAACCGCAGCCCCCAGCCCTCCTTATTTCCATCCCATGTGGTGACAGACCCTTTGAGAAGTGTTTCCTGCTCACCCTTGACCCCTCCCAGCCCCAGCACAGTGCCGTGCACGGCAGTGAGCGATCTCTTTAGAGACGCCATAGTCTCCTCCTAGACTCCATTTTGCTAATTTTCTCCCAAAGGAAAAGCAAATTTTGCTTTGGGAGAGAGAGTCAGGCTTGAGTCGGAGGCAAGTAGACTTAAGTCAAATTTTTGCAACCTAGAATTAACACCTCATTCTCCGAATGGGGATTTCTGACATTGGCATCTGTAAAATACCACTTTGAAGTTATCTTTCCCATTGAAAGTAGTTTTCACAGGAAAAGTTGCGTATCTAGACCTTTGTAAGATTCCACATCTTAGGCTCTACCTCTTAGGTCCCCCCGTCCGCCACCTTTCTGAAGGCAGGAGGTCACAGTAAGGGACAATCTGCTGTGTCTGAGCTCCTTTTCCAGAGGCTGCTGGAGAAGCAGCAGCGAGTAGTTGAGAGCACGTTGACTTGGGCCCCAGGGAACTGGGACGGGACACGGCTGCACCATTCAGCTCAACTTGTGGCCTGGCTAGGTCCTGCATTGGTGGATTTTTTTAGGCCCTCTAGCCTAGGAGTGAGTTATGATTATTTGGTATCTTCTAGGGTCTGAATCACAGTCAAGAAAGATTTTTAAAATATTTTTGGTGGGGCAGGGAAAAGTCCTAATTGGTCATAAAGAAATAATAGGAAAAGTACTGCATGTTGGACCTGAAAGGCCTTTCCTTTCTAACTCGTGTGCAGTGGCCAACATCATAAAGACAGGGCATGTGACAGACTAATTCTAAAGACTTGTGCTCCTGTTGCTGCATTTTTGTTATTGCAACGATCAGAACCCCACTCGCACCACAATGCTGCTTTCTTAACACGCAGATGCAATCACGTGCTAATTGTATGATCAGCTGTGTGAAAGCAGAAGTATTGCGTGATTGATGGGTAGTCATAACTCATCTCTGGGCCTGTATCCGTCCACACAATCCAGAAACTGTTGATCAGTCCAATTTAAACAATTAATCGACTTCATGAGTTGGCTGAACTACCTTCCTGGTGGATGTGAATTGACCAGCCTACACCAAAAATAAAGCCAACCAGGTCACTCTGCAGACACAGACTGTCATGGAATACTCAGGAATGTGGCATGTATGAATAAGGATGTGCCTCTAAAACCAGAACCACACGGCTCTTCTTTCTCTGAGGAATGCTTTCCCTCGTAGAACCAGGTTGCGTGCAGAAAATGTCAATAATTCGTTCCCATTAATATTATGCCCACTTTCTGTGTGATCCATACTTAGAATAAAATGCAAGCAAAATTAATCACTTAAACTGAGTATTACTTCTATTGTGTGAAACCCAGAGGCAGTGGAAAAGGACGCAGTTCTCTCATTCCCTCTTCTTTCTTGAAGATGCTTAACCCGCCCCCGGCTTAGAGGGGTTCCTTCAATCCCAAGGGTAGTTCTCCCATTTTACAATGAGAATAATTGGGAAAATGGAATTCAATGTCTGCCTTTCACTTCTCAGCCGTCTTTGCAGGAACTTCTGTGTGTCAGGGTAGCTCTGCTATGCATAATTCTCTTAGATCTTGATTTGCTATAATATGTAATATAGATAATAATACAATGATCTTTCATCATTATAGTCAGATATAAACCCTGTAGTTGTGCAGTTTACTTAGAGTGAATAAAGGAAACACGACCTAGAAGTACCGGAAGGCATAAGGGGATTGACTTGGGACTGATCTGTAGGATACTGGCCTCATGGGGAAGATTTCAACGGGGCAATGCAGCAGCAGAGCCCACACGGTTCTCTCTGAACCTGGAACAGAAAGAGCATGAAACAAGTAACGGGAAATGTATTGTAAGGCCCAGCCTCGTCACACAGCTGCAAAGAGCTAGGGCTGGTGTCGATAAAAATCTAGCTCGTGTGATTTTGATTCCAGATATCACTACCTTGCAACTTTGTAGGATGTTTTCTTTCCCCTTTTAACTGGCCAGAACTGAGGAACTAAAACATGATTTGAAATGAGTGCCGATGCAGTATTGGAAAATAGTGTTTCCATGTTGCTGACGTCGTTCATGTTTCACTTTGGGCCCTGTAGTGGGGTTGAGGAGTCCTGTGTCCCAGCGGTCCCCAACCTTTTTGGCAACAGGGACCGGATTCGTGGAGGACAGTTTTTCCACAGACGGGGGCTGGGGGATGCTTCAGGTGGTGATGCAAGTGAAGGGGAGCGGCAGATGAAGCTTTGCTCACTCACCCATCACTCACCTGCTGGGCGGCCCAGTTCCTAATGGGGGTTGCGGACCCCTGCTGTATCCCTCCCTGCTGAGCTCTACGAAAGGGTGCCGGCAACCAGGAGTTATGTGACAACTCAGTTTGCCTCTGGGTCTTCTGGGACCAGGGCCAGTCCAGGCAGGGGCTACCTGGCCCTTCAGCGATGACCCAAGGGGCACTAGGAAACCAGGTGCATGGCTATGGAGGTACAGGGCCGAGAGGTTTGAGGGAGGTGACCCCAGATGCTGCTCCAGGGACACAGCTGGGGAAAGGTGGTCCCCACAGATGGCTGGCCAGGTGCCACTCTTTCTGTCATGACCGAATGGACACATCCTGTGAGGTTATATGTGGGCTCTTAGGAAAAAGGCCCCAGGATCAAATTAAGTTAATATTTGCCTAAGTATCTTGAGAGAAAGATGGAGTCAGTAATATCAAATCATAATTTGTGAGTTTTCAAAAATAGGAAGAGAGGATACTCCTTTTTGTTTTTCTTTTCTCTAGGCCCTTTTTCCATCTTGATTCTAGTTTACCCAGAAGAACGTTATCCCCATTTCAGTTGGGGCACAAAACAGATCCCCTTGGGATTAAGTAAATGCCAGGTCTTAGCTCACCCTCCATTCAAGTTACCTTCATAGTCTTTCCCCCAAAATAGGAAAGAGCATCTATCTAGGTTTTATGTCCAGTTAAAAAAGTCCAAGCTTCTATCGTTGGGTAACCATATTTGTTGTATATTTCCAAAGGACTTTATTTCTCAAGTCAACCTTCTTCACATTTGAAATAGAGACATTAAATTACCATTAATATATTTCCTTGCAGGAAATAAATTGAGGCAATGTTACCTTTTGTTTTTGTTTTGCGGTACGCGGGCCTCTCGCTGTTGTGGCCTCTCCCGTTGCGGAGCACAGGCTCCGGACGCGCAGGCTCAGCGGCCGTGGCTCACGGGTCCAGCCGCTCCGCGGCATGTGGGATCTTCCCGGACCGGGGCACGAACCCGCATCCCCTGCATCGGCAGGTGGACTCTCAACCACTGCGCCAACAAGGAAGCCCGATGTTACCTTTTAAAAAAAATTTTAGAGAGAAAGATTGTTCTTTATTCCTGTATGAAAAAGGCTTAGTGACAGAGCACTGGGCTAGGATTCAGAACACCTGGATTCCCCCCCCCATTTCTGGCCCCCGACTAACCTGCTCTACACCACAGCCCACCTGACCGGAATGTCCTCCTCTGTAAAATGAAGTCTTTGAACTAAAGGTGGTTACTGGGTCCTTTCAGCACCGACCAAGCAGACATTAATTAGGCAAAGCGAAAATGGTTTGGTTTACCTAGAAATAATCATCCTGCACTTTCGACTCCTGGAGTTTTCTCTTAAGTTGCCACCACTTCTGTGAACACATTTCTGGGCACCTCTGAAGGCGCAGGTTCATGTATCCTCAGCACTGCGACCTGAAGGGGGAAGTTGAATCCTGTGACGGGAGCATGTCCTCCTGTGTCACTGGGGAACCGGGTGGAGGGATTCTCCCAGGAGCCTTTGTACCCAGAGAATTCCCATCACTGAACGGTCCTGAGGGGCCTCTCCTTTGCCTCTGCCCTAATGTGGGTTGTATTTTTGGTGAGTGATATTTAGGCCACTTGGGTTCTTTCCTCCTTTCTTTGGCCAAAAGCCTGATTGAAGCAGCCAGCCAAAAAGGACTCAAGGACATTTTAGCCTCTTGAAAACTTTTTTTTTTTCTTCTGGCTTTGAAATGCAGTCTACCAAGGAGATAGCTGCATTCAGACCTTAAGGGAGTCACAGCTCATGCATCTTCCTTTCTTCTCCATCTGGTGTCCCAAGGGCTCCAGCCGTGGGTCCATTTCATGGCATGTAGGGCTGCCAAAACCTTCCCTAATTTATGCCTTAATCACTGTTGTCCAGACAATAGGCTGTTGCATACTTGGAATTCTGTGGCTGGTGTCATTATTGTCTTTAAGGCAGTGTCTGGAAAATGAAGATTATAATCTTAACCTCGCTACCCTATTCCGAAAACGACAGTCATATTCACAGATGCTTTCTGGACATTCCAACCAGGCTTAAAGGGCTTTGTCCTCATGGCTGGAAGATCCGCCTGGTCAGACATGTGAGGAACATTGCCTTAATTATACAGAGGAGATTTCTAAACTAGAGGACAGGAAACAGGCAGTGGTCATAAATGGAACAATACCTACTAGGAGAAAGCACTGGAAAATATTTCACATTAATCTGCCCTAAACTATTTATTTTCTTGTTCGGCAACCTTTGCCATCACCTGAAATCTCTTTCCTCTGTACTTCATTCAGCACCTCTTATATTTGGCCTTTCTTTGTTTATTTAGATTCAGGTTTCCTTACCATTAATAGGGTGTCTGCTATGTACCAGCCACCCAGCTGGGCACACTTGTGTTTATCCCGTTTAACAAAAACAATGGCTTGGGAGAGCAGCTGAGGTTTAAGGAGTTTGAACTCTTTGCCCAAAGTTACATGGTGAGGGTGTCGAGGTAGAAACCCAGGTTTCTGAGCTGTAAAGCCCGGATATTTCCTTTGTAGTGTCTAATGGTCCTGAACAAGGCTATAAATGAAGGGGCCTAAAATGTATACCTTTTCTCCATTTCTGGAGTGTCTCAGCTTATCTTTGGAAAACAGACCATCAGAAAATTGTGTTCTAGGACCAGATTATCTTGGCTTCTCTTAACATTGCCATCAGCTTTACAGGAGCCTTTACTGCGAAGCTCAGTGTTGGCTATGGAGGGGGTGTCGTCAGGGCCTGGTTTATGTGCCATCTAGAACCATCCTGTGAAGACACACGTGAAGTTTCTCTCGGGGTCCAGTACTAGGAGAAGCTGCTTCGAACGTCACGTGTCCACAAATCATGTTAGTAGTGGTGCTCTGGTGATGAGGACCCAAACTGTGGCCCTTTGCCAGCCACTGGAGCAGCCCATATCGAGCTTGTTTTGGGAACCGATGCTGTTCTTGACTTCGACTTATTTTCCTATCTCTATTTTCCCTTTATCTCCATTTTCTCATTTCTGTCATTTCATCTTTTATTATTCGTACGTACAAACTGCTTCAAAAAAATTTTAGGGCTGTTGCATTTTATTTTATTATTATTTTTAAATTTAATTTTTATTTTATATTGGGGTATAGTTGATTTACAACGTTGTGTTAGTTTCAGGTGTAGAGCAGAGTGATTCAGTTATACATGTCTATATCTATATCTATATCTATATTCTTTTTCAGATTCTTTTCCCATTTAGGTTATTACAGACTCTTGAGTAGAGTTCCTTGTGCTATACACAAAATATTTAAAATTTGTATGGAAACACAAAGACCCCCAAATAGCCAAAGGAATCTTGAGAAAGAAAAATGGAGCTGGAGGAATCAGGCTCCCTGGCTTCAGACTATACTACAAAGCTACAGTAATCAAAACAGTACGGTACTCACACAAAAGCAGGCACATAGATCAATGGAACAGGATAGAAACCCAGAAATAAACCCATGTACTTATGGTTGATTAATCTTCGACAAGGAGGCAAGAATATACAATGGAGAAAAGACAGTCTCTTCAGTAATGGGTGCTGGGAAAACTGGACAGCTGTGTAAAAGAATGAACATGCTTTGACATTGAAACAGCAGAATGTGATCTGTTCCTTAGACCACAAGGAAGAATGGTCTCTTTACCTCTTAGCGCTCAACTTAGTCAGATCATGTAAATTCTATGTGGCCGGACATAGAAACCTGAACAGAAGACACTACCAGTACTACTGGGTGCAAACTCTTAATTGACCCCACAAGTACGATGAACATACTGTTAACTTATAATTAATTCATATTTCACTAAGAAGCTGTTTGAAATGTGGATAAGCGGAAGGGGAAAATCCGGGCAAAAGTTATCCTTCACTTTGACAAATTCTGAGAATGTAGCTACAATTCTGTTTGAAAGAAATTGGTTAAATTACATCTTGTTGTGTGGTGATGACATAGATCTCAATAGTGATATTTCACGTTTACATACACTATGCAGTCTTTTTCTTCCAGACCTCAAAGGTGTCTCTCACTGATGTAATAGCTTCACATGTATATAAATGAAAAACGTCAACATTGAATATCTGGCATTAGCCCATCTTTAAATAAAAGAAAATTGAATTCAGCATCCCTGGGAAATAAGGCGTACCAGGCATCTGAATGTTCTGGATAAACATTCTTTCGTCTTCAAAAGAAATTTAGTGATTGTTGATGGAAAGCCTCCAACACAAATCACATGATTCCCTCGCTTCCTAACCGAGGATTTTTTTTTTTTTTTTTTTTTTTTTTTTTTGTGGTACACAGGCCTCTCACCATTGTGGCCTCTCCCGTCGCGGAGCACAGGCTCCAGACGCACAGGCTCAGCGGCCATGGCTCACGGGCCCAGCCGCTCCGCGGCATGTGGGATCTTCCCGGACCAGGGCACGAACCCGTGTCCCCTGCACCGGCAGGCGGACTCTCAACCACTGTGCCACCAGGGAAGCCCCCCGAGGATTTTTTGAGCCTGTTCTACTGACTCATCATGGTCCAGGGCACCTGCTCTTGGACCCTGGTTTCAGGGTGGTCCCCTTAGGGCTCCCTGAGGTCTCATGCCCCTGACACCTCTGCTACCCCTGGATTGAGATGTTCAAGAAGTAGATTGAGGGCTGGTCTGTTTTACCTTCTATCTCCTTCCTCAGCTGACAGCTCCCGTGTTCACTTCCCAACCACTTTACCCCTGATGGTGTGGAGGGGGCCCATGTCCCCGGAGGTCGAGGCTATCAGCTGTAGGGCAGCCACTCGACCCCCTCAGTTCCTGGATGATGGGCCAGTGGGCACACTGATCGGTGTCTGACCCCCACACACTGGTCAGGGAGGTTTGCTTTGGGAGAGGTCTTCGGAGGGAAATCTAGGGAATGTGGATGAGGTTTGTGTCCAGAGGAGTAGCCTGACCGAAATAGATCGTTCTAGTGACGGTGTATGTGATGAATTACAACTAGATGGAGAAGACCGTGGACTCACGGGGTCCTAATTTCCATGGACTCTTGGTCGTGACCTAGATGGGAGGGAGTTGGTGGGAGTGGAAACACAGCGCAGGTACCCTGCAGTTAGACCTCTCTGCCTCCTGCTTCCCTCACCTGGAAGAGAGTGTCAATCCCAGAGGGAGAAAAAAATCCTTTGTTGGTCCACTGCAGAAACGGAGAAAGGGCGAGAAGAGCTGAGTCCCTGGCTAAGTGTTGCCAGGCAGGTCTTTGTACTCTGGACCGACAGCCCGCAATTAACAAATAAATACACAGGAATCACTTCAGTTGTCTCTGAGCGGGGAAGAACTGCTCATAAATCTGTTGGGTTTTGCAACAATTGACAGGGGAGTTAGGCTGTTATTTCCCTTGTACAGTATTGTTCCTAGTGCTTGTTTAATCATTGTTAGTGTGAAATCATTTTTTCTTGGACTTTGTAGCAGTTTATTACAGAGGTTGCAGATAATCATCAGTGTTGTATGTAGAGCCAGTAAAGGAGTCAAGCAGTTGTGTGTCTGTCTGGACCAAAGTAGGTTCTCATTAGGAGTTGCTAAGTTGATGCTGATTTGTCTGGGTTTTGATTTCTCTCTCCCTGCTTCTGACTATACCTTTATAAATGTCATCATTGTCACAAAAGAAAGTATAAGGAAGTGGAGGTCCACCTGCGAGGATTGTTTTCTTTTGTCCAGAAATAATAGCTGGATGTTATTTGTAATGGTTCTGAAGAATCTTCACGTTTTTTTAAAATACTTTGTTCCAAGCATTGTTTTCACAGGAGCTACTGAGAAAAAAAAAAGTTTATTAAGTGGTTCTACAACATTAAGACCTGCTTAAACGTACCCTTCTCAGAAGCTTCTGTGACCCCCTGGAAGTCTCCCCAAGAAACGAAGCAGGGTAAAGTGACCCCCAGCTTCTAGTGCACATGGGGTTTTTATAATGGATGTACACTCCTGTCTCCTCTCCTTGGAGTGTGCCTTTCTCTTACTTTCTTTTATTTTTATTTATTTATTTTTTTTGCGGTACGCGGGCCTCTCACTGCTGTGGCCTCTCCCGTTGCGGAGCACAGGCTCCGGACGCGCAGGCTCAGCGGCCATGGCTCACGGGCCCAGCCGCTCCGCGGCACGTGGGATCCTCCCGGACCGGGGCACGAACCGGCGTCCCCTGCATCAGCAGGCGGACTGTCAACCACTGCGCCACCAGGGAAGCCCGGAGTGTGCCTTTCTTAAAGGCAGGGATTGTGTCCTGGCCACCTCTGTTTTCCCCCAACTTTCTAGCACAAGGCCTGGCACACACCAGATTTAATGATCCGAAATTAGGAATGGATTCGTGTCCACTTTAAATTACCAACCCATGTCAGTTGAATGTTTTGCTAAACATATCTTTCTTAAAGCTTAACCACAGTGATTCACGATGTCGATTTTCAAATAAATGCCCCTGCAAGAGGGAAAGTGGAATAACCGTTCAGTGGCCAGACTGTGCAGAGGTAAATTTGAGGGGGCAACAAAAAGGGTCTGATAAGTTCAACCTGGGCTTGAGAAAGATCTGCACATTTTTCTTCTTCTAATTGTTTGCCAAATTCACTCCTCTTACGAGAAAGCACAGCTTTCTAATGATTAACGTCCGGGGTTGTGGGAAGGTGTGTTCACAACAATATGAGGCCTGTGTTCCCTCACACGCTCATCTGTAATACCAGCGTGAGTCTTTTCTGATGAGTGACTAGGGTTCTGAGATAAGCCCTTCTTTTTATTACAGCTGATAACGCAGGATTGTACGAGGGGGTATTACCAACTAGTGAGAGGTTTTGATATGTCATGGAGATTACACTCCCTCAGTCCCCTGTCTGGGCTCCCCAAATGCCACCTGAAGTTGTTTGTTGACAGCATTCATACCCGGAAATTTACTCAAAAGTAGTAGATTATTTTTCTCCTCTTCTCCCCACCCCCTCCACCATATCACCTATAACACTCCTTCCTAAAGAGAAATTATCTTCAAAATTGCCAACGTCTCTTATCTGGAGATAAGGAACAAGTCGGTCATCATATTTGCCTTGTCCTTTCATTCATAGAGCTGCATAAAAACTATGTCACCCAAAGCCCCGTGAAACTGCATACTCTCCCATTTCAAGATAACATAAAATATCACATAATCAATTATGGAAATATTGAAATGGAATGTCAGCCTGGAAACCTCCTCAGAGAGCCTTAAAACAAGGAATCAATTACCCGAGAGGGGTGTTAAAATTACAATCAGTCGAGAAGTCTTTACCGAGGGCCAGCGGTGGGTCCAGACCTGCCGGCCTGTGTGGGGAGGGTCACCCGTGTGTTCATCACCGGGTGAAGACGACCCTTCCCTCCACGAGCCCTGAAGGAGTCATGATGACATGAACGGCACAAAATACAAAACCAAAAATGAAGGGCTAGTTGTGGGAAATAGACATGCTCAATTTCATCTATTCCTGCAACTTCGGAAGCAGCAGAGGACCCAGGAAATACAGATTTTCAAAGCCAGTCCATCTTCACACACACACACACACACAGAGTTAGGAATAAGGTCAGAAAATGATACACTCCACTCTTTTTCTGAGCGTGACACACAAATATATCCTTATTTGGAAGTGTATCCTGATCACAAAAGAAAAGAAGGCCAGGGAGAGTGAGGTTTCTTATCTTACAACTTGAACAGGCTTTGATGCTGGCAAACTGTTGCCATAAGTATTCCTCTCGTGTTATATACCAAGGACAGGGACCACCACATGCACATGAGGAGGAAAAGCCCCTCAGTGTGATGGCTCCAAGGAGACAAGCTGCTTTTAATGGTCACCCCACCTTTTCTCCTCTAATACGTGGCCAGATCATCTCTTAGCTTTTTCATGTTTCCACCTGCAAGATGGGAATCATAAATCTTCCTGCCGTGTAAATAGGTTCTTAAGCTGGAATCCCGTCCAGACGTCTTGAAACACGCTTCGAGGTTATTCCCCAATTCTTGGCAACCTTTGGGTATGATAACTGTTTCCGGGGAAACGATCTCAAGGTGTAGTATTTTCAGCTTCCCTGGAAAGAGCGCTAAATTAATAACTAAAGCTTCACATCACAGAAGAAAATGCAGGGGAACTGAATTGCCGCCGTGGACTGATAAATTTGAAATAAGACGCTGATAGGGTATGAGCTGGAATGAAGTGTAGTAATCCCAGTAGAACCAAGTGCAGTTGGTTCTGAAGTTGCCCCGAGCATCTGAGAGGGACGGTCCCTGAAAACTGCTGGGCGTGAGGACACCGATGTTGTTCGGATATGTAGCTGCAGCTTCTGGTGTGAGCTGTGCGCAGAGAGCAGCAACGTGGGTCTCCTTCAGCTGCCGCCACAGCCCGACATGTACACACAACACTGGAGCTTTTCCTCTGAAGAAGGATGAGCTAGCTCCCTCTGTCACCAACCCACTCACCTGTGTTGGTGAGCGTTCTCCCCTAGGAGAGTAATTTCCACAAGGTACAGACTGCTTCTACCTTGTTCACCATTATACCCCAGACCCAGCACTTAGACTCAACATTAAATGGCTCTGAACATCTATTCACTTAATGAGTGAAATTCTTTTGGTTAGAACAAATCCTTTCTGACGGAGATGTTTGGGGATGTCTTTTCCTGATCACAGAGCCTGACTGTAGCTTCAATCTCTGCAGTTACCTTTTTTCCTTCTCAACAGGATCAATATGGTCTTCCAACTGGGAGCCTTGTGTTTGGCATTGTTTCTTCATTAGTGTATTGTTTCACACTTTATTCATTCCATCCTCAAGACAAAAACTATCTCTTGTATTTTTAGGTGGGAAGATGAGGCTTAGAGAACCAAATGGCTTGGCCAAGCTCTCAGAGCTGGAAAGTGCACAGTTGTACCTCGAACCCTTGCTTTAGTCTAAGTTCAGTACTGTCTTGTTTTCTAGACTCATGGAAATAGTCATCCTTAAGCTCCTATCACTGGTAATATATGAGTGGAAACTTCCTAAGAATCACCCAACCGTCCAGAATCTCATTAAATATCTGCTTAAAGATGAATTTGTTATAAGTGAGTTAAGTTAATTCAGTTCAGAAAATTCTAACGCCTCTTTTTCTTTTTTAAAAAAATATGGGTATAGTTGATTTACAATATTGTGTTAGTTTCAGGTGTACAGCAAAGTAATTCAGTTATATATATATATATTTTTTCAGATTACTTTCCATTATAGGTTATTACAAGATACTGAATATTGATTGTTCCCTGTGTTATTACAGTAAATCCTTGTTGCCTGTCTATTTTATTTAGTGTATATTTGTTAGTCCCGTACTCCTAATTTATCCCCACAACTCTCTGCTTCCCTTTTGGTAACCATAAGATTGTTTCTTATGTCTGTGAGTCTGTCACCTCTCCGTGTAATTTGGAGACATCCTAGAGCTTGAGAGAGAGAAAGAGAATCCTCTAGGTGTACCAGTTAATAAGTCTCTGAGACTATATTTTCTCATAATGTAAATTTCAGAAAATGATGCCGGTTCTGCTAACTCCACAGGCAGGTTCTCTGAATTAAGTCTAAAACAATATGCAAAACTCTTCAAAACTGTTACCTGACATCTAAATATTAGGTGTTGTTGGTATAAATGTGTGATGTATTGGGGCACGCCAAGATCTTTGGCTGGTACGTATTACGAAATGAAAAGAAACTGTCAGAAATAGCCATGGAAATGGATCAACATGCCCTCCACGTTTGACCGTGGATACGTGGCCTGTACCTGAAATGCGTATGTTACTGTCATGAAAGAATGCGGTCCCCTGGGGGGCGACACCATGTGGATAAAATACTCACCGTGATGCAGCCCTCTTCATTTTACTCCCCACTGCCATCCTGTGAGGGGGGTACTGTGCTCGGCCCATTTGTCAGATGTGGAAACTGAAGTGTAGGGGGTTTGTGGGAAAATTGTCCAAATCATAGAGCAGGTGCAGGTGGACATCAAGACCAAGCGTGGTGGTTGTTCTAGTCCAAGTCTCGCACAACGTGGACTTCGGGTGAACACTGATGACAAACAACGGCCGTGTGCCTCTAAGTTCAAGTCATTTGGGCTGTCCTGCCGATTGCCTCTCGTATAAATCCTCACAGTTTGGTGGCTTGCTAATGCCCATATCCTATTTCAGCTTGGGCTCAATGTATTAACCTCTACACAAGCCTGGGCTATTGGGGGTCATTCTTTTTATTTTTTGGGGGCCTCTCACTGTTGTGGCCTCTCCCATTGCGGAAGCACAGGCTCCGGACGCGCAGGCCCAGCGGCCATGGCTCACGGGCCCAGCCGCTCCGCGGCACGTGGGATCCTCCCGGACCGGGGCACGAACCCGCGTCCCCTGCATCGGTAGGCGGACTCCCAACCACTGCGCCACCAGGGAAGCTCTATTTGGGGTCATTCTAATGGGGTCCACTGAGGACAGTCTGAGGCGCCTGGACCTCCCACAAGCAAATGCTAATAGATCTAATGATAGACCCATCTAATAGAGTACCTTTTCCTAGCAGCTCATTGATTATAAATATTTAGTTGAAGTATTTATATGTGGCCTAAAAAGTATTTGTCCAAATGAAAAGAATGATTTTCAGGAGGAAGGATGGAAATTCTGAGCATCTGTGCTTCGGTGGTCCTTCCTTGCTTATAGTGGGTTCTCAGGTAAAAAATCATGCAAAAAAAAAAAAAATACTGAGTTACAGTGTCATTTTTTTCTATTTCTTTTACAGGTTGATGACCAAATGAAGCTGCTTCAGAACTGCTGGAGTGAGCTCTTAATTCTCGACCACATTTACCGACAAGTGGTTCACGGAAAGGAAGGCTCCATCTTTCTGGTTACTGGGCAACAGGTGAGTGTAGACAGCAAAAAAAAAAGTGTCTTTTTATTAAGCACGTTCAAGATGGCAGGAATTTAACTAGGTCAGGAGCACTTTTGTGCTTTGAAAGGGACATTGGCTGCAAATAATTTAGAAAAGCTGACTTGGTGTGCTCCGTTCCTGCTTGGGTGATTACGGTGAAACTTGTAAAAGCTGGCGTGATCACAGCCTGCCGCTTCCAGGCTTCTGGGATTGAAAGTTGTGCTTTGAAGGGTCAGAACAGTTGCTAAATCAGAATTAATGGTTAGCACCCAGGGTTTTTTCCTCAAGCTTCTGCATGAATCTACCACACTTGTTTGTCTGCCTTTTAAAAAAACACCTTAGAAATGGTGGAATCCTCGCTATTTTGGAATCATGTTGGTGGAAGAGACCGACTCATAGATCAATCGTCTAAATATTTGGCCTAATGGCAAGCAAGTGAGAAGGGAAGGGAGTGTTAGTGTTAGTTAGTAAGAACCAGTCATTATTGAAAAGGAAGGTGGAAAGAGGAAATGACAGCGAGGTCCTGCGCTCCTTTCTGAATAGGTATTTGTTCAGTCAACAAATATTTACTGAACATCCTACAGGGTCCAGCCATTACGGAGCTTAACACTGTCACAGGAGAAACTGACAATAATCAATAATCCTAATAAATGTTAGAGGTCAAAGTGCTATTGAATTTTTTTTAAAAAGGAACTGTTGTGTAAAGGAGAATCAACGTACATCTGTGGTTGTGTTGCTGAGTGACCCTTGGGTTGCAGTGTTAATAGGACTGGTTGGTTGAGCCTTATTGAGAAGGTGAGATTTGAGCAAAGGTTTAAAGGAAGAGAGTCGTTTGACCTTCTGGGCACCTGGGGGAAGAGAAAGTCTACTTAATGGGCCTAATTCCAACTTTACAGGATTTTGGCCTGTCCCTCCCATTTCTTTTTTTTTTTTTTTTCTTTTTTTTTTTGCGGTACGCGGGCCTCTCACCGCTGTGGCCTCTCCCGTTGCGGAGCACAGGCTCCGGACGCACAGGCCCAGCGGCCATGGCTCACGGGCCCAGCCGCTCCGCGGCATCGGGGATCTTCCCGGACCGGGGCACGAACCCGCGTCCCCTGCATCGGCAGGCGGACTCTCAACCACTGCGCCACCAGGGAAGCCCTGTCCCTCCCATTTCTTAGCCCCCGTTTTATAACTGGTGTGTTATTAAAATGGATGCAAGGAAGGCAGAGATCTGTTTACTCCATTGGGCTGTTCCAGGCATGCGTTGAACGGTGCTTCGGGACTCGGGCACTGTGATCTTCTACATCGGCCATAAATGTCTATGTGCTGTGAAACCCCAGCAGTGCATATTTGAAAATGAAAGGCTGTCTCCACATCATTTGCTGAATTATAAATAAACCACATGTTCCCAAGCAAATTCAAGGAAAGCATTCTTTCGGAGTTTTTGCGGATTGGATCGGTCTCATCACTGTCTGGTCTGTGCTTTCTGCACTATTCATGAGAGAGGCTTTCCAGAATCAAGCCTCAGTGGGCTTACTTCCTGATCTCGGGAATTTTTGTTGAGTCTTTTCATCCCGTGGCTCAGGTCTTTGGGAGAAGTGTACCCATTTTCAGAGTTTGAATCACGGGTCTGACTCCCAACCCCCTCCCTCCGAAACCCGACTGGGAGCTGCATTAGAAGAACAAGACTCAGCCCACAAATTAATTTGATTTCATCCTCTGAGTTCCAGAAATCAAATGGGTTTGTGTCATTATTTCGCAGAGCACTTCCGTTCCTGCTCTTTCGAGATGCTCCTTATTCCGTGTTTCATTTTGCCTTAAGTGCTGCCCCTGGGTAAAAGGTAATTACCATGTAAAAAGTAGAGAAAGTGCATTTCTTTCTCTGGTTTTCCAAACCAAGAACAGTCAAGGAGTAGATGGCATTTCTGGTCCTTACTATCAATTATTGCGACTTTGCGTTTTGCCAACACCACGGAATTTCTTACTTAACCCTTAAGTTAGCTATGTTAGTTCTGTCTTTCAGTCTGGCTTCTGTAAGTGTACATTAAATAACCTCGTTGAGCCAAAAGGAAGTCATGATTATCAGTGACGTTAAGCACTGCCAAATCAATTCCAAATACTGAGCATTTTATCACTATGACGAGAATTCGTTTCTATCCAGTATTTTAAAAATACACGCACACAAAACATATGGCTGTATGTGTACATATAAAACAACAGTGGAGGATGTTGGTGTGCCATCACATTTCAGTATTTGCATATTGTAGCTAATTAACAGCTGCTGTAAGATTTTCCTAAGGGAAAGGACTACCGGCACCTTATTCATTACCTTCTATTATTGTGTATCGTATTAAAAAGACAGGCATCTTACAACATACAAGTCATCAAAAATTGCAGCTATTAGAACTAAAAGCAATTTAGCTACAACTGTTGCTACCTTCATGATGAGTGAAATTTATCCGAAGGGGATATCCGCTTATAGCATTTCTTCAATATCTCTGTTGAATTGAATGGCACAAAGATTCCACGTAAGAGAGCGATAAATTAATTTTACTAAGTACGTGAAAGACAAGGCCAGCTGCTCCTGAAATGAGGGCAAACTCCGCATTCAACAATGAAAATATAATTATGTTTGTAATAAAATGTCAGGAAGTTGCCGATCTGGGCGCTGTTTCAGGAATAAATCACTGCCCCTCCTTCAGAGCCACGCAATTTGATAAATTATCCTTGAAAGAAATGTCATCAGAGCCCCCATTTCATAAGCATGTTTGGGCTTTCAAATTAGCGTGTAAATAAATGTATAGCAATAAAGTTGTTGGCGTCAGAATTGATTTCCTGAAGTCCTTCTCACTAAGTACAGAATCCTGTGAAACCATTTCAGTCCCTTTCCATTAGAGCATGTTATTTTCCAAGTATGAAGTTCTCATAGTTGAACTTATTTCATACCTGTTCAAGTTACACACATAGCAAATTTTAATTAACCCATATTTTTTAAAAAGTTAATTATTTCGAGTCCTTTCAGTTACAATGTACTACATTTGCAACTGTGAAGGTCTAGTATTTGAACTTACTGCCTACCTGTTAGAACCACAGACATAGCAAAATTGAATTAACCCCATCTTAATAATAAAAAATCAATTAATACCGACATATTTCTGGCTTATTTTAGTAGTACACCTTCCTGGTTTAGGGATCCACTAGTGATTTTTATGAAAATGTGTTACGTACATGGACTTCCCTGGCGGTCCAGTGGTTAGGACTCCACGCTTCCACGACAGGGGGCGCAGGTTTGATCCCTGGTCCGGGAACTGAGATCCCGCGTGCCACACACTGCAGCCCAAAAAAAAAAGGTTATGTACATTCTAAGCTACACCAACGATGCTCTCAGCAATTGATTCCAAGCTTAAGTTGGCAGTGTTGTCCCAACTACTCTCATTTCTTGATAACAATGGAAGTGGGTGTCACCTTACTAGTATCCAGCTCAAGTGCCTCACTGAGAGATGGGGGCACGAAAGATGGACCCTTCTTATGACTACCCAAGGCTCTTGCTTCGTCAGTGGCTTCACTGGCCCACACCCTCTCCTGTCTTGTCCCAGGTTTCCTCTACCTCTGGCCCTGTCTGCCATTCCCAATTCTACCCCAGTTGCCCCTATAGGATTTATATTACTATCATGTGGAGTAGCTAGACCATGTACGGTTTCTAAGGGACTCAGAGCTCAGCCACCCCTGTTAAGTAAGAAGAACATCCTTGGAGTAGAAAGTTCTCCTGTAAGAGAGCTGGTACAGTGATGGTTGGGACATCCCTGGGAGTGCCAGGCAGGTGACCCTCACGTGGTCTGTGACATCCTCTGCTTCCGGCTCATGGTTCAGGCTGCCTGTGTGCTGGCCCTTCCTTTCACACAATCTGCAACAGAAACCACAGGCGCACTTAGGACAGTTGATGTTTGAATTTAGTGGGGAGATGCGGGCACCTGGACCAGGCGAGTAGGACAGTGCGGTGGTGATGCGGGGGCCTCCCCAGGACACGTACAGACTGGAGCTTTTTCACGTGCAGTTGATGCTCTATAAACTGATTGACACCTCTGGAGGGGCCGTCTTTCCACTGACTCATAATTTTTCTCACTCTCAAAAAAAGGTTTCTGTACACTCAGTATTCTCAAGTTAAAGCTGAAAATTCAACTCATCATATTTACACAATAAAAAAAAAATACATCCTTCCTTGTTTTTAATTGCAAATTCTCCTCAAGGGACTCATTCTCCTGCTTAGGAGGCAGCCCTGTGCCTTCTCCTAGAGAAGCAAGTGCAGTCAATTATGGTAATGAAATGTCAATAAATATAAAAATTTAATACAGTCTGCTCCGGGTGAGTGGCAGATGAGGGCTTGCCTCCCAGACAAATTTGCTGCCGCTGCAAATATTAAATGCACCTAAAAGAGTATCTGGTTGCCTGAGAGCTCGCCAGTAAAAGGAAAAAAAAAAAAAAAAAAGGATGGGAGCGTCAGGTACCAACTGGGCTTTCCCATTATGCTGTAATTGCAGCTGCAGAGCCAGTTCTGCCATTGATAGCCACCCCTACATTTTAACTTATTATTGTAAATTGAACTTTCAGTGTCCCCGTGAATAATCTGAGATGGATGCATTGCAGCCCCTTTTTTTGTTTGTTTGTTTCAATGAAGAGGAAAATACACCTTTTTTGTTGTCTGAATCAAGAAATTATTCTTCTCATAAATAAGATCACTGCTGTCATTAGAGAGAAATGTATTGACAATCATAGGCAAGTAGCTAGTCTTTGTAGCTTTTGAGGAAACAGCAAATCAAAGAGTAATCTAAATGTGATTCTCTCATCCTCCGTAAGCATGCAGTCTTGAGCAATGATTACTTTAAAATGAAGTCTCTTAATAAAATTAGAAACATATCTCTGCCTTCACTTGCCTCGTTAATTAACTTCATGTGCATATAGAATGCCACCCTGGATTCACTTTTTAGGGACAGTATATTTTTCTCTAAACTTACTCATGAGCTGACAATTTTCATCTTAGGTGATGACGTCACTTCGCAGTAGGAAAAAAGATAAAGGTATCTGCGTGTACCATTGAGGCAGTCAAGACCTGCTTCCTACAAGGCTTATCAAAATGATTAGATGGATCAGAATGATTATGATACGGTTTATAATAATAGAATGTGTCTCAAACTGTTTTCGTGGGGAAAGTCCCCTGTGTTATGAATCTATACTGCAACCTGATTTTACCCACAGTGCTTAAAAGTCTCAAGGGAAATATATATGTATACATATTTTTAATATATGTGTGTAGACATATATCCATTTTAACGTAAATAATAAATAAATAAATATAGAATTTCCGGTTCTGAAAACCCCCTAAACTGATCCTGTGTTGCAGGTGGACTATTCCATCATAGCCTCGCAAGCGGGGGCCACACTCAACAACCTCATGAGTCACGCACAGGAGCTGGTGGCAAAGCTTCGTTCTCTACAGTTTGACCAACGAGAGTTCGTGTGTCTGAAATTCTTGGTGCTCTTTAGTTTAGGTAAGGAATCCTTTCCTCATAAAAATGACTAAATGATACTGACCTTCAAGTGTCTTGAGGTCCATCTGTGTTTTTGTTCTTGCAAGATAATGACCTTCTTTTCTAATCGTGAAATCTTCCAGCTCAGTTATGTTTTCCTGTGTGTGTTCCTGGCCGAGTCGTAGCCCTGTAGTGGGTGGTGTGGCGTACGGGGGAGGAGTTGTGTCTGGAGTCCTGAGTGTTCTTCCCTGATGGGTATGATGGGTGGGTGACGCCACGACAGAGGGTTAGGAAAGACGCAAGGTGTCACATTTTGGCCACCTTTCTGCTGTTGGTCGTTTCTCGGCACCCTTTGTTTCAGCTTGCAAGCTCCTGCTGTTTTTGTTCTTGTAAAATATGGTTGGTCATTAAAAACCTGTTTCCTAAATCTCTATCAGGATTAACTAGAGAATGTTTATAACCAGATGCACCACTATGCAAGCATAAAAGATGACGGTTGTCAGGGGGAAAGGGAAAGGATGCTTCTTTAGGAAAGCTTTGGAGAAGAAGGATAACTAAGCAAGACAGATTAGCTAACTCAAGGCTCCCAGTGAGTCAGTTGAGAAAAATCACCACTGCTTGGAACAAAAAAAGGATTAAGGAGATGGATTTTTAGCGACTTCAAAGGAACAGAGTTGTCTGCCTGTCCCGTACTTGATTTCTGTATTTTGTTGGCTTAATAAAGCCAACTTAAATAAACTTTTTGCCAAGTCCGTTTATTACTTATTGGCAGACAGCTGAGGGGGGCAACTCCCCCTGAATGAAAAAAATGCAGAAATCAGATTTACCAACATATGTTTTTTCTTTAGTCTTCAGTTATAAGATAGTTGTGAATTCATATCCTTAGAAATAAAACAATAAAACATACTGCAAAGTAAAACAGATGTGTCTACACTCCAAATTTGGTGCTTTCGTTTTAAAATGCCTCTTGACAGCCCTGCACAACTGTTGCTAATAAAGGGATAGTTTGAAGTAATAGAACCAGAGTTAATTTTTCACATGTAGTCAACATTTAAAAGGAAAGGAACATTTTCATATTTTGGAAAATGTGATAAATATAGCAAAAAGAAATGTTACTGAAAATTTAAAAAGACAACAGAATTTCATAGATGTAGTGTTCAAAGGTTTACCATGCCAGCACTGGGTCCTGTATGGTTTCTGTGTTAACCACAAGAAATAGGAAAGTTCTATTTAACTAAGTCTACGTGTTTTACTCAAGAACAGTTTTTTTTAAAAATCAAGAGGAAGATAGCATAGGCCTGCTTGCTGTCATCTCACAAATTATTCTGGTTTATGGCAAGATCTTCGTCTTTTCAACTTGTACGTTTGATCAGTAATTAAATGAAAAGTGTGGTAATGTGTGTGTAAGAAATCTTACAGCGTCTTGTTGATAAAATATTTAAAGAGATTCATCTCACTTCAGTGGTATTTTAAATTAGTTGAAGAACTGCATGACATTGGAAGATGTAGAGATTAACCATCAGCCGTGTTTAGCTTTCATCCCTTTTATCGTTCCTTCATTATTTTTCAAAATTATTATATCTCTGCCAAACACTAGGGCTGGGTAGTCAGGATGGGGTTGGGGTGTTCCTGAAGTGCTCTGAGCACTCGAACCTCACAGATCATCTTCCTGAACAGTTGGGTCGTGTGTTTACCAGAACCTCAACCACACAGAACTCTCTGGTTTAATAAGGGTGTTAACTGTTTCAGGATCCTGGGCACCAGGGAATAACTAGTTGAATGTCCCTTAAAACTATGTCTGTTTGTTGTTTAAGGAGGAAAGGACAGCATGGCTTTCCGATCGATCAGAGGTAAATCAGGTTTGGCCAAGAGTTTATTTTTTATTATTATTTTTTCGCGGTACGCGGGCCTCTCACCGTTGCGGCCTCTACCGTTGCGGAGCACAGGCTCAGGACGCGCAGGCCCAGCGGCCATGGCTCACGGGCCCAGCCGCTCCGCAGCATGTGGGATCTTCCCAGACCGGGGCACGAACCCGCGTCCCCTGCATCGGCAGGCGGACTCTCAACCACTTCGCCACCAGGGAAGCCCAAAGAGTTTATTTTTAAAGAAGCAAGAATAAAGTAACTGGCAGTAAAGTTCAGGTAGTTTCCAATTTGTGAATGGAAAGCTTTTCTCCCCCATAGAAACAATGAATAATCAATCTCTGGGGGACAAGAACTTCATTGAGGGATGTGGATAATTAACCTTTGGGTACCCAGGCCAGCCTCCAAAAGCCTGTTTTACCTGTGATGGGAGTGAAATCATACCAGGACCTCCCTCGAGAGCTGAGCCTGTGCCCCTGAGTCTGAAACCTGCTGTGTTCTGATCCCAGCCCAGCCTTGAGCCTCTGGGATCCTGGAGGAAAACGAGGCTTCTGTGGACTGATCCAAGGCCAGGGGCTGTGTGGGGAGAGACCGTGTGCTCTTGGTGAAAGGTGAAGCAGGGTTTCCTGATGGACGTGGTGAGACAGTAGGTGTGAGTGCGTGCAGGTACAGTCTCCTAAGCCTCATGGATGCCTGGGGCAAAAGCACGGAGTTCAAGGTCTCGGGACTCTTGGGAGACCAGTGTGGCTTGAGGGAAACGGCAGATGTGCTGGAGAGGCAGGTGAGAGACACTCCGCAGTTACTGAGCACTTCCTGTGAACAGCCACCGAGACACGGCTGTGACCAAAACTGGGTACCACGGTCTTCATCCTGCAAAAAATCTAGCCAGACGGCAGGATTCTTTAAAGGGGGATGAAGTGCGTCGCTGAAGTTGATTTGCCTTCCTGGGAGTCGTGTGGAAAAGGGACTAGAAACTGTGTTCCGAGTGGCTTTAACGCTCTTGGAGACAGGAGTGAGATGGGGTGTGGACACGTTACAGGGTGCAGACCATGGGATGTGATGGGGTTCGGAGGAAACAGCTGGGATGCGTCTCAGGGTCCTGGGTGCTTCAACCAGAATAGGAGACTCTATAGGAACGGCAGCTGATTAGTTGAGGTCCAACCACCTTCCTTCCAAAATTCATCCTTCACTGAAGCTGGGTCCTGATTTCATGAAAAGCTTAATGACAGGACTAAAGTAAAAAGTACAGTTCACCAAAAATTCTTCCGCTCTGCTGCCTGATTTTTTTCCTCCTCAAATAGTATCCGTGAGCAGACATCAATTGGGTAAGCTGATTGAAAAAAAAGGGAAAAAAGTGAAAAATGCCCATCTCCCAGGATATTCCTCTGTGTGTGATATAGCAGACTCTGGAGGCCCAGTCTTTGTTGGTTGGAATGTTTTCTTAAAATCCTATTACTCCCCCCTCCCCCTGACCCTTTTTCTCACCTAACTGTGAGATACTTTGCATCCATGGAGATAATTCTAAGTTGGCCAGTTAATATTGACGACCCAAGAGAGGCCAAAATAAAATTTTTGTTTATTTATTGGTTTGTACTCCCACCTTTTAAAAAGGAATCAAAGTGACTTGATGAACTATGCTGTCACCAACCAGGGCAGAAATAAATCTCATAGAGGAAGAGGTGTGTGGGTGATCCCCAGATACTGTCAACATCGCAGGCATTGCAAAGACCAGTAGAATTCCCATTCACTGTATCTCCTGAAAACAAATGCAGAGCTGGGAAGCAGTCACCTGGTCTTTAACTGCAGCTTCCTGAATGATGTCATTCCATGGTCAAGCCCATCAGGAATACGCATGTGGCCTAAGTGCTCAGAGCAGCAAGTGACCAGAACGTGCCAGCTAAGAGGTTACTCTGCCTTGGGATTTTCTCAGCCTTGAGGCTCCGTGGCTAGACGCTGCTGGACTCTCGTTCGATCCCAGGTGGCAGGAGAAAGTAGAGGCCTATTGCATCCTGTTTCCCCTGATGAGTGCCCTTGACTCGCGGTGAGTTATTCTCTTCTCTGGTCAGCCAGTATTTCTGAAAGCACTTTTTCATACTCAGCTGAGTTAAAGAGATTGTTGATTCTCTTTGAGAGGATTTCCCCAGCGTAAAAAGTAGATTGGGGTTAGAAATTGTCCTTGATGTTTCTCTACATCCCAGATTTCTAGCACATTGCCTAGTACACCGGAGGGACTTAGGAAATGTTGCTGATAAAATAGAGGCATCAGTAGAGTTACTTCGTTTTTTTTTAAGCAGATGCTTTATTTAATGTTTATTTTATATTGGAATATAGTTAGTTGATTTCCAGGGTTGTGTTAGTTGCAGGTGTGCAGCGGAGTGATTCGGTTAGATTTACTTAGTTTTAAACTCAAAGCAAAGCCTTTACCAAAGTAGCTTGTGATCTGTAATGGGAAGTGGTTAAACTGCAAAGTCCTATCCAAGTGCAGGTTAGTTTCGGAGACTAGTTTTTCCAAAGAACTCTCTAACGGCTGTTTTCTTTTTTTTTTAATTGAAGTATAGTTGGTTGACAGTGTTTCAGGTATACAGCAAAGTGATTCAGTTTTGTGTGTGTGCGTGTGTGTATGTATTCTTTTTTAGATTTTTGTCCATTATAGGTTATTACAAGATAATGAGAATAGTTCCCTGTGCTATACAGTAGGTCCTTCCTGGTTACCTATTTTATATAAAGTAGTGCTTATATGTTAATCCCAAACTCCTAATTTATCCCTCCCCACCCCTTTCCCCGTTGGTAACCATAAGTTTGTTTTCTCTGTCCGTGAGTCTTTTTCTGTTTTTTAAGTAAGTTCATTTGTATCATTTTTTTTTTAGATTCCACATATAAGTGATATCATATGATATTTGTCTTTCTCTGTCTGATTTAACTTCACTTAGTAAGATAATCTCTAGGTCCATCCATGTTGCAAAATTACATTATTTCTATTACCAGTTTGCATTCTGCTCCTGGCCTACCCTCTGACACATAGTAGGTTTTTAAGAAGTATTTATTGCATTCATAAGTGAAAGAAAGCTTTTCCTTCCAACTTCTAGGTTAAAAAAAAAAAGTAATGGGAACTGGAAAAATTAGTTTAAAAAAACGCACAAAATTTGAAGAAAGGGAGACTAGAAAATAGATGCTATAAAACGTATTAGACAATTTGACATCTTTTAATTTTAGAAAATAAGGATATGTGTTCACATTGTGAAGGGAATTCTTATAAGGAAAGTAGAGACTAAACAGCATCTTCCCCTTTGGGAATAAAATAATTAATGGAATTAAGGACCGATGATCAGTATTTAGATTCTGTTGGAATTGTGACACTCAGCAGGTCAGATATCAAAGTGAGCTGCAGAAGGAGGGAACAGGAAGGCTTTTCTTCTGTAGTGTTAATAATAAAATACTTCAAGCGGGTAAATCATTTATTCTCTCCCTTCCATTTTGCATTTGAAATAAAAAAACTAGGTGATTTACCCCCAATATTTTAGGCTCAGAGCCAGGTCTGGAACTAACAACCCCAAATTCCAGTCCGTGTTTTCTCTGCTACAGCACACTGTCCTCTTCAGGGACATATGAGCTCATCAGTCAATATTTTTAAAAAGCTCCCTACATCCTAAGGCAGCATCTATACAGACAGAATGATGTAGGGAATTGGGACCATCATCTGAGGAATATGGACCAAAAAGAAAACCAGCCTCTCCTGGGTAAAAGCAGGGAACTGCTTTACATGAATTTCCAATTTTTACTGAATATACTAAATAATTGTGAAGCTTTTTACTTCCCTTGGTTTCTAAATGTGAGTTGTTTGCATGTGTGTGTTTGTATGTCTGTATGAACTCTGGGTTCAGGATTTCAGCAAGCTTGTTGAAAGCATTTGCCTTAGAGCCTTGGTACCTCCCTCTCGGAGAATCCCTCCTTGTGATTTTGTTGTCGCCTCTTAGGTTCGTCGTTTTCTTTGGACCACTCACGATGCGTTAGGAAAGCGGCATGACCATAAGCTTTCATTACTTGTATGTCTACTTTCTATCTATTTGAACTCTGATGTTTGAAGGAGAAAATTAGCCAAAGTAAATAACTTCACGGTCATTGTCTGCTTCCCCTTTTGGTGGTCTTCGGCATTAAAAACCCTAAAATAGAAAAAGAGGAACCATAGGTGTCTGGGAGGTTCAGGGCATGCAGCTCCTTGGTGGGGAGGGGAAGAATTAGTAAATTCTATCTTCAGGTACAACCTTCCGCTTTGCTGAAGGGTCCACCCTGACTCTTGCAATATGATGTTGACATTGTTAATAGTAAATAAAAGTGCACCGTGTTTTCTAGCTGGAGAATGTGGATGGTAAGTTCGCAGTCTTTTGGGTTAAGGAAATGTATTTTCAGTTGTTGGTTTTCCAAAGGGCTTAGTTTTTGATAGGATAGGTATTTTTTCTTGTTTGAATTTTGTCCAGTAATTCTTCTGCTTGGGCCTTTAAATAAAGGTCTATCTTTGTTTTCTTTTCCTACATATGTCATTTCTCCTCCTGGCTTTCAAGGTCAGAACGTGGCCAAGACGCATTGAAAGAGCTCCCCACAGAGCAGAAGGCCAAGCAAAATGCCAGTAGGGAGGTGACCCACATGTAGTCAGGGCCTCTGTGCAGAGCTTAGAACTTCTGTCACATAAGGGAACTCTCATCACTGTCAGGACCAGATTACTTATATCTGTAGATTTCAGTTGAAACATGAAGGCTTTCTAACGGGCCAAGAATTGCAGAGCAGCTATTGCCCTCACATCTCATTAACCAGAGGCCACAGGACTTGCAGGAATAGCAAACATTCCGTCCTTAAGTACGCACACAAAAGGCTCCTGTGTTACGGGCCTGGAGACCATAGCAGTTCAATCCTGGCCCCCTTAAGGGAGGACTTGGTTCTTTCGCTGCTGGATGAGAAAGGCCACCTTGAAGCTACCAGCACAGATGGCACGTGCTCTCCTGTAATAAGAGAAGACTTCACCCACCTTGCACACCCGCTTCCTCCCTTGCCCCTGGGTGTTTGCAGCCCTGAGGAGGGCGGCAGAGGAGGGTGTAACCTCTTTGCTAAACTGCATTCCAATTGCCAATCCCAGTCCAGAGGTCAGCACAGCATCAGTGTAAGTCCCCGCCTCCTGGGGGGAGGAAGCAGTTTTCTCAGTCTCCCCTGACGATTGGCGAGTTGTGGGGTGGTCTGGTTGTTCTGCCCTGGCTGTGCCCGGGCGCCCCGCCCTCCCCCAGCCGCCCTCCCCTAGCTGGGCATCCCTGGCAGGGGTGCACACGTGGACACAGTAGAGACACCGTGCTCCGTCCCCCGGCACCTCTAGACTAGCCTGGAAATAGCGACGAGCGCTTTTGGAGAAGGGAGTGCCAGGGGTCACGGAAGAGGCTGCTGGTTTTGCCCACCTCTCCAGAAGAGGTCCAGCAACTTGTTGGGTCTGAGGGGTTTTTTGCCATCGAACTGTGTGCCCCTGTTGAGTTGGAAGGGGTGGTGGACGGGGGCAGTGGGGGAAAGAAAACACAAATCTAAGAAAACAGGAGCAAAGGGAAACTGGAATGCCCCTTTGCTTTTTTGCAACGTTAAATCCAGTTCATGAAAGAGGTTTCCAACTCCAACAGACAGATTGGATCACAGTGATTAAACACTGTGTTTGCAGTGCCTAATGCAGAATGAACTGATCACTTTGTCAATCAGAAAAGTGTATGGACCGCTGTGGAGCAAGCCCACGGCCAAGCCAGGACGCGTTTGAGGGCCCATTCCCATCCTCAGCTCACAGCCTCCCTCCAGAAGCGCTGGAAAAGCTTCTGAGGCTGGAACACTAGCAAACATTTGTATTTGTGCATCATCATGTATATCTGAATACTGTATTAATTCAATTCTGAAACAAGCACAACCGTCCGCGTGTCATAAAACGCTGCTTACAGAGTATCTGCATAAAAGATGAAAACAGCAAAAACCAACCTTCCCATGATGTGGTAATTGTCTTTCCTGAGGCTGGTCACAAGATTTGCTCTCTTGTAGCCTTTCTATACTTCACCGTGCAAACCCTCACACGTGCACGCACACACGCACACACGCTGTCACCAACTGGCCTGCAAAGTCTAGTGATGGATACATTCCCCTCACATCTTTACCCAAGTGCATTGGTTAAATTGTTCCTCATGAAACAGATAAGCGAAAGAGAGCTCCCTGGGTTCTTCTTAGAATTAGCATTCAATCTCGGTTTTTCCCTTTCCGTATATGATACTCTAATTTAGAAAACCACTCACTAGACACTTGTCAAATAACCACACTGATCTCCATATTAATGCCTGGCTGATATATATGTAGCAGAGGGTAATGCTGGCAGATAAGCATTTCCTAAAATTTATGTAATCATTTGAAATTCAGAAAGGATTGATTAGCATTCAAGGGATACCGCCGTTCAATATTTACACCATAGAGATTTCACAGAAGCAAATAATGGCACATAAAGTTAATGCTTGTCTTAATTAAATGCAGTGTAATAGGTGTTGTGTGGATTTTTTTTTTCTTTCAGTGAGCAAAGCAGTTTAGCAATGACCAGATATCATTCATTTTGGAGTTCTAAGTTTGAAGTGAATCGATACGTATTTACAGCCATGGAAGAAGTGATTATCATTTGTTATCTGCTGGCACAAGAATATAATTGCCCAAATAGCATTTATTTAGGCATATTTCTGAATAGCTTATACCTGAAGATATTTATTATTTTTCAGTTGTTCATACTAATACCGTCATTTTGCTAACTACTGCTATTTAGTGAGATGATTTTTCAGAGTTGTATTGGCCTAGAAAACTGGGAATAACCTACGAGGAGAGTGAATGAGAATGCTGAATGTACTACCTGATGTTTTTCCTGCCTCAGTACTGCCAGCTGCTCTGTTAAAATCCCAGAATAAAGTGGCTGTCTTAGGGACTTCTCTAGTGGTCCAGTGGTTAAGACTCTGCCCTTCCAATGCAGGGGGCGCGGGTTCAATCCCTGGTCAGGGAACTAAGATCCCACATACCACGCGGCCAAAAGCAAAAAGTAAAAAGTAAAGCGGGCTTCCCTGGTGGCGCAGTGGTTGAGAGTCCACCTGCCGATGCAGGGGACGCGGGTTCGTGCCCCGGTCCGGGAAGATCCCACGTGCCACGGGGCAGCTGGGCCTGTGAGCCATGGCCGCTGGGCCTGCGCGTCCGGAGCCTGTGCTCCGCAACGGGAGAGGCCACAGCAGTGAGAGGCCCGCGTACCGCAAAAAGAAAAAAGAAAAAATAATAACATAAAGCGGCTGTCCTAGCCTTGACTCAGAAGAGGTTAGCTGGTTAACGTGGTCAGTTCAGGTCCTGCATACGAGTTAGCTCCGGACCCCCCAGGCCTCAGGGTCATTCTAGAATGGAGCCAATCCGTGACTCACGGCCAAGTCATTCGTATGCCTTCTTTCTAGTTGACTGATAAAATCCAGTCTTGAGTTCTGGGTAATATTTGGTTAAGACAGACCAATTCAAGCCAGGAACCAAGAGCAAATATAAAAGATGAAGGCCTTTCATTGCTTTGAAGCATTCAATGACAAAACATACTGAGTGCCTACTATATGCAAAACCATTGCATTCGGTGGTATCTGAGCGGGCAGCACAGTCTTTCCAAAGAGAAGGAAGCGCCCCACGTGGTACAGAACTTCACCTGGACACTGCAGACACCCTTCCAGAAAAGGCACATGCAGGACTGCACTGCCTGATGCACCGGTCATGGCTGCCCAGCCACCCCCTTCCCTCCTTCCTTCCCTCCTTCCTTCCTTCCTTCCTTCCTTCCTTCCTTCCCTCCCTCCCTCCCTCCCTCCCTCCTTCCTTCCCTTTTTCTCCCTCCCTCTGAATCACTGCATATGCCACACACATGCCCGTCTCACCAGTCCTGTCTTGTCAATGAAAAGGCCTTTCTCAACCTTCCCATGGCCCGAGTCTGACCTCCATCAGAGGCAGGAGGAATTGGGAAGCCGGCTGGGGGGCCCCCTCCGGGACTGCTCCCACACACCCCACACCCTGAGCTACCTGGACTTTTCACAGAAACTTCGGCCCGATCCCTGAAAAGAACCCGCACTGTGGCCAAGTCCAACCACTTCTCCCTCCTGGATGAGGAAATTGAGCTGAACAGAGGTCAAGTGACTCGTGCGTAGTCCCACAGGGTCAAGGTCTGAACTGAAAGTTTTGGACTCCACACACAGGAAAAGAGCACAGACGTGGCTTTCAATACTGACTGAATTACCGCTGTTGCATTATTTCAAAATTAGATCAAGATATTTCTTGGCCAAATTTCTTCACTAAATCCAAAAATGTCATGATTGTGTTGCATACAAGTAATTTCTCAGGAAAGCAAGGAATGCTCGTTGTCTTTTATTACATTCTGGGGGGCTCTGCAGCGCATGCCAGGTCCTGGGTGTCCCGGCTTTGGAAGAAGGCACCCGGCACATTCATCACACTTAGATTCCCCCAGCTTTGCCCCGGGGTCGGGGGCAGTGGGGTGGGGGGTGGGGGAGCCATCCATAAAGGCAGGAGTGTGGCCAGAGTGGCAACACTGACCTCAAATTGGACAGTTCTGCCTAGTCCCTAGAGGGGAATGAGCACATTCAAGGTGTGTATAGTTTTGTCCTGTCTCAGTAATATATAAGCACTGATAGCATACCTGAAATAACCCTTTCTCTCTACTCTTTGTCCTAAGAGAAAATAGTGATTATATTAGTATCACTATCATCTCTGCAGGATTTTTTTTAAGGTACAGATTTCTTTTTTCATTTAAATTTTTTTTAAGATTGTGGTAAAATAGACGTAACATGAAACCTACCATTTTAACCATTTTTGAGTGTTCGGTTCAGCGGCATTAAGTACATTCACGTGGTTTTGTAACCATCACCGCCATCCGTCTCTAGAATATCTTTCATTTCCTAAATTGAAACTCTGTTCCCATTAAACCAGGGGTCCCCAACCCCTGGGCTGAGGACCAAACCTGTTAGGAACCGGGCCACACACACAGCAGGAGGTGAGCGGCCGCGAGCGAGTGAAGCTTAACCTGCCCTTCCCATCGCTCACATTACCGCCTGGACCACCAACTACCCACCCCGCCGCATCCGTGGAAAAATTGTCTTCCACGAAACCCGTCCCTGGTGCCAGAAAGGTTGGGGACCGCCGCATTAAACAACTCCCCCTCCCTCTTCCCTCCAATGCTTGCTACTACCGTGTAGAACTTTTTTATTTAGAAAGTACTATTTACATATAACATAACAAGTTAGAGTCATTTTAGAACGTGGCTAGGTTCAGAGACTGTGGCTGACGTACCCAAGGCCACACAGCTCAGAGTCTGAGAGCCTATGACCCCAGCTAGGTTTTCTAATCCCAGACCTGTTGTTATCCATCTACACCCACTGGGAAGGAAGTCTTAGGATTTGGGTCCTGACGTTGGAAGAGGGGAAGGGGGAGGCGTTCCTAACCAGCTTATTACTACCAAGGTGGGAAAGGCTGCAGGCTTGAATCCAGATGCCTAGGCACCTTAGGCACCTGTTTCCCCATCGGTAAAACCGAAATAGTAACGTTCTCCCTAAAAGCACTATCGTGAGGGTTAAATGCAGTCATTATTATGAACTTAGCACAGCACCTGGCCCATGGTACCAATAATTATTATCCAAAGCCTCTCTATTGACATTCAGCAAAAGTCATATAAGTGAAGGCCCCTTATTGGGAAATTCCTCTTCCCCGAATATAACCTCTGGTGTACAGATTCTATGAAAAAGATCTTCCCTGTGACAGCGGAAACTGCTTTCTTAATTCAGCACCGAGACATAGTTTGAAATCTTTGATCTACTAACCCAAGGTACCATTATCACCTTTGATATTTTGAAATATGTCAGAGGAAGCGAGCTGAAGCCAGTTCCTTTTAGTTCATCTACCATACATCCCCAAATCAGACCAAAATCACACAGGAAACAGCCGGTCCCCTTTGTAGGCTGCTGGGGCCCCGATGATGATCACATTGTAGCAATGTGGAATAGCTGGGTTGCCACCTGCTCCCTGGAGAATGTTTTCTCCAGGAAATTCTTCAATGTTTCCCTCCCATTTTCTAGAATTATCAGTGTTCTGTAGTTAACTTTACCTAAAAAGGTTGTAAATTCTTCTTTCAAACTTATTAATACTTAATCTCTAATTCTAATGGCTAAATAGAAATCACAGCTTCCAGTATGCAAAATGGAAGATTTCACTTTGAGAAAGAAAGCTATTTCTTTTGGAATTAAAATCCTGGGTAACTTATTCCTTCCAAGGGAAGTGTTGAAATTTGAGAACTAAAACCTTTCAGAGAAATTAACTTTGTTCTTTAATGACCATATTTTAAAATAATAGGATGCTTTATTAATAACAATTACTAATAGTGATTCTAATATTATCAGATCCCCCCACCCCACCCCGAGTATTGCTGTCTTCGAACTCAAGACACTCAGTGGAGTGGGAAAAATGAAAACATGAACTTGTGCATGTTTTAAAATATTTTTGGTTCAGAGTCCTGGGTTCTCCCACCTGGAAGCAGGATGGGTTGGGGCAGGGGTGGGGGGGAGCCCCAGCTGATGGCTGCAGCATCCCTCACGATGTGAGTCCCCCTGGAGCTTCTGCTCCTTCGACTGTAAAACACGGACATCAGGGTATGTCGGGTATTTGTGTGTGGGTCACCCTTCACATCTCGGATCAAAATCACCTTCTCTGACAAGTCTTTCTCTCACTTCACGGACAGATCCACACTTCTTCCTCTGAATTCCTGTTGCTTCTTTCAGAAATCTCCACCTACCACAGTACGTTGTCATTGTGTTGTATGCCGCGCATAGAGCGCCAGGCCTCTTTTCCTTCTGCGTTTCTAGCACTTAGCACCATGCCTGGAAAATATACTTCATGTTAGAAAAAATACTCACTTAGCGAGTGTGCTCAGTGATTAAGTGTGGAAACAAACCGTCAGGCACTATACCAATGTCATTTAGGATACTGATAACCCCGTCTAAATAGACCGGTCGGGAATCTGGAGGATATCTGATCCTTCCACATCTTTCTTGCGACAAAAAGGGTGGAGTACCCGCCCTACCATCTTCGTGGCTAGCAAGCCCTCTCCCCAACAACCCGCTCAAGACTGCCACGTGGGGTTTCACCCAGGGCTGCTTTCTACTGACAAGTTTTAGGAATGGGATGGCGAGTTTTCTCAATGCAAAGTCAGAAGCACTGCTGAAATTTCAGGGCACTTAGGGTTCGTATGCTGACTTGCTGATTCTATGCAGACTTTTCTTTCTAATGTGAAGAAGCATCTGGTGTCCAAATCCTTATCCTCCAAATCTTTAAGGTAAACAGAATCTTATAATTTATCAGCTATTCTGAGCCTGGGTCATTAACAGATTCTCCCTTTCCTACCATGGCTAGCTTCAGAATCAAAGGACTGAGCTGAGTAGCGTGGGAGAGTAGGAAATAGAGATGAAAAGACGAATGTGTGCAGGTTTTAAAGTATTTTAAGAATAACCGAAATTAAAGTTTTCATCATAAAAATCTTTAGTACATTCCTCATACTCATAGTCAGGATAGAGTTTTAGTAATTATCCATCTCTTTTAAAATTAAAAAAAAAAAAAAGTTGTCGTTATTGCTTGCCGCAAGAAATTACAGGGCAAATTGGATAGCCACATGTTCTGGCATTTGTCCAGAAGAACCCATATCAAAAAGGATTGGTGGCATGAATACTGTAACAGTATCGTTTCTATTTATAACTTCAAGAAACTTCCTCACTCAAGGGGGTAGCTGCAGAAACTTATCTTTCAAAAGAATTGAGGCTTTCAGGATGAAGAAACATCTTCATTTTCCCTTTTCACTCCATGTTGTTTCCCAGATTCCTATTTTGATTCTTGCAGATCAGGAGTCCTTAATAAATCCAGAGCCTGGATCATCATTTTCACTGGGCCGTAGATTTCGTTATTTAATGTACCACAATCTATTGATTCATTCTCCAGGTGGTGGCTATTTCTTACAAACCACGCTAAGGGAACAGTTTTCTACATGTCTTCCTGGACGTATACGGCTGGGAATCCTTTTCAGTTCTAGAAACTGCCACATTGTTCCTCAGAACGTCTGGACCAAATTGCATTCCCAGCCACAGAAACTGAGAGTTCCCATTTCTCCACATCATCAACACTATGATTGAATTTCTGTCGTTCTGATTACAAGTGAGATTAGGAATCTTTTTACATGTCTCTCTGAAGGTACCTGTTCGTGTCCTTTGCCTATTGGGATGTATGCCTTTCCTTACTGATTTGAAGGGCACTCTTAGATATAGATGTAGATATAGATATAGATATATACACAAATGCATAGATACATAGATAAGTTTGGCTTTTCCTTTCACTCTTTTAATGTATCTTTTCTTTCACGGAAGTAGCCATATTCATTCATATTTTCCTACAAGGTTTTTGCTTTTTATAGCTTCTTTTAAGAAATCCTTCCCTACCTTTGAGGTCATAAAATTCCTTCTCCTTTAGCTTTTTTCCAAATATATTAAGACCTTGATTTTCACATTTAGATCTTTGAATACACCCGGAATTAATTTTTGCGTATAGTATGAGGTAGGGATCTAGTTTTTATTTTATTTTGTCTTCTTTTCTTTACTGGGACTCAGGACTGCCACGTGGGGTTTCAGTTTTGTTCTTCTCATTCTAGCTTCTTGAGTTGAATACTCTGTGAATCTGTTTTCAGCCGTGCCTTTCAGTTATTCTTCATGAGTGCACTCAGTGTTAGAAAGTTGCTGCTTGACATGGCCATAGCTGAATCTGCAGCAGGTCTGACGGGGCAAGCTTTCTGGGACACGCAGCCCTGCCACAGCGGTCACTCTGCGGACCTCTAGGGGGCGCAGTTCTCACCATTGTCTATGTCAGTGTGTCCCTTAGGGTGGTGCACAACCTGGACAGTCCTATCAGCTATAAATGTTTCATGATCTCCATTCTGATCTGTTTTTTTTAATCCGTGATTTATTTAATAGTGGGTTTTGAAATTTCCAAAGAAAGGGGTACATTTTGACTAGCTTTTCATTTTTGGATTCTAACTGATTGCGTGATGAGGTTATGCATGTTGTTGTTGATTCACTGAAATACGTTAGGACGTCCTTTATAATTTGATATGAGTTAATTTATCTAAATGTGGCACATGTACTAAAAAAGAATACGTGTCCGTTAGGTGCCAAGTTCTATTTGTTTATATTATTCTTGTTACCCTTGTTGTATCTTCTTGGTGGGTTATTTCTTATATTACTATAATGTTCCTCGTTTTTTAATGCTTTCGTCTTAAAATCAGCTTTGTCTGATGTTGAGTGTTTTATTAGCTTTTAAAAATTAATCTTGACATATTTTCCCCCATCTCTTTACTGTCGACTGTTCCTTTGATTCAGTAGGATTTCTTGTGTTTCTGGGTTTTAGGTGGCTAACTTGGAAGCAGCGTGTTGCCAGACTTTGATGTTTTGTTTCCATCCAGTCTGTCATCTCTTTTGAAATTTAATTTTGAGAACATTATAGATTTACGGGATGTTGCATTCCACATACCCCACATCTGCTTTACCCAATGCCAGTATCTTGCATAACTACACTCAGTGTAGAAACCAGGAAATGACATTGGTGCAGACCAAGTAGAGCTTATTCAGTTATTCAGGTTGCTTATTCCACCAGCTAAACACCCGTTTGTGTGTGGTCCCTGCAATTGTATCACATGTGTAGATTGGTATAACCGCTGGCACAACCGTGATACAGGACCTTTCCATCACCACAAGGCTTTTTGGTGCTACCCTTTTGTACCCACGCCCACCCCTTCCCCCATTCTTAATTCCTGGTAATTACTCCTCTGTTCCTCATCTCTGTAATTTTGATATTTCAGGAATGTTATAGAAATGTAATTATACAGTTTATAACCATTTGGAACTGGCTGTTTTCACTCAGCAGTACTCCCTTGAGATCCATTCATGAGTGTGCCAATAGTTGGCGGTTTTTGTGGCCGTGTAGTAGCCCACGGTGTAGATGGACTACAGTTCATTCCACTCTTCATCTGTTGAGGGACATTTGGGTTGTTCCCAGTTTAAGGCTATTACAGATAAAGCCGCTATAAGCATCCTATACAGGTATTTGCGTAAACTTGAGTTTTCATTTCTCTGGAATAAATGCCCAAGAATGTATTTGCAGGGCCGTATGGCGAGCAGGTGTTTATAATCTGTATTTTAAGAAATGAGTTCGATCTGTTTACTGGTAAACCATCCTAGTCTTTGTAGGCACGAAAATGTTTCAGATTTTGCCTCATTTGAATAGTTTAGTTGGATATAAAACTGTAGGTTGGCAAGATCTCTCAACACTGGAGAAGGCTATTGGAGGTCTGCTGCCTTTTCTCCCTGGGAACTTTTAAGGTTTTCTCTTTATTGCTGACATCTTACACTTACACCCCAAGATGTCTAAGTACAGTTGACCCTTGAACAACATGGGATTGAACCACGTGGGTCCACATACACGTGGATTTGTTTCCATAAATACATACAGTACTGCATGATGCACAGCTGGTTGGACCTGTGGATGTGGAGGGCCAATTATAGGACTTGAGCATCCGTGGATTTTGGTATCCGTGGCGGAGGGTCGGGCGCATGGAACCAATCCCCTGTAGATACCGAGGAGCGACTTGTACGGTATCCCAGCTAGAGGATACTGGATGAAAGAAAATTATTCTCTTTTCATATGTTACTTCTTTGTAAATCTCTCTGTTAACTCCTATTACTCTATCTTTAATGGCTCTCTCTCTTTTTTAAAAAACTTATTTATTTTATTTATTTATTTATCTTGGTTGTGTTGGGTCTTTGTTGCCGCACGTGGGCTTCCTCTAGTTGCGGCGTGCAGGGGCTACTCTTCTTTGTGGTACGCGGGCTTCTCGTTGCGATGGTTTCTCTTGTTGCGGAGCACGGCCTGTAAGCATGCGGGCTTCAGGAGTTGTGGCACATGGGCTCAGTAGTTGTGGCACACGGGCTTAATTGGCTCTGCAGCGTGTGGGATCTTCCCAGAACAGGGATCGAATCCGTGTCCCCTGCATTGGCAGGCGGATTCTTAACCACTGTGCCACCAGGGAAGTCCCTATGTCTCTCTTTTTCATGCCTTTTCCCCCCATTGTCTCAATGTGCTGTTTTTTTGCATTAATAACGTTTCATTATCTCTTCAACCATATCTAGTCTAGCAAGTATCCCATCAATTTTTATTTGAATAATTATTTTTGATTTTAAAGATTTCTAAAAAATTACTTTTCGCATGTGTCTACTAGTGTTTAATTTTTGCCAGTTGGTTTCATATTTTTTTAATGAATAGTGTCCCTTTATTTACCTCTTGAACACTCTACGCAAACTAATTTTAAAACTCTCATCCAGATCTTCCACAGAAACGGTGCTTCCTGGAGTGAATTGATGTTTTCGTTGTTGTTGTTGGCTTCATCCTTAGCGATATGTGTCTTCTTGGTTTTTCACGATATGATTTGCAGACTGGTCTCGAGTGAGAGTTTTGGTGGTTATTGTTTCTGCCTCTTTCTCTTCTCTGGCTCTTGGTCTCTAGCCCACTTTGTGCTGGTCTTTACTCGGCATCTCCCCATTTCCTTCCATCTAGAGCTTCAAGAGCCCGAGTTTGGAGCCAGGTTTTACAACGGTGATCGGGCCTCTGTACTGTGGCAACACTGAAGGCGGGTCAGATCCAGGCACAGAGACAGGGGATGAGCTGCCTCAGTTCGTCCAGGGATAGGTTTTCCCCGCTACCTTTCCTAGACCCACAGCTTTCCAGAATACGCCGCTCAGGCAGTAAAGCAGGAATAGTTAGTTTCTCTTCTTTCTCTGTCTCTCTTTTTTGGAGTCCCTCACCTGGCCCCATGCCATACCCTGATCTCTGGGCCTGACCACAGCACTTCAGCCCTCACCACCCTCCAGAAGCTGGACTCCAGCTACCGTTTTCAGCCTTGGCCGCTGCCCTGCATTTCTGTCCTGTTGCCGACAGAGATATTGGTATTGTGTTTGAGCCTAGCTGTGTCGTTTTTCTCTCACTGAATATTTTTCTGTTGTTGATGAGTTTGAAGCAGGAAGGGTGTATCCAAATGTGAACTCACGGACACTCTGAACTGAAGTCCAGCAGGTCCCTTCTCTTTCCAAAGATCCCGGCATCCTTCGATCCCTACACCGCTACTGCCACGCACACACACGCACACACACAGAATAACACGTCCAGCCGGGATTTCATAGTAAAGCCCTGTGGAGTGGGACTCCAGTCTGCCTTTCCCAGTTTACGTCCCGCTCTTTTCTATTCCCTCCTCACGTGTTTCCCAGCAAACCGGACAATTGGATGTTCCTAGACCCTGTGGGGCATCTTACTATCTTGTTCTGCTCAACTTCTTGAAATACCATTTATAGGTCCCCTCAGTCTTTCAAGCTCAGACAAACGCTCTCCTCCCTCACTGAGAGACAGACTTTCCCAACCCTCCTCTTTGGGAAAAAATGTCTGTCTCCTACTAATCAATGTGTTCTTCAGTCTCTACGACAGCATCTGCAGTAATCTGAAATAGCATTATAAAACATGGTACCCAGGCTCAATGACTTAAAATAGTCTTATACTGTCTGACCATACATAGATAAATTATATATACGTATAACTGAATCACTTTGCTGTACGGCAGAAATGAACACAACACTGTAAATCAACTCTACTTCAATAAAATTGTTTTAAAAATAGTCTTACACTGAAGATGGTAATTCAAGTAATATTTATTAAGAAACTCCTATGTGCCATGAGCTACCCAAGACATTGTTATGTCATGTAATGCTTTCAACAATTATGATATAGTGTGAAATGTGCTCGTTCTACAGACAGGAAAACTGAGCTTGAGTACGTTCTGTAGGATCAGAAGCACGTGGTGAGGAAGGTACCGTCCAGCCCGGCTCACCCCAGGCCCACGCCCCACGCCCCACTCTGTTTCACACGTGTCCATACCCAGGACTTGTGTAATTGCTGTTTGTGTTGTTCAGACGTGAGCCTCTTGGGCCACTGTCTGTGGACCCCCCCCGTGTCAGCATCACAGGGTCCTTATGAAAAGCACGGGTTTCTCAGACCTACTAAACAGGAAAACCCAAGGACAGGGCCCAGGAGTGTGCATGTGATCCCCTCAAGCACTCTAGGCCTTAACAGTAATTGCTGAATTTTGTTGCTCATTAGAACCACTTCGGGCATAGGTTAGTATGCCCAGAACTACCGAATCAGAATTTCCAGAGTGATGTCAGTGTTTTAACAACTTCTCAGGCAAGTCTGAAGCAGATGGTCCACTAACCCTGGTCTGAAAAATATTAACCTAGGCAATGTCTTAAACTGGTGGCCCATTGGTAAAATTTGGACCCTTTTTCTTTTTTTTTTTTAAGACGATGATCCAACTTTTTAAGTAAGAGAACCAACATAAAATGTGGCTGTCAGGTTCCTTCTGAAAAATTAGAAGGTCTGACCACACCAGGTCCTCACCTTGTAGGTTCTTGGGTGCCTTGACGCCACAAGTAAAGAAAGAGACCCTAAGAAGGGCCTGAGCATCAAAGAAGAATTCACGTACTAGAAGAATGCTGTTTACCATACAGATGGAGATGTGAGCCCTGGAGATCTGAGATTTCAAAATAAATAAATATTTGGGACAAATATACTGGATACATGATTGTAAACTTTACTAAATATTACCAAATATGACTGTATTCTTCAAAAATGGACATAATATAGAGTTATACACCTATAACCTCTCACTGTGATAAAAAACAAAATAAAACTGGAGACTTGCCTGGCGGTCCAGTGGTTAAGACTCCACACTGCCACTGCAGGGGGCACAGGTTCGATCCCTGGTCCAGGAACTAAGATCCCACGTGCCGCACGATGCGGCCACAACAAAAAGATTGGAAAAGCGAAATAAAACTACAAATAAAATTAAAATTATAAGATGACCAAATATTAGAGACTACGAAATCCAAATACAAGATTTCTAAATATTAATAAGGTTGCTACTTATTGACAGTATGTCTTGAGTTGCTAATTTAGTCGAGGAACTGCATCTACGAGGTCTGCAGTGTTATGTGGAGAATTCTTTGAGGGGAATGTGAGCCGTCTACAGCCCTCCACATATAGATACGGAAAAAGCGTAGGTTTGCGTTCTGTCTCCCTCAGTGGATCCCGTTGCTGTGGATTGCTTAGCCGAGGCTACCGTAGGAAATCTTCTGTGGAGGAAGACACAGGACAGTGGGGTTTGCTTGTTTGTGTTAACACAATACAGCCGTGATGTTAACAGCCTGTGGGAATGGCCATCTGTAGGCACCACGGAAACCTTCTGTCATCCTTTATCTCTGGGTACTGGAGCACATCTAAGGCAACTTATGATATAGTTAAGATCTCATTTTCTACTAATAAGAATATCTTAAATATTAAATAACATCAAATTAGAACGATTTATTAAAGAACTGTCCTGTGCCTGTTGTCAGGAGAAGCACGCAGCAATGCCCATCCTGTCCATCTCTGAGAATCATGGCTCCCAGACCACCCAAACCACCCCAGGAATTTTCAGTACTTCTAAGCCTCCATTTAGAAATTGTACATTTACCTACAAGAAGATCGCCGAGGCTAAATAACACAACATTTCTTTCGTTTTTACTTAATGATAGCGAGTCAGTATACCAAGAGTTATCTCATGCTGAGTAGGGTGTCTGACTGGCAGTATTATGTTTTTCGTCGTTAAAAAAGTTATAAAAAGTAGACGTTTGGTAATTATTAGTTAATAACCACGTGTTCGTCAAAAAAAAACTTTCGAAAATGGGGAGAGAAAACAGTACAATACAGTGAAAAAAGTGAGAAAACACTGATACAGAAGGGAAAAGGTCTGAATCAAAAATAAGATACGTACACACCTGAAACTAACACATTGTAAATCAACTATACTTCAATAAAAAAGTAAAATTTTAAAAAAGCAAAAAACAAAAATAAGATACACATAGACTGTAAATCTGGGCAAAAAACAAGTTTTGAAAATAAAAACCTCCCTGATAAGCTTAAAATATATTAAAATCACCATTTCTACATGAGTGATTTTCTCTTTCCTTTTATGCATTTCATTAGCTGAACAAATTATCTATAAAAATAAAATAAAAATGGATCTCCAGGCACAAGGAAAAGTGAAGGGGACCCTGTGGGCATGTTCTGGCCTCATAAGGGTGGAGACGATTCCTTCATCGTTTTGTGTCCAGCTCTTGGTTCAATCCCTGGTACACAGCACGCTGGTAGACAGGGTCTATTTGTTCGTACTTCTTAGAGCTGTAAATTCACACCCTGTATTCAAAAGGGTGACCACGACTGATGACAGTGGGTTTGGGTAACTGGTGTGGGACCAAGGCTGCTTCCCACCCTGCGTGGCAGCGGCTACACCCCGCTGTAGGGATTACACAAGGCCAAGAGCCTTCTTGTTTCTGATCCTGACCTGTCAGGTCAGTCCATCAGCCACTGAGTCACTGCTGTTTCCCAGCCACCTCAGCTGTGTTTTCACATCCAGCCGTATCCCCCTCAACACACTGCAAGCGCACTCGAGGGGATGAGATTAGGGAGGAGGGGCCTTTCTACCAGGGAGGGGCTTGCGGGCAGAGGGCCCTGGCACCTGAGGCTGACTGGTGCAAACTCATAAAGCCCCGTGTGCCAGCCGTGTGTGTGCATCACAGAGCTGGGAGCACACGCACCACGAGCTCCTCACCTGTAGGGAGCCCGTCTCGCGGTGCTTTACATCCCAAGGGTGCATAGTGCAGCGCCGACCGTGCAGGAGATGGTCCCCGTCTGTGTGACTTAGCTTCTGCTTCCGCCTGTCGACTCCTGTCCGTCCCCTAGGGCCCATCTTCTTCCAAGATCCCTGCTTGACTCCCCACGACATTTTCCTACTGACTTCCACATAGTAATTGCAATGATCTGTTTGTACTGAGGTTTGCACCACTTGCTGAAGTCCCCAGTCTTGGCAAATAATAGGTGTTCAGGCAGCCTGGAATGGGTGGATGGATGGAGGGATGGAAGGATGAATGGATGGAAGGATGGCTGGATGGCTGGATGAAACATTCATCGATTAGAAACCATGTCAAGCAGTTTGAAGCAGGACTGTCTCATACGCTTGCTTTCTTTCTATCCCAATTCATTCTATCCCCAGAAAGACACATAAAAGGGGACCAAAATCAAACGCAAAAGCTAAGAACCTAACCCGTATTTTGTCATCCTTGGTACATACTTAGCGGGGCTAATGTGAAAGTGTGCTACTCGTTCAAAGAATTAATAAGTAAACCAGTTTATCCATCACTAGCTTGTTTTTATAGCATCAATCTGATGTAGAGGCAAAAACAATCCTGGATGTTAGTGTCATTTATATTTCATGCCTCTGCGTTTATAGCAGTAAGACAGGATGATTGTCGGCACCACTGAAAAATATGGCTCCCGGGCTTCCCTGGAGGCGCAGTGGTTGGGAGTCCGCCTGCCGATGCGGGGGACACGGGTGCGTGCCCCGGTCCGGGAAGATCCCACATGCCGCGGAGCGGCTGCGCCCGTGAGCCATGGCCGCTGAGCCTGCGCGTCCGGAGCCTGTGCTCCGCAACGGGAGGGGCCACAACAGTGAGAGGCCCGCGTACGGCAAAAAAATATATATATATATGGCTCCTTGTTAAATCATTAATACATGTAATGTGGAGACCTTCAAACAATGCTCAGAGATCCAGTAATTAATGGACTAATTACAAGATGCTTGTAAAATGGCTTAAACAGGAAGAGTACAGAATAGGTGTAATTGTTGTAGAGTTAACCCTGTGTATTTAAATGTGGGATAATGTTCAGTGAAGCTGGTGGGAGGTTGGAGACAAAGAGGGAAAGAAAAGTCGTAAGATAGCACGTTAATATAGGGGTCTTAGTAATTAAGATTTTTTTAAGGTTCGATAAAGACAGAATGCAGGCATTGTTGATGCCCCAAACGTTTTTTGAGCATGATTCTAATGACATAAGAGCATCACCGTGAGTCACAGGATACCATGTACCTTTTTGTGGTTTTAAATTTTTATTAATTAATTAATTTATTTTTGGCTGCGTTATGTCTTCGTTGTTGTGCCCACGGACTTTCTCTAGTTGGCAGTGTGTGGACTTTTCTTTGCAGTGGCCTCTCACTGTGGAGCACAGCCTCTAGGTGTGCGGGCTTCACTAGTTGTGGCATGCGGGCTTCAGTAGTTGTGGCACGTGGGCTCAGTAGTTGTGGCTCGCAGGCTCAGTAGTCGTGGCTCACAAGCTTAGTTGCTCCGTGGCATGTGGGATCTTCCTGGACCAGGGCTCGAACTCGTGTCTCCTGCATTGGCAGGTGGATTCTTAGCCACTGCACCACCAAGGAAGTCCCATGTACCTTTTGAAGGCAGAAACTGCCACAGTTTAGGTCCTTTCAGCTTAGGCACCTTTTCTGACCCAATAACTAAAATACTCTTATTACCAGTGCCCAGCTCTCACACTGTTGGGTGTTAAGAAGATAGTGGTACTTAGTGATTTTCTCTCTTGTCGTTTGCTGTCCTCAGAAATGACCTACCCTCTGAGCTTTCTTAGGGTCTCTGACATTTCAGCTCTTTTCCACCTAGAGAAGTTCCTTTAGCATTTGTTGTAAAGCTGGTTTGGTGGTGCTGAATTCTCTTAGCTTTTGCTTGTCTGTAAAGCTTTTGATTTCTCTGTCGAATCTGAATGAGAGCCTTGCTGGGTAGAGTAATCTTGGCTGTAGGTTTTTCCCTTTCCTCACTTAAAATATATTGTGCCATTCCCTTCTGGCCTATATAGAGAGTTTCTGCTGAAAAATCAGCTGATAACCTTATGGGGATTCCCTTGTATGTTATTTGTTGCTTTTCCCTTGTTGCTTTTAATATTTTTTCTTTGTCTTTAATTTTTGTTTGTTTGATTAATATGTGTCTCAGCGTGTTCTTCCTTGGGTTTCTGCTGTATGGGACTCTCTGCGCTTCCTGGACTTGAGTGAGTGTTTCCTTTCCCATGCTAGGGAAGTTTTCAACTATAATCTCTTCAAATATTTTATCAGACCCTTTCTCTCTCTCTTCTCCTTCTGGGACTCCTATAATGCAAATGTTGGTGCGTTTAATGGTGTCCCAAAGGTTATGACGTTTCAGCTCTAGAAAGAGGAGGGGGGAAAGGAAAATGGTCCTCCTGACGGCACACCACCCAGCTGAAGTGACCCCCACTCACTCGCCCTGCAGAGGAAGAAGGGCCTCTTGAGAAGATGAAACACGGCCTGGTGTCGTTTAGCACCTTCCTGTGCAGTTAGTCTGTTAGAACGTATTGGGCGATTATAGGACGGTCTTTTTCAGGAAAGCCATGGGTTTCAAGTTAGCAGGAACAATCTATCAATTCCTAAGATTATGCCGTGATTTACTGTCAGAGCATCATGTATTCTCTGATTTTCTGCCTCCCATGAAACATTGTGCTTTCCTTTTCTATTGATGTATCAACTATAATAGTTACAAGCAGCTACAGAAAAATCAATAGCGAGCTTTCATTACCGTGTACATCAAGCGAAGAGCCGCGGCGAGACCCAGCGTACCAGCCGCGGAAGGTGCGCCCACGTGACCCGTTTCTTCCAGGCTGAACGGAAAATGGTGGGATTCGGCACATCCGTTGTAGGGAATTTTAGAAATGCTGCTGTATTTGAAACAGAAGAGTAGAGAGAGCCCGGGAAAGCCACTCAGAAGGCACGGAGAGCTTAAGCATCTTTCAAAACAAAAGCGGGCTGTTGCCCAGATGGACATAAAGATGCTTCTCCTGTGGGTTCTGTTTTGCAACTGTCCCCTTCAGGTTCTCTGGGCAGCGGGAGGACGTTCCAGGTTACTGTGTCCCCAGACTGACTCTCTGAGCAGGAAGTGAGCACTGCTGAGGTGAAAGGTACAAAAGTTACACATCCACCTGGCCGAGGACGATGCAAACCGTGTCCCTGTAAAGTGATATCGCCAGAGTCTAATCAGCTTGGGAAGCCCGACAGACACGTGGATGAGTTGAACTCTCTTACAGAGCACACTGGGGAGTGGGGGGAGACTTGGGATTTCAGAGCAACAAGTACTTTTATTTGCCTTGAGAGCATCTTGGCTACCAGTCCATGCCTGGGAGACGGGCAAAGCCTCAGATCTTCTCTAGCATTTCGGCATCAATTTGGGTAAAAGAAAGAGGAGATCTACAAAGCAGTTCCTAAGAAGTCTCAGATCTGAGCTGTGTGCAATCATAAGTCCTACTAAATTCCCAAACTCAAAATATATGTACAATGAAATGCGCACAGACACACACACATTCACTACTTTCTGATAGTAATGATCTATACGGTAAGTCCCCTGCATACGAACCTTCAAGTTGTGAACTTTCAAAGATGAGAACGTGCGTTCGCATGTCCAGTCACGTAAGTTAGTTCACGTGTCTGGCATAAGTTGTCACGTGCGTGTATCCTCCACGAGTGATTGTGCTTTTGTGTACTTTACTATACAGTACTGTATAGAGTGCAGTAGTACGGTATCTTTATTCCAAGAGGCCTAGAATGTCCAGAAGCAAACGTTAAAGCAGCAGTATATAGCCAGCTGTGTTAGTTGGGTACCTAAGCTAACTTGGTTGGACTTACAAACAAATCGGACTTCCGAACGTGCTCTCAGAACAGAACTTGTTTGTATGTGGAGGACTTGCCGTATAATGGTTTTTCATATTTCACTACTATTCTCCAACTCCAAACCCCCATTATAAAAATTATCTTTAGAGATAATATATTTATCGAGAAGGTAGAAACTTGCACCTGGATAATTTTTTCATTTGTATAAGAGTCTTAAGGAACTACAAAAATATCTTTTGGAAGTGTCACTCAACATTAAACAACAAGCAAACAAGCAAAGACCTTGAGCAGGAGATCAACCTCCCCAAGGGAGCATTTAAGGATGAATCTGAACAAGTGGTTTGACTTCTCTGGGTTTGTTTGTTTGGGAGTGGGGGGCAGGGAAGGGAGGGAGGAATATCTCAATGATGACGTTTTCAAATATTCCATTTTCTTTCATATTATTCCCAACTTCTGGGTTTTTTGGTTTTTTTTTTTTCCTTCTGTGTTTATATGCTACCAGATTTTGTGTGAGAATGTTTTAATTTTCCCTTTGAAATTCTGACAACAGAACGGACAGGCTCTCCCCTTCTGCACGATGGCCTCAGAGATAGATGCTCCTTTCCCTGGCTAGTCGGGTGGCTGTGACATCCACGAAGTTACCCTTTTTATTTGCCAATGTCCCCAACAATTAAACCTGTACAGATAATTCATACACGGCCAATCTCTATTTATATTATTGCTCTCATTTATTTCTTTTGCTATTTTCTTGGTTTTGCGTGTTAGTTATGTGCAGTATGTTTGTTAACCTGCTTTAGAGGTGGTTGTCCTGACTGTAATTGGAGATCTCAGTCAAATGGAATATCATGTGGACGGTTTTCAACCAGGCATCATTACAAAACCCTGTGAACTTAGCTAACACTTCTCTCCATGTCACATCCGTGCTCTGTTTTAATAATTCTGTCGTCTGGTGGCCAAAATGCACTCTTTCCACGTACTGTATTTCGCGTAGTTAAAAAGAACCCTTTCCATGACACGCTGAATGAACCCTAACACCAAACATGCTGGGGCTGCCCCTGAGCTGCTGGCGGCCGCAGACAGAAGGCATAGGCCCTGGCAGGAAACCCCGGAGCAGGATATTGGGCCTGGGAGGGGCTTCCTAGCCCAGCTTCCTCAGCCCTGTAGGGTCAGATTAATGGGGAAATCCAGAACGACAGCAGATTAGCCATCAACTCATCTGGCTCCCCGCCAGAGACGTTGCTGGTCCGACATCCACATGTGCGGTGGGTGTTGAATTTTTTTAAAATAGGTGCAGAGAATACATTTTAAGCAAGAATTGAGAATGCAGTAAAAATGAGGTGATAATGTATGAGAAAATAAACAAGGTGAGGACGAGAGAGGAGGGAAAGAAAAAGGAGGGAAGGGAGGGAGGGAGGATGGATCAGTTAGTAGTAGAAAACCAAATATACACTAAAGCAGAGGGACGATTATACTTATTTCATTCCCTAATCATATACGATTTGAATTTTCTTCCTAATCAAGAAAAAATAAAGGAAGTTCATGTATCAAAAAAAGTACTCTGGGGGCTTCCCTGGGGGTGCAGTGGTTGAGAGTCCGCCTGCCGATGCAGGGGACACGGGTTCGTGACCTGGTCCGGGAAGATCCCACATGCCGCGGAGCGGCTGGGCCCGTGAGCCATGGCCGCTGAGCCTGTGCGTCCGGAGCCTGTGCTCCACAACGGGAGAGGCCACAGCAGTGAGAGGCCCGCGTACCGCAAAAGAAAAAAGTTCTCTGGAATTGCACTGGCATAAATGTTATCCTGTGATCCAGTTGAATTCTTAAATTGGTGCATTCTTTATGCAAATTGGTTAAGAAAAATAATTTGGATATTTTTATATGTTTCACAAGTATTTTTTCCATTTGCACCCCATTACGAGGTCTTCCCATCACAGGGGTCCCCATCTGCCCTGCTTCTTCCAGCTCCTCAGTGTAGGACCCTTGCAATCTGTCTCAGCGTCCAGAAGCCAAGCATGTGAGCATGGTCAGGAGTGCTTGTGCAGGAATGTTCTAGGACCGACCGGCCTCACAGATGGTGTGATTTCCTGAGCTAGAGTCCCCCCTCGCCGGTAGCCGTCCTCACACGTGACATATTTGGGAAGGGACAGGCTTGTCCCAAGGCAGAGGCCACGCACCTCTCTTCACCGCCTCTAGTCCATCCACAGGGGAGACACCTGCTGACCTTCCATTGGTTCAACTGATCGCAATGGTCACAGGCCCCATGAGTGTCCACAGAACAATGAGTGACACTTAAGAGACAGAGGGAACCCTCTCCTGGTGGTCCCACAGCAACTCACCACTCGGAAGCACGCACCCTGATCATAAGGGGATTATGGGAACCCCAACCAAACGTTCTGGAAGCGTCTTACCAGAGACAGTGATGGACCTGTGCTCAGGAAGCTGCCTTGTTTTTTCACTGATGCCTGGTTTCTGTTGACTCCAGTCTCACATCTCCACTCTTCTGGCATCTGCCTGAGCGGCTGGCAAGCTCTTTCAGAAGTTTAAAAAGATTTCATTTCACTGACACATCAATTCTGCACTTCCAGCCTCTCAGGGGGACCCCCTTTGTAGACGAGGCTTTAGGAATATCAATGCTGCAACTTTGGGACCAACACTCAACCGTACTTCAGGAGGGTGGAAGGAACTTTTTTCTCCCTCACCTCCACTCCCACCAAAGACCTTGTCTCCCGGTAACAAAACGCAGGGCATGATTAAAGGCACGGAGGGCAAAACTTGAAAATCCAATGGATCCGGATTCTAATCCAGTTCCCAATTCTGCCACCAGCCAGCACCAAAGTGGAATAATAAAAACAACAACAATAAGGTCAACCTACTGGGTTGTCTTAGCCTTAAGTGAGATAATGGGAGCATAGATAGAGACCTCAGAAATGTTTCTTGGTGCTATTATTAGTTAATAGGCCATTCGCCATAAATATACAAGGTCCATACCTTACAAGCTGAAAGTGCTCAGGTGGCTCTTACAGGATAATATGTATTTCCATTCATCCAACTGATTTCCTTTCCACCGTGACTTTTGTTTTAATCAGAGAAGTAAGAACTGTTCTTGATTAGATGATGAGGGATTTGTTTTCTTTGAAATAGTGAAGGTAAACGGTTGGTCTGGTCACCTCATACAACCTAAGTTGTATACCTTTTTAAAAAGAGACATCTCTGTCCACCAATGTCATATTCATAGAGTTTAAAATAAAGCTCAGAAAAAGATTTTGCTTTTTTCACTATTACACAGTAGACTGGGAGAAAGACAGCATCTCAAGAATCTTTTGTTTGTTTGTTTGTTTTGAGATGTGTTTAATGCTTTGAAGAAGTGTTTCTTTAAAGTTTAGGAAATGGAAGCTTCCTTATTTCTTCACAACCAAAGAATAACCACAGCACAGTTCACTCTTGGAAGAACCTCACCAGTTCTGGAGTCATTGTTGCCTTTGGTCACAGTCAGATCAGCTCCCAGATTGCTGTTTGTGATCTAATGTCACTCTGGAATTTTAAAAATTATCCCCGATTTTCTCTGTTAATGAAGGCTGAAGGACAACAGATAATCGGCAGATTATCCAAAAATCAAATCTTAAACAGCTATTTCAATCCTCTGCTTCACAAGATGAGAGCTGTTATGAATACCAGCTGTACCTCGGAGGCGCTGAGTGGTGTGGAGCTGCCCTTGAACTCGATGTGGGTCCAGTCACTGGGCCCCCACGAGGCACAGGGGAAGAGTATCTGGTGTTTTGTCTCATGTACTGAATACTTAAGGAAATGTCCATGAGACACGGCAGACACCACGCAGGGCTCCTCCTCGGGGCCACGGGAGCGACGCCCTGACTGTGGGAATTAGCACAGTGAGCAGGTCGGCAGCTCAGCATCTCCACCGCTGACCCTGACCCTTACCAGAGCCGCTCTGGGGGATGCCTCGGGTCAGGAAGAACCTTCTCTGCGCTGGAGATACTTCTCACCAAGGAAATATCACTGGATGAAATGACTAAAGATACTCTACGGCCTGGGCACCGTCCTGCCTCGTGGGAATGACTGTTAAAATACATTTAAAAGATGAGGAAACTGAGGCTTGGAACCTGTTCCTCGTTCCAAGGTCAGCTGGCCAGTGAGAGATTCAGAGATTTAAAATCACCTCTTTTCCCTTTTCCCAGCGGGGGAAACGCAAGGATCAATAATTACCCTAAATAGTCAAGCGTGGCCATAATACAGCCCCAAGAGCGCCAACCTCTGCCGACTCTTAAATTCATGATACCTGGGTGTGGAAAGGTAGGGTCACCACCTATTCATCGTTCCCTTGCTCTGCAGGCTTAGAACTGAGCACAATATTTTCCAGAACAAATATGATCAAATATAAGGTATTGTATTATCAGCGCTATCCCTGTCTTAGCAAAACCCACAGACACATCGAGGCAGGCAGGTGGGGTGTGGAGAGCTTCCTTTGCAGAATGTTTCAAGCTCTTAAAAGTTCTGTCTCATCTTTCCTCTTACTTTCTCTGCCACATCGTTACACAAATACAAAACAAATCGGTGATGGAGTTCTGTCTTTCACCTACAAATATATATCCCTAAGCAGTTGGATGAATGATTCACTTATGCCCAAAAAATTGACAAGTATTTGGCTTCAATGATCTTGTTAGGTAATCAGTTTCCCTTCCCCCTTAGTTCTCACCCCAAAGACCTCTCTTTTCTTTTTACAGTCAAATGATGCAAAGTAAGTCTTGATATTTTTTCCCCCTTCGTTCAACCTCTGATCTTATTGAGCGGAATTTTAATGAGCTGAGGAAAATGATGGAACGATAAGTAACAAGTGTATCTAGCTCTTAAAGAGTAGTTTTATTTTAACACTACAAACTAAAAGAAGAAGCCAAACAAAAAAACCTTGGATGTTTAGAACAGACGTATACAAATAACAGCTCTCATATGGGCCTGAAGTTGCAAGCATTTTCCTGATTGTGATGTTACTTTTTAGTACAAGTGGAAACAGAACGTGCAAAGTACGAGAAACCGCACTAATTCAACTTGGCGACAGAAAGCCGAATTCACATGTAATTAAAGAAATGCAATTTTAGTGATCTCACCCCAATGCTTTTTCCAAAATAATAGAGTTATCACAGTGGGGTACAATGAAAAGAAGATTGGGAACATCAGATGCAGCATTAAGACCTTCCCAATTCTGACAGGTTTTCCACCCAATCCTATCATTCATCCATGGTGTGTCTTTCTCAGAAGGCTGGTGCCAGGAGTGTTGGGGGAGGGGAGATAAACTAGATGAAAAGGCTTTGATAAAAGTTCAAAGAACTAAACACATGTTTCATTCTCAGAAATTGTAAGACACGCTAAGCCTATATTTCATAAAATCCCTTACAAAAGGCCTTTAACAGTTAAAAAATGGATTTTAAAATAGATGACACATAAACAGTACTTTTAATTCCTTGAATTTCTGATTCTGCTGCCGGTTTCAGATAGAGTTGATTTCCCCGGAGTTAGATATTCACACTGTGACTCAGAAAGGCATTCTTTAAACTTCGGATCAAAAATAAAACGCAACTTGCATAGAGCTCAAGTAGCTGGGTGTTAATTCGTGCACCAACCACAGACAGTGCTGGAGTTTCCCATAGTCTATTTCTTGCCGTTTGGGAGGCAAAATTCCTTACCTTGTTACACATTCTTGTATCGACTTAACTGTAATGTGTTTCCTTCTTTTAAAATAACCAAGACTTACTGTTTCAAATGATGCGTGTGTTACATTCATGTCTTGGTTTCTGTTGAAATGAGTGGGATGAGAAGTGGTGCACCGGGTGTTGTGTTTGATTCTTTCATATCTAATCGCAGCTGCCACTGGGCGGGAAGGAAGAGAGCCAAGTCACAGCAGTGATATCCCCGGGGCCCTATCACCCAGGGAATCGGGTTGGGAGCACAGCTGGATGGTGGAGACACATCTATGTCTTTCTGGCACCAGACAGTCCTACCGTCTGGTGGCCTTGGTACCAGCGAAGATTCCTTGAGGTTCCTGCCCAATCTGCTACAGGCCCTGAGGTCTGAGTAATACAAGCGATACAGTATAAACTGGTTATTTGGGGGAGATTGTCGAATGCCTTTTTTTTTTGACATTTCCACCTGCTCTTTAGTTGGAAGGAAACTTCTCCCTCTTCTCCCCCGCTCCCCCGGACCCTCGGCCCTTCTCATCCCTGGCCCTTTCCATCGCTCGCTACCTCCCAGGCCTGGGAGACAGAGAAAACAGGCTGGAACCAGCCTTGTGTGTATAACAAGCCGCCCCTGGCAATGCAGTTGCGCTGCTGCCTGTGGACTAACAAGAGCCCTTTAAAGAAAAGGATTTCTGGGCTTCCCTGGTTGCGCAGTGGTTGAGAGTCTGCCTGCTGATGCAGGGGACGCGGGTTCGTGCCCCGGTCCGGGAAGATCCCACATGCCGCGGTGCGGCTGGGCCCGTGAGCCATGGCCGCTGAGCCTGCGCGTCCGGAGCCTGTGGTCCGCAACGGG
>NW_020838041.1:1657539-1801738 GCF_003676395.1 Aethalodelphis obliquidens
AAAAAAAAAAAAAAAAAAAGGATTTCTTTCAAATGCTGAATTATGAAGGAGTGTTGATTGTATGGGTAGAAATAGCTAGAAGAGTACATCTTCTGTCTTCCGGACTATGGCTCTAACGTGGAAAAATGTTTGAAGTCCACTGTGTATTGCAAATACAATACCTTGTTTACTAAATGTACATTTATATTCTCAAATGTTACCCTTTCTTTTTTCTCTTAGAAATAATCTCTCCCAGAGTCCGTAGGAAAGTTGTACAACACGAACCAAAGCTGAGTACGTCGGACTGAGTTGGACTGTTTGTCACTCACTCTGCCACAGAATAATATTTTAACTGGCTCAGCTAATATGGGATCCAAGTTCGTAAAAGTTTGAAATCAAATCATTGAATGCAAATACGGTCTTCATCCCAAAGACGATAAGAATGCCTTTAAGCTAATATTTTTAACAAGAACGGTTGGACAGCCTCTCTTGTAAATTTTATCATACCTGAGGCAGTTTTCCTCATTCGATTAGCTGGAAAGCTGAATTTATCCTGAGGCAAACCAGACATGGAGGCCAGGCTAAATTCAACAACTGGAGCTTAAGTTTGGCTTAATATATCCCCACTTGCATCTGCCTGTTTAATTCTCTTTCATATGATAACGTTGGTTTATTCATAGGCCTGACTTGCCTACGAACGAACTGAAACCCATACCTTATTCGAAGAGAATAAGATAGCTTAGCCAAGACGGCAGACTTTTCCTGAGTGGAAATCAAAAATGCAAACGTACGATTCAAAAACTGTTTTAGAACGTGACGACGAGAGTGTGGTGCGGAGCTTTTCTCTGAAGAAGGACAGCTTTTTATGCATGTGGACATTTCCTATTCTGAGGGGACAGATGGTCTTTATAACAAGATAAGGACCCAGGCTCCCAAGGCCGGCCGGCCAGGGCAGCTGCAACTCGAAATGCTACCTATTTTATCAAAACATTGTATGTATTTGCCCTTCATATTAAGTCTGTTTGACAGACAGCTTTATTTGAAATTTAGGGGGAAACCGGGAAATTGTCTCATCCTGTGCCCCTTTAAATTCTGTTTCCTGGTTCAAAATATTCCATCGATTCCCAGCCAGAGACCTTTTTTTTTTTTTTCCCTTTCATTCTCCATGCATTTTTATGTGGCTTTCAGTATCAAGTGGCATGTAGAGGTTGATAAAACTCACAATCTGTTTCGATTCTTGATCTTAAAACCCCTGTAGGATAGCCTTCCTTCCTCATTTGTATCCCTCGGAATTCTGCAAAACAAATTGCAAATGTATATAGAGAAGGAAAATAATGAATGTCGTATGTCAGCGGTCGGTCCCTGACGTAGCACACAGCCCCCAGATAGACTTTTCTCAACATCTTCAGATTACCTACCACTTCACAACATCAAACAAACCAGATGGTCTTCCTTCTCCTACACATTGAACTCAGTTTCTTCAATTTTGTATCGAATTGTGAAATTATTTTGAGTCAAAAATTCCTCATTGTTCAGAGAGGAATGATAGAAAATGTGTTCTACTATTATAGCTGAAATTGGTTATGAGTGTAACCAAGTGAGGAACTCTGAAGCTGCCTAAGGGTCTAGTAGCTGGGACTTGGGCTCATACGAGGTGTTCAGTCCTTCCTAGGGAGTTACTCTGCATATGGTTCATATTCATGGGACCTAAATTCAAAGTAGCAAGTTTCCTAGGATCTATATTGGGCATCTGGGCTTCCCCGAGGATGCCGTCTAGGAGGAGAGGCAGGAAACAGGGACTGTAGGTTCAGGAAGGCCTTCCAGACACAAACAAGGCGAAGATGGATGTGTGTAAATTAATGTGAAAATGTATTCTCGTTTAACAAGGGTGAAGGGGGTTCGACTTGGTCCAGGCACCGTGCTAGGCCTGGGGAGGGTGACCGTTCCCAAGGTCGAGATCCCTGTCTTCACAGTTGACAGGTAATCAGGTGACATCCAGCGCCCCCTGTGATGGGCAAACAGAGATGGGCTTGGGGGAGGCTTCCTGGAGGCCAGAATGTCGGTGCCAAGGCTGGGGGACATTGGTCTGAAAATCGGTGCAGGAAAATTAGGAGCTGGGACAGGCTCCCAGAAACCAGGGAATGGAGCGTGTGGTGTTAACACACCCAGGTTTGCGATGCCCACTAGCCATTCAGGCAGGGTGTCCAGGAAGTGGTTGGATCTGCAGAACTGCAGCCTTGAGCCTGGGGCCTTGAGTGCGCGGGGAGGGTGGACTGGCGCAGCAGAGGAAATAAACGTTCTACACGCAGAAGGTGCAAAGGAGGCAAGAAACGCCGGCTGCCTTGGCGCTGCGGGCAAAGCACCCAGCCAGGATCCCCACTGAGACAGTGTCCCTAGAAAGCACAACGCAGGGTGGAGTTGGTGCTTTTTGTTTACGATTATGAAACAGTTCTGCAGGAAACAGAGTCTGCCGTGAATTTTGATATGGAAGCATAACGGCATGTCAAAGGCCCCCAGAAAAAAGAAGAAAAAAAGGAAAGAAAGATTTTGGTTTAGGGCCAAGCAGTATTTAACCAAGAAGTGTATTCTTTCATTCATCCCTCACATATTTAGTGAGAGTTTTCTCTGTGCTGTGCACTGGCCTAGATGCTGGGGCTCAGCTGCAAATTAGACCAAGTCCCGACCTTCACAGCTTTCCTTCTTCATTTTTATTTATTTATTTGGCTGCGTCGGATTTTAGTTGCAGCGCGCGGGATCTTCGTTGAGGCACGAGGGCCCTTCGCTGCAGCGCACGGGCTTCTCTCTAGTTGCGGCGCGTGGGTTTTCTCTTCTCTAGTTGTGGCGGGCAGGCTCCAGGGCAAGTGGGCTCTGTAGTTGTGGCATGCGGCTCTAGTTGAGACACACGAGCTCAGTAGTTGTGGCTCGTGTGCTCAGTAGTTGTGGCACGTGGGCTTAGTTACCCCGCAGCATGTGGGATCTTAGTTCCCTGACCAGGGATCGAACCTGCGTCCCCTGCATTGCAAGGTGGATTATTCTTTCCCACTGGACCACCAGAGAAGTCCCACAGCTTTCCTTCTTGTGAGGATGACAGGCAAGTATAACAGTTAGACAAATAACCGTATACTGTAAAGTCAGTCAAGCATCAGGAAGAACGTACAGTTTAGGGATGTGAGGGAAGAAGAAACACAAAATGGATAGCGGTCACTCTATGGCCTCAGGAATTGGTCCATGGAAGGAATACACAGGTAACCTGGAGGGGGTCGGTGGCCATCTGGTTCTGCAGAGCAGTGGATTCTCAGGTGTCTGTTACATTATGTATAATAACCTACACGTACAGTACATTATTCAGTGTTTAATTGAACATAAAATGTCTTTTTTTTTAATTGAAGTATAGTCGATCTACGATGTGTTAGTTTCTGCTGTACAGCAAAGCGACAGAGTTATATGTATATACACATTCTTTTTCATACTCTTGTCCATTATGGTTTATCCCAGGACACTGACTGTAGTTCCCTGTGCTATGGTAGGACCTTGTTGTTTATCCATCCTGTATATAATAGCTTACAATGTGCCGACCCCACCCTCCCACTCCACCCCTCCCCCAACCCCCTCCCCCTTGGCAACCACCGGTCTGTTCTCTACAGAACATAAAATTTCTCGCCTTCGCCGCTTTTAAGGGTACAGTTCAGAGGTATTAAGTCCATTGACGTTGTTGTCCAACCAATCTCCCAAACTCTTTCCATTTTGCAAAACTGAAACTCTGTACCCATTAAATTACCCCCATTTCCCGCTCCCCCCAGGCCCTGGCACGCGCCCTTCTGCTTCTGTCTCCATGAATTTGACTGCTCTGGGTACCTTAGATAAGTGAAAGCATACAGTGTGTGTCTTTTTGTGACTGGCGTATTTCACCTGGCATAATGTCCTAAAGGTTCATCCACGACGTCAGCCTTGTTGTCCACGTTGTATCAGAACGTCCCTCCTTCTCAAGGCTGCTCACTATTCCATTGTATGTAGTGACCACATTTTGTTTATCTCTTTACCCAGTAATGGGCACTTGGGTGGCTTCCACCTTTTGGCTACCGTGAACTGTGTGTCTGTGAACAGACACGGGGCACGCATAGGTCTTGCACACGTGGCATATATTTTTAAGGCAGAGTCAGGAGCCAGAGTGATCAGATAGTGGGGCAGCGCTGTTTTAGAAATGGTTCTCCACAGAGGCTTCTCCAAGGGGCTGATGTGTGAGCGGAGTTTCGGGTGACATGAGGGAGAGAGCCCCACACGATCGGGAAGAACCATCCCAAATGCAGGAACAGCAAGTGTGAGGTCCCGAGGCAGAAACAAGCAAGAGGACCGCTGTGTCCAGAGAGGAGCCCGGCAGAGATGTGGTCTCAGGGTTAGACTGGGGCAAGGATGTCCGACTTATCCTGAGAAGGACATGTCTGTAAACTCACGGAACAGTGTTTTGTTCGACGCATTTAAGTGACGCCGTTTGTATCCAATCTATAATCTGTAGACTTCCGGAAAGGGTGCCTGACCCGTGTCAGCACCCAGAGGCAGCTTTGCAACTTCTGCAAGCTTTGTCCTCAAGTCCATGCAAAAGCTACACCCTTCCTTGTAAAGGGGGGCGCTGCTAGGACATAAATGAATTCAGGTACCATTTACCTGTGGCGCGGTGTGTCAAATCATGGCTGCATACTAAACAGTTTGAAATAATTTGTAATTCAGGCCAAAAACCATCTTGGAGAATTGAAGTCCTATCCGGACTGTTGAGTGAAAACGCAGGTGATGGGGTGGGTGCAGGGCGATGCTTGTCCCTACTTGTTTGTTGGCGACACCAATCCAGCACCTTCCTTCCAAAATTTGGGCTCATAATCACGCAGTTGTAGACTCAGAGCTGGGTGACAAGAGATCGTCAAGTCCAGCCCTTGCCCTTCACAGGCCAGGAAACTTGAGGCCCCAAAGAGTGACATGCTCGTGATCTCACAGTTGGGAGACAGAATCAGGACTAGAAATCACGACATTTGATTAGTGAGGAATGTTCTTCTCCTTTGGGAGAAAAACCACTGCCCCTTGGGGGTGACATATTATGAACGCAAAACTGACAAAAGGGCAGGCCACTGCGGGTGACATTCTTTATGCAATGGTATTTCCTGAGCCTGTACTTTTCAGCAACCATGTGAGGCACTGCATTAGTAGCCTTTTGTCCAGAGTGTCATATGTGTTTGGGGAAATTGGGCTTCAAAATTAAGAAAACACGGTGGAATATCTTTAACTGAAACTTAAGCCTTGGCCATGTTTTCCTGAATACCCCTTGTGATTGAGGATAGGATAAACTTGCAAGTAATCCCTCTACCTTCCATTAATTTTGGAAAACTGCAACATCAGAGATTCTGTTTTGTCCATGCAACTTTATGGCAGGAAAACGATCACATTGCTGTGTAGAAAGGTTACCTTCCAGGTGTGTATTGGAAGCAAACAAAATCTTCAAATTTTATCAGTAAAATTATAAGAAACATAAGGCCCCGTGAGTATACAATGCTTGTACACTTTTTAAAGTTTATTCATATTTAAGGTATCATTTTACTCTTCAGCGATCCTAAGAATTATTTCCCCATTTTGCAGATGGAAAAACTGGCTCAGAGGGGACTGAGTGACTTGCTTGAAACTAGATTAGACCACCATTCCTGTCAAAAATCAAGTGGCTTTCAGACTTTTTAAATTGATGAAACCCTCTTTTCTAAATATAAAGCAGGTTAGAATGGAGAAAGTTACTTCGTAGTCCCAGCACCTCCACAGCCCCGGTGGCAAGGGCTGGGCTCGGGCGTGCCCAGAAAAGGCCCCCTGGAGGGCGCCTATGACGCTGGACTCTACTCAGTGTCAGCTGTGACTATTTTTAACCATGATCTGTGGCATTAAGACGATTACAGTGTGTAATACGTCAATGTAAGTGTCAGGAGTATGTTATTTCATTCAAATTCTCTGAAAATTTCATTCAGGGATTATGAGACCCTTTAGAAACTGAACTATTGGACCAACTAGCACACCCCTTTCTCCAACCCCCGCAGGTGGCAGGAACTTGTGGGCTGTGACGTGGGGAGAAAGCTCTGGGACTGAGATGTCCCGAGCCCTTTGGGGCTCAGGTCCCACCTCTGTGATCCCGTGGGGCAGAGCCCAGGGGTTTCGAGGGAGACACCAATTCCAGCTCAGGACATGTGTGACTCACTGAACCCCTCTCAGCCTGTTTCTTTCCCTGGAAAATGAGAATCATACCTTTCCTGTAAGATTCTTAACAGTATTAAATGAGATACGTAAAAAGAATCCTGTGCACGTTGACAAGCACTTGCTAAATGTCAGCCGCTCCCCCATTCTCTGGGTGTGTCCTTACCTTAGAGATCATGGAAAAGCTGTTTAATCTCTCTGAGTCTAAATGTCATAACACCTGTAATGCCTTCTCAAGAAAGAATCCTTGGCGAGTTGGCTGTGTCCAGAATCCCACCACTGACCCCTTCTCTGTCCACACGATCCCACCGACTCCGGGGGTTTCATCCATCACCTGTCCGCTGACGGCTCCCGGATCTGGACACCAGGCCTGCCTCTCTGCTGCGTCCAGACCTGTATCTCCAGCCGTCTCCCCTACCTCCCTAGGGAATGTCCCACATGCTCCTTAAACTCAACCATGGCTGCCCCTCCAGTCTGCTCCAACTCCTGCTGGAGGGATGGCCACCACCTGCCTGCCTGCCTGGTGTCATCCAGGACCTTTGCTCGCGATTAATCCGGGGCCAGCAAGTTCTGTTGAGTCGCCCATCTTGATGCCTTTCGAGTCCATCCCCACCCCCATGGCCACCGCGCTTGTCACCTGTATTCCTGCGAGAGCCTCTCCACACACCTGCTCTTTCTGACTCAGAGAGTTGACCGCATCCTTCCTTCTTAAGATGTTGCAATGCTTCTGCACGGCTTCCAGAACAAAATGCAGACTCTCGCCCTTCACAGTCCTAAACCTTAGGGTCCATCCTTACTTCACACCCTGCTCTCCTCCATGGAAGGTAAGCCGCTTTGCGGGGCTCCAAGGACCCCGTTTCCTGTCTCAGAGGCTTGGTGTGGGGATCGCCGTCTCCTGCCACCTTTTCCTCCCCGTGTTGCTCAGCTCACCCGTTTCTCAAAACCTCTCAGGTGTCACTTCCCCCAAGAACCCTTCTTGCCCCCAGGCCCTGGGTTAGGTGCCCATCCTGTGTGTGTGTCAAGGGCACCCACTTCTTGTCTCTGAAGCACTGGACACAGAGATGGTGTCTTTTATTCCTCTACCTTCAACACCTGGCACAGGGCTCTTTGAATGAATGAATGAATTCATGGACTGTGTATACATAAGGTATGAAAGAATAAGTGAAGCAGAGTAGCATGTTTTGTAACTTAGGAAGCACCAACCAGTTGGAAGGGCTTCTTTCTACATACAGAAATAATACGTATGCTGTCTGTCCACATTTTTACACACAGTTCCTGTTGAAGAGTTGCATTTTCTTGTTAGTAATTTATATATGAAGACATTGAATTGTATGTTCTGGTCGCTAAAAACAGCTCTTGGCTAATACTCATACACGTGTGCACACATGTACACACACACACATTTATGTAAAGGACTTACCAGTAATTAATTTAAAATCTTGAGTTTAAGTTTTACTGGAAGCAGAGTAGAATCTAATCTCAGGCATCTGCACTGAAAGTGTCCTGTCTGCCCATCTCCGACCCCTAAAGAGCCCTCACTATTAAGCGAACTTGGTTCATATGAAAAGAGCCAGCATGTTGCTATCCGGAAGTTCCTACAAAATTATTTATACAGGGCTCCCCTGGTGGCGCAGTGGTTGAGAGTCCGCGTGCCGATGCAGGGGACACGGGTTCGTGCCCCGGTCCGGGAAGATCCCACATGCCGCGGAGCGGCTGGGCCCGTGAGCCATGGCCGCTGAGCCTGCGCGTCCGGAGCCTGTGCTCCGCAACGGGAGAGGCCACAACAGGGAGAGGCCCGCGTACCGCAAAAAAAAAAAAAAAAGAAAAAGAAAAATGATTTATACAAATTATTTAAATATAGCCCTTTAAAACTAATTTTAAAATGAATTCCTTAGAGAAAATTCATTTCCTTTCTCCTTTGCTGTCGTATCAAAGGAAATGGTCTTCTGAGGACAAATTGTGAGCCAGTTTACAGATGTCACCCCTCCAAAAGCCCCAGGGGAAAGAAGTGTCCTCCGGGTGCAGAATGGTACCTCTTTTCCCCACTTTTGTATCTTTGAAAGGACAGGATGAGATTTTTTTCCCCACGTGTGGAAAGTGAGCAAACATAATTATATTATTGGACCATTTGAGTCTCCCGGCCCCCCAGCCTCCTTGCTCAGCAAAGGACCGGTCTCTGAAAAGAGTGTGCTGACCGGGAGGATTTACAGCCCGTGCCGCATGGCAGGTACCAGGGAGATAGAAATCAGTATCTTCATCTTCAGAAAGAGCCTGAATGCCACGTAATGACTGAAAAGCCAGCTGTAATATATTCAAGAAGACCTAAGGGTTTACTTTCCACTAAGGATGGAAAAAAAATCTGAGTACCCCACTGTGAGCTTATCATAATGCTGCCTCACATAAAAAGTTGGTAATTAGTCCCTGAGTGAATAAAGTAGAATGGATGATAAGAGATTGATACTTAGAGGAGAAGCTCAAAATGATTTTGCCAGTCATCAAAATTTAAAGGCGCTGGAGAAAGGGTTGGATGCCTCTGTCTGTTTACATACTGTTTCCAACTCAGAATCTGTAATGATAGGGTTCATTAACTTGCGTTTCTAAATTGTATTAAGATGAAGTTTACATAAACGTCAAAGAAAAACGTAGTGTGCCGAACGCGGGAGACTTTGGGATGAAGCACCACAGAAGAGCTGGGGGGAAATCGTTCATTCGCGAATTTCCTGTGTTATGGACTCCTGGTAGGGATGAGCTAAGACTCCCAAGCGTGCCAGCACCCATTCATCAGAGGAGGGCTTGGTTGGTAGGGGAGCACCCCAGAGGAAATGGTGAAGGTTTTAAATGTATTTTATGTTTAGTTTTTCAGGAAAGGGCATTGAGTAGCATCAAAAGGAATTCTATGAGCATTGTGGGAGCACATTTAAATTTCTGGACTCTTCCTAAAAAGTACATACAAGTGAGCTACGTGAAAGAGAAAATTCCAAGTCTTCCGAGAGGTGGTGGCATCTGTGTTTTGGAACTTCTCCATTGGCTTTTTTATTAATTCACAATTTTTTTTTTTGGTTTTGATTTTTGTTTTTGTTTTTGTTTTTGCGGTACGCGGGCCTCTCACTGTTGTGGCCTCTCCCGTTGCGGAGCACAGGCGCCGGATGCGCAGGCTCAGCGGCCACGGCTCACGGGCCCAACCGCTCCGCGGCATGTGGGATCTTCCCGGACCGGGGCACGAACCCGTGTCCCCTGCATCAGCACGTGGACTCTCAACCACTGCGCCACCAGGGAAGCCCTTAATTCACAATTTTTAAAGGTTATATTCCATTTATAGTTATTATAAGATATTGGCTATATTCCTTCTGTTGTACGATGTATCCTTGTAGCTTATTTATTTTGTACGTAGGAGTTTGTACCTCTGAATTCCCAGCCCCGATCCTGCCCCTCCCCCTTCCCTCTCCCCACTAGTAAACCACTAGTTTGTTCTCTGTATCTGTGAGTCTGTTTCTTTTTTGTTATATTAATATTCACTAGTTTGTTGTAGTTTTTAGATTCCACATATAAGTGATATCATTACAGTATTTGTCTTTCTCTGACTGACATGTTTCACTTAGCGTAATACCCTTCACGTCCATCCACGTTGTTGCAAATAGCAGAATTTTATTCTTTTTTATGGCTGAGTAATATTCCATTGTATATATGTACCACATTTTCTTTATCCATTCATCTATTGATGGGCGCTTAGGTTGCCTCCATATTTTGGCCATTGTAAATAATGTGCTATGAACATTGAGGTGTATGTATCTTTTCAAATTATTGTTTCCATTTTTTTCAGATATATACCCAGGAGTGGAATTTCTGGGTCATGCAATATAGTTCTAGTTTTAGTTTTTTGAGAAATCTCCATCCTGTTTTCCACAGCAATGGCCACACCAATTTACGTTCCCCATAGTGGAAAAACCAAGGTCTGCCTGTCAGACCGAAAATGAAAGACACTCAGGAACCCAGGGGCTCACAAAAGAATTCACCACAGGATTCTTTGAACAGAACACACTATTACATTTAAAATATTTCAGGGAGAGGTCTATTGTATAAATCACTTTTTGAAAGCTGCTCTCAAATTAGAAAAAGAGAGGAGATAGACTTATAAGATACGTAACAGCTGTAAGATACATAACAGCTAATGTAATAGGTCATTTTATAACCAATCAACCTTGGACAAATACACCACTAATATAAAGCAAACATTAATTGGAGAAATCCCTGGGGAAGCCTTGACTAAAACATATAATATATAACATGTCACCCGAAGATGCTGGCAGTGTACATAGGGAAATGGACGATTAATAAAGGAGGGCAAGATGCAGTGAGAGAGACAGGAGCTGAAAGAGATAAGCCAGAGCAATGATCCAGGAACTTCTTGGTCGGTGAATGAGAGTAATTCAATCAAAATCTTTTTCTTTCTTTCCTTCCTTTTTCTGGGGGCCCGTGCCGCGTGGCTCGTGGGATCTTAGCCCCCGACCAGGGATTGAACCCACGCCCCCTACCGTGGAAGGGCGGAGTCTTAACCACTGCACCACCAGGGAAATCCCTCTTTCTTTCTTTTTTTGACCTTGTAGCTTACATATCAGAATCATTGCCACTAAATTACAAATTGCCTTTACAGACATGGAAAACAAAATAGACATTCAGTTAGTAAGTGCCTTTGGGGCAGCTAGCAGCATAACTTTTTTTGTGTTCAATGGTAAACACATTAAAAACACAGTCTTTTCTTTCAGAAGGAAAATTGCATGTATTTTTAAACTTTGGGGAGAAAGGTGGCGGTTTGGACCAGTATTCACAGAAATTATCCAGCACATGCTGATCTGAAGATTTTAATGATTATATGTACTAATAGTAAGTGAATGAACCAGAACTTACGATCCATCCTTTGTTTTATGTTTGTTAGCAGTTGTCTGTTTTTTGTTTTTGTTTTTCTTAACAGAATCCCATAATTTATCACAGAAGGTTGAACCTCATTCTCAAAAAATACATTTATCAAAAAAAGAAGGTCTCAAAAACAACTTTCTGAAAAGACTATTATTCGTTTATCTTGCATTTCATTCCGTGCAAATTCCTCCCCTATAAACTTCTGTGACTATTGCTAGCTTTTCTTGCTGTGAGAATATCTTTCATTGTAGCATAAAATAGTGTGCTCCGTTTCGATTGTTTTCCTACAACTGTGTTAAAATCACTGTAACACTGGAAGTTGCTTGTTTGGGGATTTTTTTTTTTTTTCAACTTCTTAATGGTAAATAAAAGAGAAAACTAAATTTTTCCTTACGTTTCTTGTTTAAGTTTAAATGTTTTCTTTAGGTTGAGTGGAGGGTAAAGGGAAACAACGCTAAGAAGTTGGTCAGAATTCAGATGAACTGTTTTTGCATTACCCGGTCTCTGCTGGGAAGCTTTAGGAAGGACTGATGTCTGTAAGCAGAGGGTGAGCGTCTGAAAGTATAAGAGCATGGCATTTTTCCGTCATCTGGCCAGGTATAGCGTAGTCAAGGTACTTCCAGTTTACATTTTGTAATTTTGAACCAAATATAACTAATATTTCTAAGTATTTGAAATAACTTAAAATAACTTTTAAGACATTTTAGATGAGATAGATGGAAACTGCTTTATTAACTGTCAAGTACCACCTGGGTACACCGTCCAGTGGGTTACAATTTAAATGTCAGTTTCAATGCCACAGGAAGGCATGAGCTCGTAGCGTAGCATTTGTCTGTTTGTACATCTCATTGATAAATAATCAGATATTTCTGATTCTCCCGTCGTACTTTGACATAGATGTGATCCCAAATGCTCACACTATGTCGGTACTAATTCCCCACTGTTTTTAATTTGGGCCAGAGATTTGGGGACGGAAAGGGGGAAGCATGTTTCATGCAAAGTTACGGCTCAAAATGTAAACACTGAAATCATCCTGGACACATTTCAACAGCAGATGTAAGGCAGCCTATTGTAACAGCATTTAGAGATACCAAAGTGGACCCGCACATACACACAGGCTAAGGTTAACAACACAGAGAGCCGAAAATATTGGATAAGAGTTATTTTGGGAACTCTTAACTGAGTTTAGCACACTTAACCTTTTAGTCATAGTATTATGTGGTTTTCTATAGAATCGTTCTTATTTATTTTTCTCCAGTTAGAAAATAAAGCGGGGGGAGGGGTGGATGCATCTGTGTACCTTCTTACCTTCTTAGCATGGATGTCTGTAAACACACACACACATCCATGCCTTTCTTCCAGAGGCTTCTATATACACGTTGTGTAAAAGTTGTACAGTTAACATAAATGAACTCCACAAGAGAAATTCCACCACCACCGTTTTCCCTTGCTCACTGTCTGTGTGTGTGTGGGTGTCGGTCTGTCTTTTGACTCTGTTTCCCCCTATCCAGCATTTATGAGGACCTATAAGGCAGAGCATCTCCAGGAGTTAGGCTGGGTGGATTGCCTGCGTCCGTCTCCTCTGTGTGAGCGACTCATTCCAGAAGGAAAAAAAAAAGTGAAGTATCAGACTTTAGAAACCACATTCAGGTTAGAGGGTGCCGGCCATCCTGGCTTGAATTCTGCCTAAAGGACAAGGCTTTCATTTGATAAAGATCATTAGTCAGCGAGACATATATTTTAGAGAGTTCCCAGCAGCGACTGTTCCTCTGGCAGTCACTGGAGTGTACAGATGGTTCATTAGCATAGGCTAGACAAGTCAAAGGCTTTCAGAATCATTTAGAAAATGTCAAACAGAAACAAGAACCCTGTCACTTTTTATTAGAATTAACTACATCATACCCTGGACACAGATTTCACCTTGGGTCAGAAAAATTAATACAGAATTCTATGAATTGTGTCATATACTGGGTTAAGATAGGTCTTCCTAGAGGGACTCATTTGCTGGCAATATATTATGATCTCTCTGCTTCAGGAATCCTTAAACCTTTCCTTTTGTGAGATATGAAAAGAATTGACCTTGCTCAGAATCCATTGGTGTCTAATTGATTTGGAGGTGTAGGCAGAATTTCAACAAGACATTCTTCTAAAGCTCTTTTGTGATCGTTTTCCCGGGAAGCTTGGTGAGTGGGGCTGACTGAATATCGAGCATTGTAGCAAGTCTGCTTTATGTCGGGAGGAAAATACCTCCTTTAACTGAACACGCTGCTGGGGTAAACAGGAATTAAAACATCATTGAATTATTGTGGGTTTTTTTTTTTTTTTTTTTTTTAAATCCAGATGTCAAAAACCTGGAGAACTTCCAGCTGGTCGAAGGTGTCCAGGAGCAAGTTAACGCTGCCCTGCTGGACTATACGATGTGCAACTACCCGCAGCAAACAGAGAAATTCGGGCAGCTGCTACTCCGACTACCTGAGATCCGGGCCATGAGCGTGCAGGCCGAGGAATACCTCTACTACAAGCACCTGAACGGGGACGTCCCCTACAACAACCTGCTGATTGAAATGTTGCATGCAAAACGGGCTTAGTTACAGCCCCTAGGAGCGCGGCTTCCAAAACACAAAGAGATTGGTGGGGGGAAAGAAGAACAGGAAGAAAGGGAAAAAAATAAAATAAAATACTCTGAATGGCTCCAAGCAACACGAATGAAACACTTGGTTTAAAGATATTGAATTTAATAAAGCATAATAAATACTTCATAGCCAATAAGTGATGAATCAGGGTATTTGTATTGCAGACTGTGAATCAAAGGCGTCACATCCCCAAAGAATTCCGCATAAAAGACGTTGGAACGGAGTGAATTGAACTCACGGGTGGATCCCAACACCACATCAGGATGAAAATGGACAGAACAGTTCTTGTATAGTGAAACTGATCTCCGCTGTGAAGGAATCTAGGAACCGATCTGTGTTAGCCATTAGGCTTTTGCAGCGGGGGATTTGAGCTTCCAGAATTCCTCCATGGTAAAGCGGAACTGAAACCGTTCTCAAGAGTTCGTCAGCTGCACCGATCGTAGCCCCTTCCCTCTTCCTTTCCAGGACGCAGCACCTTCTGTCCCGTGATCGAGGAATCTGTACTAAGGACTAGCGCTCAGCCACACCCACTAGTAGCTCCACCAAATGATGAAACGCCTAATCTTCAATGTCTGTGTCTTAGACCTGCAAACAGCTAATAAGAACAGTCTATGAATATGTTAGCTTGCCATTTTGACTATGTTCTGGTTTGTTTTGTCATGTGTTCATGTTAAAAAAAAAGAAAAAAAGCAGGCAGTATCCCTCTTCTGATCTTACCTAAAGCATTAATTAATATTAAGGGCAACGAGTACACACCTCGAAAGCCTTAGCTCTCGCATTGTAGGATTTCATAAAAATTTCCAGCAGAAAGGCTTGTTAGACTACATCAGCCTTTTTAACCATCCAGGTTTGTAGCTCATTAAAAAATACACCATGAAATGTATTTTGCTGGGATGTCAAGTAGTCACAGTTCTAACTAGTTTAAAACAAAACGGAAGCATGTTAAGCCACGCGAAGTAAAGGAAGGGATGCGCAGATAAATTGACTCGTTGCAATCGATCATCCCCTAAACGCAGAGAGGAAACGGTGATCTTTACGTATGGCCTGGAAAGATAGTAAAGTGATTCAGATCTTCCCCAAAAGGGAAGGGAAGAGAGTGATACTGACCTTTCTAAGTCTAAAAGTCTGCTGTTGAACAAATTGGAGGACAGAGAATTGCGAAACAAACTCTCCAAACGATGCTGTCAGTATTATTCACAGGCGATGCCACAGATACGGAAGTCTTGCCTTACTTCACAATTCTCAAAGGTAGCTGTGCAGATGTGGATCAACATTTGTTTAAAATAAAGTATTAATACTTTAAAGTCAAATAAAATAGAGTGTTTACATTCTTTAGGTCCTCTAGGGGGAGGGGGGAACGTGTGATAATGACAAAAGAGCTAAAGCAGTAATTACCTTAATGTTATTTTTCTGATTGGTAATTATTTTTAACAGTACTTAGTTATTATATGTCGTGAGACACTAAAATCAAAAACGGGAATCTCATTTCGACTTTAATTTTTTTTTGAGATTATCGGCGGCACAATCACTTGTAGAAACTGTAAAAAAAAAATGAAAGTTATCTCCTAGTCCCTTAATTTTTTCATAAATGTTTCTGGCTTTTGAATAGTTTATTTATATTGTATATCATAGTTTCAACTGTAGACAATTATGATGCTAATTTATTGTTCCTTGGTTTCGCCTTTGTCTGAGATAGCCAAGACTGAAGAAACCAAATATATGTGTTCATTGTAGCATGTCAAGTGAGCGGAACATAGTTCAGAGACAGAGAGGGGTCTTGATGAATTAAAATCATTCACTTGATTAAATGTCTGTAAATCTTCATAATTCTTACTGTAGTTTATTTAATATCTATTGTAAATTATGTGACTTGTAACCTCCTCTGTTTTCAAGTAAATTTAACAAGGGTGGAGTCTTACCTGGTTTTTCTTTCCAAGCGTTGTAAGTTGTATACCAAAGATATTAGTTATCACTTCCGTGTGTACAAAGAGGATTATTTTATTATTTTTATTAATCACCTCTAATACGCGTCCATGCGAAGGGTACCCATCAGCTAAGCCGGGCGTCCACAGCCCCGCGTGCAAAGCTCGGTCACCCGTGTCATCTCCGTGGCTCAGAGGACAATGGGAAAATAGAGTCCATACCCAAAGCAGTGAATAACACAGCGGCATCTTTGCTCTCCCCAGTTAAAAACCAGGTTGGAGGGGAAGAGTGTCAACAGTTAATGAAATGGTTCCATCAATGGGTACGGGACATGGGTGGAAGCAATTTTGAGATTTGGGGGATGGTTATCCGGAGGGTCCTTAACATTGCAAAAAAAATTGTAAAAAACAAATACATTGATGCCAAAAGTCCAGGTTTTAGAATGCCAGCCGCTTGGCGTCCGTGGCCCATGCGAAGCGCGCGAGCGGATTTTCTCTAGTGTTCGTCGTTAAGTGGCTTACAACCAGACATTGGCTTAGCAACTGCTTCATCAACTACAGGATGTATTAGTTAAAGCAGACTCAAATATGAAGGTTTGGGCTTGGCCTGTTGATTATCGTTAGTCTATGTTTATAAACAGAAAGTCTGTCATGTCTGAATATTTGTCTTAGAGATCTTCTGCTGCTCCCTTGGATCTGAACCCATGCAATGTTTAGAGTGTGAAGTTGGTTCCTTGTTGACAATACTTACTGTATCAGTGAAATCAAATTGTCCTGTTGGTTCTTGCCAGGAATTTCTCAACAAAATGGAATTTTTTTTCAGTATTTCAATAAATGTTGATATGCCCAGCCTGATCATTTTTAGAAGTTTTTATGGTGTCCTCATTCTGTTGGGTTCTAAAGCTTCTACGTAACTGAGATCCTCGACTAGGAATGGAATTCCAAACGAAGAGATACTTTTCCTTCCCTAGATGCTTTCTCAGGTGGTCCACTGTCCTTAGTTGGATACTTGAAGCACTGAACTCAATCTGTGCATCACCTCTCCACACATGAAACAAAGCAATTTGTATCATTAACTGTTACAACTGTTGGCAGAAATCTCTTACGATATCTGTCTTTGTAGAGCTCACTGTGCCCTAGTCACGTGGCCAGGTGTTTCGTTAACTCACTTAATCCTCAGATCAGCTCCACGAGGTATCATCCAGCTCTTACAGCTTCTTGTTCAAAGTGATACACTAGTCAGTGGGAAGTGTGACTCTAAGACCCACGGCCTTAAACGTGACAATATGCTGTCGCGAAACGAGGGGTTTGCTTCAAAAGGAAAGGAAAATCAGGCATCAGGTACTAAGTTATTGATATTTGATATCAGTGTTATCAATGATATTATTGATAAAAGCCTTTAAATTTTTTTGGAGTTTAACCCTAAAATTTAACATCTTTTTGTTCTAGACATCAGCCTTCTCTATTTATTTATTTAGCTATTTATTTATTTATGGCCACACGTTATGTGAGATCTTAATTCCCCGACCAGGGATCAAACCCGTGCCCCCTGCATTGGAAGCGTAGAGTCTTAACCACTGGACCGCCGGGAAAGTCCCTAGCCTCCTTCAATACCATTGAGCCTTTGGAGCTGTTTGAAGCAAGAAAATACCTCCACAATCCATTCTGGAATTTAACAATTATCTCTATTACAAAATAGTGCAAGGGCCACAAAACACTTAAGGCTTATGATATATGGTGGTCCACCCCTCCCCCTTACACACCCTGCTTTCCCCTCCCTCCCCCTGCCAAGACCAGCAGTAGGTGTCATGCCTTTGCCAGGCAGACACTGATTCTTCTTACGGTCCCAACAAAGGATACCGAGGAATCAGATCCAAAACGCCATACCTAGAGTCTAGTAGATTGCAGAGTTAAGATTTTTAATCAACTAAATAGTGGCCCACAAAACACGTCTCCCTTGTCAACCTCTTACTAGGAAGAACTTTAAAAAAAAATTCTTGCTGACATATGAAAAAATATGTATGTATTCATACTTATGAAAAAATGGCATATGAAAAAATGGCATGTGAAAAAATATGTATATATTCATACTTAGTTGGAAACTAACTTCACATATAGAAACGTGTACAGTTTGATAAACTTTTACATAAGTATACACCCAGGTAATCATCACACAGGTCAAGGAAGACATAGAACATAATTTTTTTTAATGTTTTTATAAGTGGTTATATACTTTTGTTAAAAAATTGGTGGAGGGGGAGTCTTTCTGAAGCCCAGCCCGACAGCCAGCAGAGGTGATTCTGAAGAGCAGACACCTCACTCACATAACTTGGAATTTCTAACTCTCACAAAGTTGTTGAATCCATCAGCATGAAGCAGCCCCTGAGGGGGGGGAAGAAAAAAAAAAAAAAAAGGTTCTCGCTGATGTGCATTTGATTGTTATATTCGATATTCACAAAAACTTTGAAGAGGTTTGTACCTTTAACTAAGTTTGACGTTCGGTTTGAAGCCATCTCTGATGTATATTTTTATGAGAACCATGTGGAGAGTTTGTTCTCCATAACACAGGTCAAAATGCTACGACACTCAGTGATCTTGACATTTCCCTGGAATAATAAAGACCAATTTTCCTTAAGGCTGAACAGGAAGTGTATGGTTTAGTCACTCAAAATAAATATTCCTGCAGTACTTTAACTGTTTCACATAGGCATTTGTTTTATGTTAAGTGAGGAATTAATAATTCAGTGACTGAGATCAGGCTGTGATGGTGGTTTTGTTTGTAGAAAAGCTTAGAACCGGTCTGTGAAACGTCGCATATTTAATTGTTGCTAGGAAAGAGGGGAAGAGGCAGAAGGGGTGTAATTAGACTAATCGCTGAGTATCCCTGATGTGAGTTTGATACTAAACGGTCGAGAAGCCGGTAGACTGGTGATTGCTGGGCCCTTCGCGCTCCCCTCCTGAGCTGAGGCCAGAATGGGGCGGACCCCGGGTGCCCCAAGAGGTCTTGTGGACCCCAGCCCAGCCTCCCTGGGACACTGGGCTGAGACTGTCCCCAGGCCCACGTCTCTGAGACAAAGCCAAGGGGAGACAGGAGGCATCCTTCCAAGGGTGACTTTTTGAAAAATTCTATTCATTCATTCAAAACTGCTTCTCCAGCATCTGCCATAGAGTAGAGGCAACTTGTGGTGGTGGAGGTGCTGGTTCCCCACATACACCTCCTCTGTGGGCCACAATGCCCTGAGGTCAGATGAGGTGACCCAGGAAGGTTGCTTTCCCAGCCCTTCCTCAGAGCGCGCCCTGCCAGCTGACAACAGAGAGCAAATGAAAGAGGTTGCACTGGGGGCTTCCCTGGTGGCGCAGTGGTTAAGAATCCGCCTGCCAATGCAGAGGACACGGGTTAGAGCCCTGGTCCGGGAAGATCCCACATGCAGCGGAGCAACGAAGCCCATGCACCACAACTACTGAGCCCACGTGCCACAGCTACTGAAGCCCGCGTGCCTAGAGCCCCTGCTCTGCAACAAGAGAAGCCACCGCAATGAGAAGCCCGTGCACTGCAACGAAGAGTAGCCCCCACTCGCTACAACTAGAGAAAGCCCGCGCGCAGCAACGAAGACCCAACGCAGCCAAAAATAAATAAATAAATTTATTAAAAAAAAAGAGAGAAAAGGAAAGAGGTTGCACTGGAGAAACCCACGCCATCCACAGCAACGTCTTAACTGAAAGAAAAACAGTTTGCTTACTAATCCAGTATTTCTCACCTGAAAAATACTGAGCGTCTACTACGTTCCAGGAAATGATCTCATTGAGGAAATGCATCCAAAGAACACATATTAGAAATGATTCAAGAAAATAACAGCATCTCTCTTTAAGCATTTATTATGTGCTAGGCATTGTGAGCTACATACTGTGACAGACTTGGTAGTTGTCTCCCCAAAATCCATCCTTCCTGGTTTCCTGGACACATGGCTCCCCAGTGAAAGACTACATTTCCCAGCTTTCTTTGCAGCTGGTGTGATCATGTGCCAAAGATGCGCCAATGGTGGTGGAACGTGGGCGGAAACGATCGTCCCACTTCTCACCCTTTTCCAGCGTCAGAGACTTGCCACTTTCCTTGGACTTTGGCTCTTACCTCCTTCCCTGCCTGGACCCAAGGTGTGGACTCAGGTGAGAGAGAAATTAACTGCTCTTATTTAGGCCACTGTATTTTGGAGTCTCTTTGTTTCAAAAGCTCAGCGTTTCCCGTAATATACAAAAATGATATTATTGAATCCTCGAGCCAACCCCATCTTACGACAAGGAGACTGACATTTACCGAAGTTAAGTAACTTGCCCGGGTCTTATAGTCAGTAAGTAGTAGGGCAGGGTTCACATGATTCTGTTTGATTCTAAACCCCGTGCTTTGAACCCCCTGCAGGCACAGACCGGGCATCCTGCAGGACCTGTGTTCATTGCTGAGCCTTTTCTTCAGGACTCAAAAGAAGCAACGGTGACAGACAGTTTTTTAAATAGTGGCACCCAAAACACAAAAACATTCTTTGTCCCAACAAGCGTGGGAGTGATCGGTTATAACCACTGGCGTCTAAAACAGGTGTCGATTGCCCGGGACCTCGGCGACATCCACAACATACAAATTCTTTGAGTCTTACATACACAAGAATCGGGGGCTGTAAACCTTTATTTGTACACCTTCTCGACAGGAAGTATCACCATCATCACCACCCAAATGTTGGTCCTGACCGTGTTGTACCTTTAAGAGCTCCCCTAATTTTCTCATACTTTAGTCCGACTAGTAGTTTCCCTATTTATTTAATCACAAAGTCATTCAAGAAACATCGTATCTGCATTCACTCTTCATAACATCCTATCTACGAATCCAAGGCAATAATGTTTACGAAGAAAAGACATTTTGTGCCTGTCATTTCGGCTCACCTACCTTTGCCATCGACCCACTTACTAAAGTACTCACTACGTAAAAAAAAGAAAAGAAAAAGATCTTGTCCCAAGGATTTTCCCCAGAAATAAATTAGGACTGTCAAAAGCTCTCTGCCACTGAGGTGGAGCGGCTTCTATAAATAAGCGTGGAAACACGTGTCGCGCTGCCCCTGGTGTGGCCGTAGCAGTTTTTACTTCCCCTCTGTTCCTGCCGTGTGGCCTTGTGTTATTCCAGTGTCAAATGTTCCTACAACTATTGTGTGGCCTGGATTGCGGCCAAGTTCCCGGGGCGATGCCCAGCCGGTGCTCACCCAGCCTCCTACCTCCCTTAAAGGAGAAGAAAGTGTGCAAGTACCCAGGGGAGGCCTCACATCTCCTACACCCACCCACGCACTCACTCCCAGTGTCATTGATGAGAAAAGGACGAGGACGGAGAGCCATAATTGTGCCCTGCGCCATTCTGAGCCGCCATTTAATCAGATCATCTCCTTTGATTCTCACAACAAGCCTCGGAGGTGGGCATTATTTATCCCTGTCGCATCACAGATGAGGAAACCGCGGCTGAATCACTGCAGTTTCCTAAGGTTGCCCAGCCGCTGGGTGGCAAGGCCGGGACGCTAACCCACCTCCATGTCCCCACGGAGCCGTGTGTTTCACTCGGATCAGTACAGAAACTGCAAAACAACACAGGAAGAGGTGGATGCTACGCTCCGCAGCTGCTTTTCTTGTTTCATCATCATGCTGCCTGACTGTTTGGGACGAACCCTCCCTTTGCCCAGCTTCAGTTGAGATCTATATACATCTCAAGAAAAGGCAAGAACACACACCCCGATCGTGTGATAATCTCACATCTGTAAAAACCACCGTGGCGTAACAAAGCCCAAAAGTAACAGCGCGCCTCGCGGTGTCAGCTTTTGAGAAAAAGCTCATTTTCTCTTTGTTCACTTTTGCTTTGTTTTGTTTTAATGTAAAGGAACTCAAACGAGGAGCTGGGTTGTTTTCAACCCTAAAATGCAGCCACCTTCTCCAGCTACATTGGTGCCTAGAATGTTACTGGCCGTAGAGAAGCTGGTGGAAGGTGCGATATTTAGATGTGGGTGCTGTCCACAAAGGCGTGAAGGGCTGAACCTCGGGTGAGTGCTGAGGAACAAGAAGTAGGAACCAGGTGCCGAGGGAGAGTCACAGACACGAGAGCCCAGAAGGACAGAAGGATGAGTTCAGAACGTAGAGGGATAAAAGGGGGGTGGGGGGCAGCCGGGATGTGGCCGCCCCCCTGCAAAAGAAAAGGCCTGTAATCTGGGATCAGCCAGGTAACAATGAGAAGTGTCATTGTTCTCCTGATATTAAAACTGTCACTGTATGACCTCATTCTGTGAAAAACTGTGGCCAAATAAGGAATGACATCAAATGATCTTACCCATGTGTAATTATTTTAGCTCCGCTGAAGCACCCTCAGAACTTCCTGCGTTTATTTTCATGCAGGGCAGTAAGAGCTTCCATGGCACTGAGCGTCCAAAGCAGGGGGTTTCCATCCAGCTCTGATTTACGACCCACAGAGGTGCCAAGTTCCTGTTTTTCAAGCTCTGCGGGAAACTTTCCCAAATACAATCTGATGTGCAACAGAGCCACCTAGCAGGTTTGGGGATGGGAGGGGACTGCGGGAGACCTCGGGGCCACGAGTGTTTTTATGTTGTGAACACAATTCGTGATCATTAGGGGGAATAGGGAAACCCGAAGCCTGCTTATTTTGTAATCCATTGGTAAAACACTTGTTGCTAATCATCTCTGTTTGCTTCCGAGCCCTCCAAGCCGAATGAAAGCCTGGGACCTCCCTTCTGTCTCTCAGGAGGGCAGGAATGGAAAGTCGCTCCTGTCACCCCCTCGGTGCCTACAAGGGGGTCCCGGCTCCCTTCAGCCCCGGGTTAGAAGTGTCGATGGCAGTGGCTTTGCAAACATGGGGCTGAACACCTGCCACTTGTGTATCTGGGGACACCCCAGAGAAAGCGTCAGGCTCCCAGAGAAAGCGTCAGGCTCCCAGAGATGGAGGGAAGTGAGAGGAAGGGTAGCGGGGAAGGGGTTCATCTCCCTGCCCGCCGCACCTTCCCGCTGTGTCACCAACTACCTTTAAATCGGGTAACTGTGCTCCCCACACAGGCTAAGACCTTGTCCCCAGCTCGCTGGATCTTGCTCTACATCTTGTGTGGGCAATTTCGGTCCCGTACTTTTCTTGATCAGAGGAACGTGAATAGGCTGTTTACCCATCTGTGGTCAGGAGCTCAAGATAGCAGTGGTCCCGGTCCAGGTCCAGATGCCCAAAGGCGACGACCTGTCCTTCCCTTCCTCCCTCCCTACTTCCTTTCTGACGAATTGCCTGCAAAATACAAACCTCCCAGCCCCAAAGACACATGTCCCAGTTGGGTACTGTGCCATCACATGGGGCTAAAGAATTAAAACGGAATTAAAGTCTGCTGAACGCACCCTGTGTCTTCCACCAGGAAGCTGTGAGTGGTCAGACCCTCTGCCAGGGACCCATTCCTGTTCCCAGCCTGAGCTGCTCGCAACTCCACACCTACCCAGAATAGGTGCTTGATAAATGCTTCTTGGATTGAATCAAATATTTAATGGCTTTTCTGGGAATTTAACATATATTTGAAAACACAGATAATTTGAAAAGCAGTGTTAACAGATCTTTCCCCTTGAAAGATCCTGATTTGTATGAAAATCTTCCTCTTCACCTTTCTTATAACTGCTTTCAAAGAGAACCTAATAATCTAAAATTGTACTTTCACCGATAATTTCTATGTCAATAGATTCTTTTTATTTTTTCTTGAAGTTTTTTCTTTTTTAAAGATATTTATTTATTTATTTATTTATTTATGGCTGTGTTGGGTCTTCGTTTCTGTGCGAGGGCTTTCTCTAGTTGCGGCGAGCGGGGGCCACTCTTCATCGCGGTGCGCGGGCCTCTCACTATCGCGGCCTCTCTTGTTGCGGAGCGCAGGCTCAGTAGTTGTGGCTCACGGGCCTAGTTGCTCCACGGCATGTGGGATCTTCCCGGACCAGGGCTTGAACCCGTGTCCGCTGCATTGGCAGGCAGATTCTTAACCACTGCGCCACCAGGGAAGCCCTATGTCAATAGATTCTTGATTATCTAGGATAGAGGAGATATGACTTAGAAAATAATTCTTAAAGCCATTATGGTCCAAACATGAAAACCTACTTGACTTTTCATTGTCAGTTGACTCACCATGAATGTTCATATTGTTTGAAAGTTAAAGCAATCCGTACCTTTAGCACCTAAGATACAGATGCTATGAGCTTCATCAGTCCTTGCAGTCATTGCATCATAGACAACAGTGTTCTTACTTAGATGAATGTTTTGTTTGGCCACTCTTTGATCTGAAAATCCAAGTGAGAAAGACCTTATGTCTTCAAATCTAAGATCAATTCATTTCATGTCAGTTGTGAGATAATGCCATGATTGTACACACCACTGTAAAGGAAACATGCTTCTGGCATTGTAAGACATACTCTGACTTGGAATACGTTTCGTTGGGAAAACGTATGTCTTAGAAGTGATGATATAAAGTCTTCCTTGGCTACACATTCCTCACCATCAAGTTCCAGAGGCCCAAATCCTCGAGCATCAAGCATTGTACCTCTGACTAGTTACATCCAATATAAAATGACCCATGGGCTTGTCTTAGGGTTTATGTATGTATATATGTTTCCTTATTCAGAAAATATTCCTTTATACCTAATATACGTGTTAGCCACCGTTCCTGCTCGCCAGGACTCACAGTCTAGAAATATATGACTTTGGGGCTTCCCTGGTGGCGCAGTGGTTGAGAGTCCGCCTGCCGATGCAGCGCACACGGGTTCGTGCCCCGGTCCGGGAAGGTCCCACATGCCGCGGAGCGGCTGGGCCCGTGAGCCATGGCTGCTGAGCCTGCACGTCCGGAGCCTGTGCTCCACAGCAGTGAGAGGCCCGCGTACCGCAAAAAAAAAAAAAAAAAAAAGAAAGAAAGAAATATATGACTTTGATTTAGGCCAGGGGTCAGCTCACTATGGCCCATGAGCCAAATCCCACAGACCTGCTTTTGTAAACTTTTGTTGCAACACCATCACATGAAATTCGGTATTGTCTGCACCTGCTACACTATACGCACAGAATGGCTGCAGCAAAGACCACACGTTGCCTGCAAAAGCCTGAAACATTTACTCTCTGGCCCTTTATAGAAGACGTTTGCTGATCCTTGGTTTGGGCTAATGGTTTGGGACTTGCTGGGAGTCACTGAAAAAAACTTCCATTGGAAATAAATATCTCATCAGTTCCAAGTGGCACAGACCCTAAACTCTAAGCAGGAAAACTGGGGAGGAGGAACGGACTGGGAGTTTGGGGTTAGCAGATGCGAACTATTACATACAGGATGGATAAACCACAAGGTCCTGCTGGACAGCACGGGGAACTGTATCCAATGCCCTGGGATAAACCGTAATGGAAAAGAATATAAAAAAGAATGTGTATATGTGTATCATCAACTATACTTCAGTTAAATAAATAAGTAAATCCATAAATAATTTTTTAGGGCTTCCCTGGTGGCGCAGTGGTTGAGAGTCCGCCTGCCGATGCAGGGGACACGGGTTCGTGCCCCGGTCCGGGAAGATCCCACATGCCATGGAGCGGCTGGGCCCATGAGCCAGCCTGCGTGTCCGGAACCTGTGCTCCGCAACGGGAGAGGCCACAGCAATGAGAGGCCCGCGTACCGCAAAAAATCAATCAATCAATCAATAATTCTTTTAAAGGAAGGGAAATTGGGAGGGAAGGGGAATAAATAAAGAGGATGTAACCCTAATAGAGAATGAACAGTAGTGATTATTTAAGAACTTCCTGCTCTTTCTCCTCCGTGGCTGCTAACTGTGGCGTTCCGAGAATTACACCAACACGGATGAGGAAAGGAATCTCTAATCTGACGGTACGGCAGCTCACTAGCAAGTCTGGGGTTCAGTCCGTTGTAGGTGACATCTTATTAACGACAGTGGACTTGAGCCGTGGACCCCATAATCCTTACCAGGGACGCCCTCAGAGCCTGCCCTTCATACTGCATTCAGCCCTCCAGTCACCCGATACCGATGAAGCAATTGCTCTGTGCCAGGCTCTTCTGGGCACTAGGGTGACACAGGGGACAATAGGACACACATTCTACTGATGGAGTTTGAACTATAGTGGGAAGAGACAAAAGTAGGCAGGGTCACAAACCTGTACATATCGGGCGATGGTGACAGTTGCCAAGATGAAATCAAACCGCATCAGGAGATGGAAAGGGGCAGCAGGGGGCAGGAGAGACGGGCTGGGAAGGGCTCTGCCGCCTTGGACAGAAGGAACAAGCCCGTCTGGACCGGTTTCCAGGGCGGGAAGGGTGTCCTGCCCTGAGGCGGGAGCATCGCAGGCCTGTGTGGAGGGGTGGCGCACAAGGGAGCTGGGAAGCCAGAGGGGAGAAAGCCCGAGAGGGTGCAGGGTGCAGGGCTGGGCGAGGACGCAGGGTCCACCAGGGGGAGGCAGGAGGGGAAGCCCCCGGAGGCGGTGGGCGGAGGGGCGCGATCCGGCACTGGGTGGAGACCAGGGGCTGGGCGGTGGGAGAGAAGAGGGGGGGGACAGTTGGGGGCTGCTGCGATAACGAGGGTTCTAGGATAAGGGAGACAGAGGGATATGTAGGGCGCAGCGGGCGGTCTGGGCGCCTTCCAAAGGTGATGCCTGCAGGGTCTGCTGGTGGGTTGGCTGTGGACATTCACAGAAAAGGAGGCAAGGAAGTTAACCCATTCCCTGTAATGGACAACGGACATTTCCTCAGCCCTATATGAAATGTGGACAAATGCCTCTCTAGAAAAATCGAATGTGAACTTGGTCACATGTAATCCAAGCCATGGTGGGTTGTCACACAGATGCAGCTTCAAGACAAATTGGCCCCTCTTCCAGCCAGAGGGCCGCCCAAAACCCCTCCTAGGAAGAAACGCATAGCTTGTTAGTTACACTTCACTCATCCGTGGGGTCCTTTTGACAAGCAGAAATTTCCTAAATGGGAAACTAATCTGAAAAAGAACAGATAGATGTGTATGTGTAACTGAATCACTTGGCTGTACACCTGAAACTAACACAACATTGTACATCAACTATACTCCAATATAAAATAAAAATTCTAAAAGAAATTTAAAAATATGGGAGGGAGACGCAGGAGGGAGGAGATATGGGTATATATGTATATGCATAGCTGATTCACTTTGTTATGAAGCAGAAACTAACACACCATTGTAAAGCAATTATACTCCAATAAAGATGTTAAAGAAAAAGAAATGAAAAAAGAAATTTCCTGTATCTGCAATAACATCAAAGGTAAATGAAATTTTATTTTGTATTAAAAAATCACTCCTGAAATTAGCATATTTGGGTTTTAGGAAAAACTTTTTTTTACAAAGTAGCTTAGAATAATACAATTGTATTTCAAAAAAGGGTTTAAAAATCTGAATTACAGAATTATTTTTAAAGAAACGCGATCGCTTTACTTTCAGCTATCTGAAGCAGTGTGAAGGTCCCACAATCACCTGGAGATCTTATGAAAATGCAGATTTTGATTAGTGGGTCTGGGGAGGGGCTGACACTCTACATTTCTAACAAGTTCCCAGGTGACCCTGGTCCTTGGACCACAGTTCAAGGAGCAAAGACCTACAAGCTAAGAAACTAGGCTAAGAGTAAACTGACTAGGAGATGGCCTTTTGTAGAACCAGTTTAGGAAACAGGTACAAAGCGCTTATTCAAGAAATATTTACTGAGTGCCCTCTGAGGACCAGGAAGTGTATTAGATGCTGGGGTTCAGAGGTGGAAGCCGGTCCCTGGTGTGAGGGCTCGCTCAGTCTGATGAGGGAGAAACCACCTGAATAAGCAGTGACAGCTGCCCTGGGTGCCCCGATGGCCAGGCTCTGTGGAGGCCAGAGGAAGAGTGAATGGGGCAGGACAAGGGGGTGATGAGACCCGTGAGTGGTCGCCTGAAACACAGATAAGGAAGAGGACACAGCGGGGAGCGACGTTGCTGGTGGAGACCCCCTGGTACAGCCCTGGTAGCTCCTAAGTCCCTGTGTACTTGCAAGTTGTTCGGCGTGATGGGACTCGAGTGCCCAGGGGAGGGAGACAGGGAGGATGGAGGGCAGGCCAAGGAACCGGAAGGGCTGAAGGGTGTTCGCGGAGAGTGTGCGGGGAGACTCGGGTCCGCATCTTGAAGAGACCATGGGATGCGGGGGAGGACAGGGCACGTGCTCTGAGCATCACTGACACCCAGGCAGCTTCTTTCTATTGGGACATGAAATGCATACATTTTTAATCCGTTTATGTGTACTTGATAACGTGAGTGGTATACACAGTAAAGGCGATGGGATATAATTAACACAGCAATGATCTGCAAGCTAGTCATCTACCCAGTGCTTGAAAAAAAGTTTATTCTATGAGAAGGATAAACACTTTAATCTGCTCGCTAAGGCTGAGGGTAAAATTCAAAATAATCTAAGAATCACAACTTCCAAATGGATAAATTAAAACCAGAGTGACGTCAACCGCCAGCTTCTTCTCCTGCCTTCGTTCTGCTCTGTGGCTACCCTGCGTGTGAGTGAGTGCGGCCACGGCCACGGCCACGGCCACGCCGGGTTTGCCATCAGCGCTGAGCTCTGAACAGCAGCTCTGAACAACTGTGCCCCATGAAACCGCATTAGCGCCTTGGTTATAACTTGGGTTCCTGTGAAATTTCAGCCTGATGCACGTATGTATAGGAGGGTGAATAATTCTGATTTCCAAGACTGAGATCTGTCTCCCACACAGGAAGAGAAAGAGAGACAAATCCCACCTCATAAACAGAGGAAAGAAGCCAGGTAAGCTGTGGATACCCTGAGGCAATTTGTCTGCAACATCAAAGCAGCCTCAGGACAAGGAGGCCGGAGGCTTCTTCAGAAACCACAGTGTGGTCCTCCCGTCAAAAAGCCTGGCCGCACTGGGGTTTAACCCAGCAGGGTGAGACTCACACAAGGAGAGAGAGTCTAACTAAACATCATGCTGATTAAGAAATCAGACATGAGCAGATCAATGATAAGCAATTTTTACTGGGAAAGACCCAGCAGGGTCCCACATGTACCGTTTTCCCTGGTGTTGAGGCCACATTAAAATTCCAAATTGCATTTACAGTCTATGCAAATGGGGAGAATAAGAATAAAAGTAGCCACACTTACAGCAATAACAACAGCTCTCCTCGGGAATTAATTTTATCCGTTGACTAGATCCGCTTCTTATAACCATCTGGAAAAATCCAGGCAGGAGTTATTCTCCACCCGTTTTACAGAGCGGAAAACTGAAGGCACAGATCACTCCGGGGGAGTGCTTTTCTATGTCTTCTCCATGGCTCCGTGACACTTAGTTCTTGGGCAGTGACAGGGCAAATAGCCACTCTTTCCAAGCAAGTTGGTGCTTGCAAAGTATACACACATTCTTTTCTTTCCATTTATTATTTATTTATGCGTTTTGGCTGCGCCGGGTCTTAGTTGCGGCACACGGGATCTTCATTGCGGCATGTGGGATCTTTAGTTGAGGCGTGCGGACTCTTAGTTGCGGCCTGTGGGATCTAGCTCCCCGACCAGGGATGGAACCCGGGCCCCCTGCATTGGGAGCACAGAGTCTCACCCACTGGACCACCAGGGAAGTCCAAACATATTCATTCCACCAAAAATATGGGCAGATTTTACTCCTGTTTTCCCACAGGTGGAAGCTCCTGCTCTCACACCCCCGAAAGACGCGTCCTTTCCGAGTCAGAGCATAGCTGGCAATAGTTAATAAACAACTTAGAAAGCCACTGGAAGGCATAGCCATCTGCGCCAGGAAATAAGTGACGCGGAGTTACAAGAGTGCAGCCTAATGGCGCGACCAGCAAGGTGGGCGTGGCGGAGGCGGGGACAGGGCATCACGTGACCGCCCCCCCATCTCCGACGTGCTGCTTCCCTATTTCCAGAGGAGGCTCCCCAAAGGCGGACCGGATCCCAGAGGAGCCAGGCTGGCTCCGGGCTCACCCGCGGGGGTGAAGATGGAGCGGAGCTGGTCACACTCGTCCCTGCAGAGCCGCGGGAGCCTCTGGTACAGCCCCTTTCATCCTGGCGGCTCCACCGATCTCACACCTGCCACCAGGCCTTCTGGAGTAGCCAGTCCATACCCAGCCCCCTCCCCGAGTCTTCAAACACAGCAGGTACTTCCCTCCCCCCACGGGTCTGCGTTGCCACCTCGAGGTGCCATGACCCACTCCTCCCACATCCCCAGTCCCTGTGAGGGTAGTTTTATGTGTCAGCCTGCCTTGGCCACACAGCCCAGTCACTGAGTCAAACACTGATCTAGGTGTTGCTGGGAAGTTATTTTGTAGATGGGGTTCATGCTACAAGCGTTGGTTTTAAGTAAAGAGAAAATCTTCAGTAAATGTGGGTGGGCTTCATCCCATCAGTTGAAAGGCCCTAAAAGAGCAAAAACTGAGGTTTCTCAGAAAAAGAAGAAATTCTGCCTCAAGGCTCTAGCATCAACTCCTGCCTGAGGTGCCAGCCTGCCCTACTAACTTCAGGCTTGCTGGCTCCCTTAAAATAAATGTATTGATGTGTGTGTGTGTGTGCGCGCACGCATATGTGGTTGTGTGTGTGTGTGGTTCCCACACTTCCAGGCACACCCGTGTTGGCAGAAAGGTTGGACGTCCCCCTGCCCCTCCACTTCATAGCTCATCTGTGCTTCTGTCAAACCATAAATGACCCATCTTCCAGCTCGGCCCCACACCCCTTGCAGGGGGGCTGCTGTCCCCCACTGACAGCCCGGCCACTCCCGTCCTTCACTGAAGAGACTCTGGTCCCAGGGTTGCCAGTTTCTGCATCCCCGCCCACAGCACCGCTCACCCCCATGCACGTATTTTTATCACCTGTCCTGGCCCTAATCTCAAATGTTCACTTGACTGTCTTCCTCAGCATCTCACATCCAGTCCATGCGAATCCGATGGCTTCGATCTTCCCTCTACACTCAGTTCTGCAGGGGTCCCAAGTTCAACGTGTGGCTCATCCGTCCGTTGAGTTACATGAGCCCAAACGCAGTAGCTTTTATGCCTCCCTCTTCTTTGTCTCCTTATTTCTTAAATATCCCTCAAATACACCTCTGTCTTCATCTCATCACCACCCTAGCTCAGACCACCCCTAACTCTCATTTAGGTTATTGGCGTAGCCTCCTGAACCAGTCCCCTTGTTACCATGGTGCCAGAATAATCTTTTCAGATGCAAATTTGATCATCCTCTCTGATCAAAATCTTTGCACAGGGACGTCCTTGGTGGCGCAGTGGTTAAGAATCCACCTGCCAATGCAGGGGACACGGGTTCGAGCCCTGGTCCGGGAAGATCCCATATGCGGCGGAGCAACGAAGCCCATGTGCCGCAACTACTGAAGTCCGTGCGCCAAGAGCCCACGAGCCACAACTACTGAGCCTGTGCACCACAACTACTGAAGCCCACGTGCCTAGAGCTCATGCTCTGCAGCAAGAGAAGCCACCACAATGAGAAGCCCGCACACCCCAAAGAAGAGGGGCCCCCACTCGCAGCAACTAGAGAAAGCCCACATGCAGCGATGAAGACCGAACACAGCCAATAATAAATAAATAAATTTATTTAAAAAAAATCGTTGCACAGATAAAGATTGAGGATTAAGTAAACAAACAAACAAAACCCTTCCTTGAACGTGTAGCACTGCCTCCCCTCCCAGTTCATTTCACATTATGTGCCCCTTCTGCCCCTCTGCCCCAAGCACCCCTCCTACTCATTCTACAGCTCAGTGAGGTCAGACCCTCTGGGAAGCAGGGACCGAGATGGAAACAAAAGTGCAGGAGATTTGCCAAGGAAACTCCTGTGAAGGATAAAGGGAGAAGGGGCAGGGAGCCTTCAGAGTAAAACAAAGTTCTGACACTTGTGAAAGGACAGAGGAAGAAAGGGTTGGACAAGAAGATCCTCAAACCAAAAAGGGAAAAGTGAACCCTCCTACGCTGTGGGTGGGAATGTAAACTGGTTCAGACACTATAGAGAACAGTATGCAGGTTCCTTAAAAAACTAAAAATAGAATTACCGTATGATCCAGCAATCCCATTCCTGGGCATATATCCAGACAAAACTATAATTCAAAAAGATACACGCACCCCAATGTTCATAGCAGCACTGTTCACAACAGCCAAGACATGGAAGCAACCTAAATGTCCATGGACAGATGAATGGATAAAGAAGCTGTGGTACATATATACAATGGAATACTACTCAGCCATAAAAACGAACAAAATAATGCCATTTGCAGCAACATGGATGGACCTAGAGATTATCATACTAAGTGAAGCAAGCCAGAAAGATAAAGACAAATATCATATGATCTCACTTAAATGTGGGATCTAAACTGTGACACAAATGAACCTATCTACGAAACAGACTCGCAGACATAGAGAACAGACTTGTGGTTGTCAAGGAGGTGGGGGAGGGACAGGAGAGGGATGGATTGGGAGTTTGGGGTTAGCAGATGCAAACTTTTAGAGAATGGATAAATAACAAGGTCCTACTGTATAGCACAGGGAACTACATTCAATATCCTGTAATAAACCATAATGGAAAAGAATATGAAAAAGAATGTATATATGTATAACTGAATCACTTTACTGTACAGCAGAAACTAACACAACATTGTAAAATAACTATACTTCAATTTAAAAAAAAAAAAAAAAAGAAGAAGAGCCTTATACCCCAGTGTAGCTCTGAGGACGTCGTGGCCATCTGGGGTGAAAGCAACCCTGGGTGTACGTGACGCTGCGTCCGAAGGGCCAGCGGCTGGAGGCTGTGCGCTGACCACCCACCCTCCTCTCGGCAGCCTTTCTCTCGAAGGGAGAGCCGTGGGGCACACCTCCAGGATGGCCACAAGATCTCAGCTCAAACAGGGCATTTTTCCGCAAAAACCTTTTCCCTATATTTACTGTCGATTCCTTAGATTTTAGAGATTACCAGAGCAAGATATAGAAACATTTCAAAGGCTCTTGACATATGTCACTAACATTCTCAATCCCTGAGAAAAGACTAAATCACTTTTGCTACACTGTGTTTTATAAGATATGCAAGCATACCGATACATTTTATAATATTTTGAATAATAAAGTTAAAAGGAATGGTAGGGGGAAGCTTTGGACTTAGCAAGTTGAGAAAAAGGAAATTCGATTACATTCCCTTTTCTAAATATTCTACAAAATCTCAGTTTTATTATAAAAAGATGAGAGCTATAAATATGTGTGTTTGCTGCTAAACAGTTAGAACTCTTATGCTTTCCATTCAATTTTCCTTATAAATAACAAACCCCAAACTAAAGATTGAGGTTGGATCAGGCTATGGTTTAGAATACACCCCTCCCCCCATTTTTTTTAACAACACTTATTTTATGTTTCCTGAGAAGGTGAAGAGACACATATAATACAGTCCTGCCCTTGGGGAACCATATCCCAGCCAGAGAAAAAGACGTGTAAATAGTTAACAATCTACCACACCACAGTGTGCATTATGACAAAGAGAACAGAGAGCTAATGGGACACAGATGAGAGAGGCAGTTTTTGAGCCAACGTGCAGAGAGCGAGGGAACGAGGAAACAGAATCATTCACAGAAGTGACGTACACACTGGTCTTTGGAGAATGAAGATGGACTGGCCAAGACGAAGGCGTTACCAACAGAGAAATGGGTACATGTTAAAGTGTGGAAGCCCCAAGTGTGGGCAGTGGCAGAGGACTGCAAAGGTAACTAAGGACAGGGCGTGCAAGGGTTTGCTCCGGTAAGCTGAGGAATTTGCTTTCACCTCTATAAACAGGGCAGGTGTTGAAGGGTTTTTACGTAGGTAAGTGTCATATTCGGAGCGTTTTAGAAAGACCATGCCGGTGGCAGCGTGGAGGAGGGGCTGACTGGGATGAGGCCAGTGAAGCTGTTGGGATAGTCTAGGTCAAGCAGAGTCGAGAGGATGGAGTTGAATCAGAGAGTAGTGGCGATGAGGAAATTAGAAATGGACAGAATCAAGCAAGCTTTGGGATCTAAGCCTGGGTCTTAGGAAGCAGTAGAAGGTCAAAGTCTGGTCTCTAGACTCATGGCTCCAACCTGAGCTGGACTGCACACAGCCAGCATCCCTGAGAACAAGGCCTTGAGAATCATCTCTCCAAGATCCCATGGAACCACTTTACAGCCTGGCATCTGCTCATTCAGATTCAAAGGGCTTCAAAGAGTTAACATAATCTTCTAGCTTGGCACCAATACATTCTCAAATCTCACATGGTTCCCTGAGCCTCGGGTTCAGAGTATGAAACCTTTTTAATGACTTGGGTAAGATTCACACCATCTCTATAAACAGCTGAGGTGTGTTACAGTAGGAGGAGGAAGAGGTGGACCTGAACAACCCCACATGTGGACCACCTGGCTCTCGAAGCAGACAAAGTGACTCTTTTAACTCCCTTTTTGGTGAAAACACGCCATTTCCTTCTCATTTAGATACACGCTTGGGATACAGCCACTCCACTATTTTCAAGAAGATCAAAATTAATCAACCAGGAAAAGGATCTCAGAATGAAATGATGATCCAGCATTTATGGTCCAGAACCATGTGTGGATGCAGAGCTCAGGGAAGCATGACCAACGCTCACTAGGGGCAAGTGGACTGTGTGGACGGCACTGACACTCTGCAAGAGGCAGCCTCTTAGGGAGCTCAACACAAATGGAAGATGCAGACTAAAGGTTTTAATAGGGTGCCCACCTTTGGCTTCCAGAAGCTTCTTATGAGTAACTGAGAGTCGCGTGCTGTTTCAACATACACTCACATCTCTGATGGCCCGGCAGACGCCCCCACCTTGGGTGTCTCACTGATTCCCCAGAGTCAACATCTAATCGTCTTACTCCTGGGTTAGCTCTTCCTTCAGCCTCCCCAGGACTGTTTATGGCCCATCACTTGTAGCCCTCATCCATCTTTGATTTTTCCCTTCCCCGCCACACACACGAGTCAGATGCCCAGTTACTCTATTAATTCTTCCTCTTCTGTGGAGCTCTTCGTTTCTCTGCCTGCTGTCCCCACCTCATTTTTGTCCCTGCTTCCTCTCACCTGGAGTACAGTCCTCTAACAAGCTCTTAACTCTCTCATCTCGTCGTATTCCTCTCCATCCAGTTTCTGATTCCTAAATTAACCTTTCTAAAGCAAAGCTTCAGAAAATTCAAAAATAGTTTAACGGTTTCACCTTTTCTACCAAATAAACTCCCGACTCTTTAGTCTGATAGTCTAATGTGTTACCAATCTGGCTCTAAACTTCCCCTCAGCCCAAACACCACTTCAAATCTCACATCTACTCTTGAATCACACCCTACAATCCTTTCCGGATCCATGGTCCTGTTAAAGCTTTCCTCTGCCTAAGATACCTCTGCCCTCTCCACCCATCAAAATCTGTGACCTACTTCCTTAAGATAACATTGACTAAAAACACAAAATCAACAAGTGAAAACAATACATTAGTACCCCCCCAATAAACATGCTTATTCTTCTCTCTTTCTCCATCCATCTACCCACCAGTCTACCTAGAAAAAGGTAATTAGGTTTTAGAAGATATACACCAAGTTGCTACCTTGTAAATCAACTATGCCTCAATTAAAAAAAGAAGATATACACCGAGTTGCTAAAAGGACATCTCTCTTGGTAGCACAATCCTGGGTGGGTTTTTTTTTTCCTTCTTTCTTTCTTTTTATTATTGAATTCTCTACTTTTTCTGCAGAGAGCATGTATTATTTTTATAAGAAAAAAATACTGTTTTATACCAATAATGAGAATTTAGAATTTTTTAAATGCCTATCCATCTTCAAGGCTCTTCTCACATGTAACCTCTTTAACTCTCTTGATGATGAAAGGTGTGTACAAACTCCCCTTCTTTCAACTTCATGTGAAAGTTGAAAGTAGCTTCACACACACACACACGCGCGTGCGCGCGCGTGCACACAGACAGAGTCATGTGGTCAAGAGCATAAGTTTTGAAATCAGAAACACAATATGCAAAATCACTTTTGACTGTCCTGTTTGATCCGTCCCTGACTGTTCCCACCAGTGCGCACCATGCTGGTTGGGGCTGCACAGAGCCATCCACTGGTCAGTCCCAGCCTGGCCGATCTCACCATCTCCACTTTGCAACACACAGCAGCACACTGATTTTTTTACTTTACCATGTTGCACTTTTTTTTTTTTGAATTTTATTTTATTTATTTTTTTATACAACAGGTTCTTATTAGTTATCTATTTTATACATATTAGTGCATACATGTCAATCCCAACCTCCCAATTCATCCCACCACCCCCACCCCCCCCCCAGCTTTCCCCCCTTGGTGTCCATACGTTTGTTCTCCACATCTGTGTCTCTATTTCTGCCCTGCAAACCGGTTCATCGGTACCATTTTTCTAGATTCCACATATACGTGTTAATACACGATATTTGTTTTTCTCTTTCTGACTTCCTTCACTTTGTATGACAGTCTCTAGGCCCATCCATGTCTCTACAAATAACCCAATTTCGTTCCTTTTTATGGCTGAGTAATATTCCATTATATGTATGTACCACATCTTCCTTATCCATTCATCTGTCGATGGGCATTTAGGTTGCTTCCATGTCCTGGCTATTGTAAACAGTGCCGCAGTGAACATTGGGGTGCATGTGTCTTTTTGAATTATGTTTTTCCCTGGGTATATGCCCAGTAGTGGGATTGCTGGGTCATATGGTAGTTCTATTTTTAGTTTTTTAGGGAACTTCCATACTGTTCTCCATAGTGGCTGTGTCAGTTTACATTCCCACCAACAGTGCAAGAGGGTTCCCTTTTCTCCACATCCTCTCCAGCATTTGTTGTCTGTAGATTTTCTGATGATGCCCATTCTAACTGGTGTGAGGTGATATCTCACTGCAGTTTTGATTTGCATTTCTCTAATAATTAGTGATGTTGAGCAGCTTTTCATGTGCTTCTTGGCCATCTGTATATCTTCTTTGGAGAAACGTCTATTTAGGTCTTCTGCCCATTTATTAACTGGGTTTTTTTTTTTTTTAAATATTGAGCTGCATGAGCTGTTTATATGTTTTTGGAGATTAATCCTTTGTCCATTGATTCGTTTGCAAATATTTTCTCCCATTCTGAGGGTTGTCTTTTCATCTTGTTTGTAGTTTCCTTTACTGTGCAAAAGCTTTTAAGTTTCATTAGGTACCATTTGTTTATTTTTGGTTTTGTTTCCATTACTCTAGGAGGTGCGGCAAAAAAGATCTTGCTGCGATTTATGTGAAAGAGTGTTCTTCCTATGTTTTCCTCTGAGAGTTTTATAGTGCCTGGTCTTACATTTAGGTCTTTAATCCATTTTGAGTTTATTTTTGTGTATGGTGTTAGGGAGTGTTCTAATTTCATTCTTTTACATGTAGCTGTCCAGTTTTCCCAGCACCACTTATTGAAGAGACTATCTTTTCTCCATTGTATATCCTTGCCTCATTTGTCATAGATTAGTTGACCATAGGTGTGTGGGTTTATCTCTGGGCTTTGTATCCTGTTCCATTGATCTATATTTCTGTTTTTGTGCCAGTACCATATTGTTGTGATTACTGTAGCTCTGCAGTATAGTCTGAAGTCAGGGAGACTGATTCCACCAGCTCCTTTTTATTTCTCTCAAGATTGCTTTGGCTATTTGGGGTCTTTTGTGTCTCCATACAAATTTAAAGATTTTTTGTTCTAGTTCTGTAAAAAATGCCATTGGTAATTTGATAGGGATTGCATTGCATCTGTAGATTGCTTTGGGTAGAATAGTCACTTTCACAATATTGATCCTTCCAATCCAAGAACATGGTATATCTCTCCATCTGTTTGTGTCATCTTTGATTTCTTTCATCAGTGTCTTATAGTTTTCTGAGTACAGGTCTTTTACTTCCTTAGGTAAGTTTATTCCTAGGTATTTTCTTCTTTTTGTTGCTATGGTGAATTGGAGTTTTTCCTTAATATCTCTTTCAGATTTTTCGTCATTAGTGTATAGGAATGGTACAGATTTCTGTGTGTTAATTTTGTATCATGTAACTTACCAAATTCATTGATGAGCTCTAGTAGTTTTCCAGTGGCATCTTTAGGATTCTCTATGTATAGTATCTTGTCATCAGCAAATAGTGACAGTTTTACTTCTTTTCCAATTTGTATTCCTTTTATTTCTTTTTCTTCTCTGATTGCCATGGCTAGGACTTCCAAAACTATATTGAATAATAGTGGTGAGAATGGACATCCTTGTCTTTTTCCTGATCTTACAGGAAATGCTTTCAGTTTTTCACCATTGAGAATGATGTTTGCTGTGGGTTTGTCATATATGGCTTTTATTATGTTGAGGTAGGTTCCCTCTACGCCCACTTTCTGGAGAGTTTTTATCATAAATTGGTGTTGAAATTTGGCAAAAGCTTTTTCTGCATCAACTGAGATGATCATATGGGGTTTTTAATTTATTTATTTATTTTTATTGATTTATTTTTGTGGTACATGGGCCTCTCACTGTTGTGGCCTCTTCTGTTACGGAGCACAGGCTCTGGACACGCAAGCTCAGCAGCCATGGCTCACGGGCCCAGCCACTCCACGGCATGTGGGATCTTCCCAGACTGGGGCACGAACGCACGTCCCCTGCATCGGCAGGCAGACTCTCAACCACTGTGCCACCAGGGAAACCCGATCATATGGTTTTTATTCTTCAGTTTGTTAATATGGTGTATCACATTGATTGATTTGCATATATTGAAGAATCCTTGCATCCCTAGGATAAATCCCACTTGATCATGGTGCGTGATCCTTTTAATGTGTTGTTGGATTCTGTTTACTCGTATTTTGTTGAGGATTTTTGCATCTATATTCATCGGTGATATTGGTCTGTAATTTTCTTTTTTTGTAGTATCTTTGTCTGGTTTTGGTATCAGGGTGATGGTGGCCTCGTAGAATGAGTTTGGGAGTGTTCCTTCCTCTGCAATTTTTGGGAGGAGTTTGAGAAGAAGGGGTGTCAGGTCTTCTCTAAATGTTTGATAGAATTCACCTGTGACGGGACTTCCCTGGTGGTGCAGTGGTTAAGAATCTGCCTGCCAATGCAGGGGACACAGGTTCAATCCCTGGTCTGGGATCTGAGCCAAAAATAAATAAATAATTAATTAATTTTAAAAAAAGGAATTTACCTGTGAAGCCATCGGTCCTAGACTTTTGTTTGTTGGAAGATTTTTAATCACAGTTTCAATTTCATTACTTGTGATTGGTCTGTTCATATTTTCTGTTTCTTCCTGGTTCAGCCTTGGAAGGTTATACCTTTCTAAGAATTTGTCCATTTCTTCCAGGTTGTCCATTTTATTGGAATAGAGTTGTTTGTAGTAATCTCTTATGATGCTTTGTATTTCTGCGGTGTCCGTTGTAACTTCTCCTTTTTCATTTCTAATTTTATTGATTTGAGCTCTCTCCCTCTTTTTCTTGATGAATCTGGCTAAAGGTTTATCAGTTTTGTTTATCTTCTTAAAGAGCCAGGTTTTATTTTTATTGATCTTTGCTGTTGTTTTCTTTGTCTCTATTTCATTTATTTCTGCTCTGATCTTTATGATTTCTTTCCTTCTACTGACTTTGGGTTTTGTTTATTCTTCTTTCTCTAGTTCCTTTAAGTGTAAGTTTAGATTGTTTATTTGAGATTTTTCTTGTTTCTTGAGGTAGGATTGTATTGCTGTAAACTTCCCTCTTAGAACTGCTTTGCTGCATCCCATAGGTGTTGGATCATCCTGTTTTCGTTGTCATTTGTCTCTAGGTATTTTTTGATTTCCTCTTAGATTTCTTCAGTGATCTCTTGGTTATTTAGTAGGGTACTGTTTAGCCTCGATATGTTTGTGTTTTTTACGTTTTTTCCCCTGGAATTTATTTCTAATCTCATAGCGTAGTGGTCAGAAAAGATGCTTGTATGATTTCAACTTTCTTCAATTTACCAAGCCTTGATTTGTGACCAAAGATATGATCTCTCCTGGAGACTGTTCCGTGCGCACTTGAGAAGAAAGTATAATCTGCTGTTTTTGGATGGAATGTCCTATAAATATCAATTAAATCTATCTGGTCTATTGTGTCATTTAAAGCTTGTGTTTCCTTATTAATTTTATGTCTGGATGATCTGTCCTTTGGTGTAAGTGAGGTGTTAAAGTTCCCCACTATTTTTGTGTTACTGTCAATTTCCTCTCTTATAGCTGTTAGCATTTGCCTTATGTATTGATGTGCTCCTATGTTGGGTGCATATATAATTGTTATATCTTCTTCTTGGATTGATCCCTTGATTATTATGTAGTGTCCTTCCTTGTCTCTTGTAACATTCTTTATTTTAAAGTGATTTTATCTGATATGAGTATTGCTACTCTAGCTTTCTTTTGATTTCCATTTGCATGGAATATCTTTTTCCACCCCCTCACTTTCATTCTGTATGTGTCCCTAAGTCTGAAGTGGGTCTCTTGTAGACAGCATATATATGGGTCTTCTTTTTGTATCCATTCAGTAAACCTGTGTCTTTTGGTTGGAGCATTTAATCCATTCACATTTAAGGTAATTATCGATATGTATGTTCCTATTACCATTTTCTTAATTGTTTTGGGTTTGTTTTTGTAGGTCCTTTTCTTCTCTTTTGTTTCCCACCGAGAGAAGTTCCTTTAGCATTTGTTGTAGAGCTGGCTTGGTCGTGCTGAGTTTTCTTAGATTTTGCTTGTCAGTAAACCTTTTGATTTCTCCATTGAATCTGAATGAGATCCTTGCCAGGTAGAGTAATCTTGGTTGCAGGTTCTTCCCTTTCATTACTTTAAATATATAGCACCACTCCCTTCTGGCTTGTAGTGTTTCTGCTGAGAAATCAGCTATTAACCCTATGGGAGTTCCCTTGTATGCTATTTGTCATTTTTCCCTTGTTGCTTTTAATAATTTTTCTTTGTCTTTAATTCTTGTCTCTTTGATTACTATGTGTCTCGGCGTGTTTCTCCTTGGGTTTATCCTGCCTCACACTCTCTGTGCTTCCTGGACTTGGGTGGCTATTTCCTTTCCCATGTTGGGGAAATTTTTGAATATAATCTCTTCAAATATTTTCTCGGGTCTTTCTCTCTCTCTTCTCCTTCTGGGACCCCTATAATGCAGATGTTGATGCATTTAATGTTTTCCAAGAGGTCTCTTAGGTTGTCTTCATTTCTTTTCATTCTTTTTTCTTTATTCTTTTCCACAGCAGTGAATTCCACCATTCTGTCTTCCAGGTCACTTATCCATTCTTCTGCCTCAGTTATTCTGTTATTGATTCTTTCTAGTGCATTTTTCATTTCAGTTATTGTATTGTTCATCTCTGTTTGTCCTTTAATTTTTCTAAGTGTTTATTCTTTAATTCTTCTAGATCTTTGTTAAACATTTCTTGCAACTTCTTGATCTTTGCCTCCATTCTTTTTCTGAGGTCCTGGGTCATCTTCACTATCATTATTCTGAATTCTTTTTCTAGAAGGTTTCCTATCTCCACTTCATTTAGCTGTTTTTCTGGGGTTTTATCTTGTTCCTTCATCTGGTATGTAGTCCTCTGCCTTTTCATTTTGTCTGTCTTTCTGTGAATGTGGTTTTCGTTCCACAGGCTGCAGGATTGTAGTTCTTCTTGCTTCTGCTGTCTGCCCTCTGGTGGATGAGGCTATCTAAGAGGCCTGTGCAAGTTTCCTGATGGGAGGGACTGGTGGTGGGTAGAGCTGGGTGTTGCTCTGGTGGGCGGAGCTCAGTAAAACTTTAACCTACTTGTCTTCTGATGGGTGGGGCTGGGTTCCCTCCCTGTTGGTTGTTTGGCCTGAGGCAACCCAGCAACTACAGGCCCTTTAGTGGGGCTAATGGCGGACTCCAGGAGGGCTCACACCAAGAAGTACTTCCCAGAACTTCTGCTGCCAGTGTCTTTTTCCCCCTGATGAGCCACAACCACCCCCAGCCTCTGCAGGAGACCCTCCAACATTAGCAGGTAGGTCTGGCTCAGTCTCCTATGGGGTCACTGCTCTTCCCCCCAGGTCCTGATGTGCACACTACTTTGTGTGTGCCCTCCAAGAGTGGAGTCTCTGTTTCCCCCAATCCTGCCAAAGTCCTGCAATCAAATCCTGCTAGCCTTCAAAGTCTGATTCTATGGGAATTCCTCCTCCTGTTGCCGGACCCCCAGGTTGGGAAGCCTGACGTGGGGCTCAGAACCTTCACTCCAGTGGGTGGACTTCTGTGGTATAAGTGTTCTCCAGTCTGTGAGTCACCCACCCAGTGGTTATGGGATTTGATTTTATTGTGATTGTGCCCCTCCTTGTGGCTTCTCCATTGTCTTTGGATGTGGGGTACCTTTTTTGGTGAGTTCCAGTGTCTTCCTGTCAATGACTGTTCAGCTGTTAGTTGTGATTCTGGTGCTTTCTCAAGAGGGAGTGAGCGCACGTCCTTCTACTCTGCCATCTTGAACCAATCTCTGTCAATGGTGCACTTTTTAAATGGGTAATTATTGATCAAAAAATCTTTTTAGGGCTTCCCTGGTGGCGCAGTGGTTAAGAATCCGCTGGCCAATGCAGGAGACACGGGTTCAAGCCCTGGTCCGGGAAGATCCCACATGCCGTAGAGCAACTAAGCCCGTGCACCCCAACTACTGAGCCCACGTGCCACAACTACTGAAGCCCATGTACCTACAGCCCATGCTGCACAACAAGAGAAGCCACCACAATGAGAAGCCCGTGCACCACAAAGAAGAGTAGCCCCCGCTCGCTGCAACTAGAGAAAGCCAGAGCACAGCAATGGAGACCCAATGCAGCCAATTAATTAATTAAAAAAAATCTTTTTAGAACAAACTTTTGTGTACACTTCCAGTTAAATAGTGATAGTCTTCTGCTGTACTTCCATCTTTAATGATGGAAAAAAAGGCTTGTCGAAGTGAGAGGAGCACACATCCATTAGCCCCTTTTAGGCTCCCCCGACCTCCTACCTAAACAGCTCTTCTATCTTGACTTACCTGACAGTAAATAATTCCCCTCTGAATCTACCACTGTTCATTATCTGATGTTCAGAGCTTCTGATATTTGTGGGTATCTCCATTGTCTTCAGTCAGTGTTAGGTTTCAATTGTCAGTATTCCCATAAGCCTGGCCACTGGGTGTTGGGTTTTGTTGGGGGGGGGGCAGACAGCTAAGAGGAACATTTCTACAATCTTTTCTTAAGTACTTCCTTAGGTGGAAGCATCCTTCATTACTGCCGTTCCCAGGCCAGCTCTTTCGTCTCTGCTGCTCTGTCCAGAAAGAATCCTAGGAGAGGGCTGCTGTCCCCTTGCCTCATCCAACCCTGCTTCTGCTTTTTCATTAGAAATCCGTTCCCTTGAATATGTATAAAAAAAATCTGACTTTTGCCATGACTTTCACAGAAAGTCAGCTTCTGAAAGCAAGAACATTTTTATTAGTATTAATACACTAGTTCCCAATTGCATTTAGCTGAAACCAAGGGTACAATTCCATTGCTTTAAACACAATTTCTTAAGAAGGTACTTGGAGAGAAGGTCAGTAAAACAGGGCTGGGAGAATTTCCCTGTACCCATTATGCCTCTCTTGGCCCACACAGAAGTCAAGAACTTTCAAGTATCAGGACAGAATGTTCAGCGTTCCAATAACTAGCTGACCAGAACCTGGAAATGAAAAGGGAAAAAAAATAAAACAACTCACTCAGAAAACAGAAATAGTGCATTTAGACCCCTCAGCCCCTCAGCACAGATCCCCAGCTGAACTGCAGTTGAGCTCTACACATTTGGCTGGAAAAGAAAAAATCTGAGATCACATATTAAGCATTTTCAATTAATTACAGTATTTAAAATAGAAATATACACTTTTTCTTCTATATTTGAACCTCACTTTTATTTTGTTTTCTAATGTGGATTACTTGGTAACATGCAACTTAAGCATTACATGGCCAATTATTTTTGTTTTGTTCAATTATTTTCCTCAAAATCTTATGTTTTTTCTATCAACTGGAAAATTATATCAATAACTTTATAACATACTTATAAGTTCTCTAATTTTTAAAAAAGATCTTAGTTTAAGAAAAGAAGACCTAGATGTATCTAAATTATAAAAATGATAAAAAGTCTTCCCTTAGTAGGGGGAGATAAACAAGGTGACATAGCGGAAACAGTGAAGTCTAGCATCTATGTACTTAGGGTGTCTTGGGTTAAAGTCTGTGACAGGTCAATTCTCATTTTTAAATTCCCCTAATGATAAACTCAGATTTTAGTAATTATCTAAGGGTCCCCTAAGGAATGTAAGGAAGATAAAATTCCAATTTCAAGACTGAAATTAAATGAGGATAATTTCATGAGGAGTTTGGGATAGCTCTACGAAGATGAGAATATAATATGGAGTTTTAGACTTTTTCTTTTCCTGTAGCTATTTCATTATATTAAACAATCCGTGAAAACCGTAAGTAATGGCAGGAGTGAGACTATTGATTTTTCTCACTTGATTTGTCCTGCATTGGTGTTGACCGAGCATTAGAAGCTCTCGCTCCCTGAGCTACAGCCCCTGACATGCAGGGCGTTTTACTGCTGCGCTCAGGGGAGTTTAACACGCAGACATCCAGCCTGCAGGACCGCTGGACTGTGATAAAATACACCATTACGTGAAACACTGGACGGGGAAGCTGGCTCATTGGTTTGTGGTAATAGTCAAAAGAAACTCTTTGGGATGCTCATAGATTAAAATGAGTGGTTTCAATGTCCAAGATAGACCTCTCGTTGTCATCAACAGCAGAATAAAAGACCCAGGTAACATCTCAGACAGCGCGTGTTGTGATTCTGACCCAGTCTTAGATCTTAGACAATTGTTTGCTTCCCTAGACCTCAGTTTGTTTATCTGGAAATGAAAATGGATCATGGCATCAGCTCAAGAGTTTCTTCAGCTCTAACGTCCTGGGATTCAATGAATGATAAATCTACACGTATCATATTCCACAACCAGGAAGAAATGAATTCTCAAGGGGAAAACAGAAGTAATCCAACCGTTAACGTCTTAATGAGGGTAGAAAGAACAGAATTTAAGTTCACAGAAGTTAAATAGAGAATGGCTAAACATATTAAAAGATGCTCAACTTCATTTCTAATTTTAAGTTGCAAATAAAAACAAGGATGTACCCTTTTCGCCGGTCAGATTAACTAAAATGAAACATTTAGATCCCCAGTGGTGACTGGGTGTCGGGAAACACACTCTCAAGTGCTCTGGGTATGAATGGAAATGGATGCAGACTTCTCGGAGGTCGACTTATTAACATCTACGCAAAGTTAAAACGCATATAGCCTTTGAACAAGTTCACTTCTAGGGAATTAGCTTACAGATATACTTGGAAAAGTACACTATGTGTACAGCAATGATCGTGACAGAATTGTGTGAAATACAACCATGAATAGAACATGAACGTCCATGAACAGGAAAATGGTTAAGTAAATTACAGGGCATCCGTTTAACGGGATATTATGCAGCTACTAAATGAAACTTCGTGTGCCAATAGGAAAAGATGCTGAGAATATCACTAAGTGAAAAAGCAAGTTGGAGAGCAATATACATAATATGAAACAATTTGTTAATAAAAAACATAAAAGGATAGATAGATGGTAGATACGTAGATACTTGCATATATGGAGACGTTTTCCAGACCTCTACCATTTTGGTCACCTTAGGGACTGGGGGCTGGTGGTTAGAGAATTTTATAATAACTTTCTATTTGAATTTTTTTACTGTGACTGTTTACATTTATATATATAAAGAACTACTTAAAGCAAGAAACAGCCTTAGGAAATAGTAGGGAAGGAATGTCACAGAGCAGCAGTGTGTAGCCTGATGCTGGGGGATGTAGTGCCAGGGGGCCAGTCTGATGGGGGAGCAGATGCCCGGGGGTTGTTGTCTGATGGAGGGGCAGGGGTGTGCTCAGGGGCCAGTCAGGACATCAGCTGTAGGTGCGGAGATGACAGGCTCCTCGGCCGCGAGCACACTGGCACACACCTGTTCTCTTCACCTGTCCGGCATCCCTTTCCCCTTCTCTTTGTAACGAGACCTATTTTCCTTCTGGACACCAGGCTCCTTCCACCCTCCATCGAATGTTTCTGGTTGGGGAGCTGGACGTTCACCTACAGTTCCAAGGGTAAGCCTTCACCCTGGCCTGGCCACAGCACCACAGAACGGTCACGATCGCTTCAAGGACGGACACTGACCCCACACGGCCCGTGAGAGCACCCTCATCCTCGTGCTGGAGCTCCTGGACAGAGGTGCCCTCTGTCCCTCTGGGCTCAGAGCAACTGGAACTAACTGTAACTGCAGTGGCCGTTGCGGACACCACCTGTGTCGAAATTTGCCTGAAAATCAAACACAACAGAGGAAAGCAGAACTTTTGTGATGAGAGTCAGCTCCCTGTGAACCCAGAGCTCGTGGACAAGGCAGGCAGAAGCCTTTTCCATTGCTTTTCTGTTCTCTTAGGCTTGGCCTGAGTTGATAAAGTCTCATTCTTTCTTGAGCTGCTTTGAGTTGGGCTACTGTGAGTTTCAACCAAGAGCCCCAACAAGCATAAGCACCTAGGACTTCCTCCAGCAGCTGGCAGGGCCATACTCTGCCTTTTCAAGCCCTCGCCCGGCACGGTGGACCCCCAAGCAGCAGCACGTAGAAATGTTTTTTGTCCCTCTGCCTACGATTTCCTATGCCCCCACCCCAGCCCTAGACAGGAGGAGAAGCTCAGAGGAAATTCTGCTGCGTGAGGTGTTGGCTCTAGTTTTCAGGATCCCAGTAGTGCCTCTGCGTAAGCCATAAGTAGGATTTTGTGTCCATATTTTCTTACATTTTGGGTCTTTTCAGGGGTTAAGACTATGAGATAGAAGAGTTTGAACCACAGATTCCTAAGCCCCAACCCTTGACTATGCAGCCGTGTTTGCAAAATCTAAACGATCAGGTTCAGCCCTCACCAGCTGAGCCACGCGAAACCCTCCTGAAATCTGTTTCTCTCATGCTTGGGGTTTTTTTATTTATAAATCACAATAATGGCGTGAGCGTTCTAAGGATGGAAGAAGTCTTCTAACTGGTCAGTCCCATTTATTATTTTTTTTCTCATACTTCTCTCGTTCTTGATTTCTATCTAGATGGATAATGAATTCATAAAAAACTTTCTCAAAAAAAAAAAAAAAACTTTCTCAACCTTGAGTTTTAGAAATTGAAACATGAAAATGACATATCGTATACAGACAGCTGATTCACTTCATTGTACAGCAGAAACTAACACAACATTGTAAAGCAATTATACTCCAATTAAAAAAATAAACATAAAATTCACTTTTACAATTTACCTAAAAAAAAAAAAAAAAAGGAAATAACATATCCTCTCAAGGTTCCATTTGTTTTCCTAGTTCTAATAGCTGTTCAATATCTTCTTGTAGACACACGACGAATTTGGGGCCAGGCATACGAATTCTGGCTCAACGCCCACTGACCAGCCTCTTCCGGTCCAGGAACCTGCTGTACGTGACATGGAAATTCTCCCACTGCATCAGAAGCAACACGTTCACTACCTATCACTCAAGGTAAATTTCACACGCAGGTGTAAACACAGCTATCCCAGAAACATGACCACGAGGGAAACTTCACAGACCCCTGGAAAACGTTCCCAGTTCCGTCCTTCCGGGCACAGCTCTCCTTAATGGCCAGGAGCTCAGGACACACTGCTCACCGTGCTGACTCATCAAGATCAGGGCCACCTTGCTGCCCCCTCACGCCGCACCTGCGCTATCTCCCACACTCCTCCAGCCAGCTGTAACTCTTGGGAGATTTGGGGGCCCTGCCAGGGGCCGGCTCCGTGGTCCCCTGCCGCACCTACCGCGGACTCAGAGCCACCCGACAAGGCCTGCAGCAGAGAGGGTCAGTCTCCACGAGGCCCCCTGCAAGCTCGGATCAAAGGAACTGGCGAAGAGGTATCTGGTAGTCCCGACCCCTCCTCCTGCCACTCTGTGCGCAGGGTGAGCGACCGGCTGTGACCCCGTGGCAGCCACAGCTTGTAGCAGCGCCCCTGACTGCGTCTGGCTGTCAAGACTTACAGGGCTCCTGGGGACCCCGGAGGCTGCCGGCTTCGTGTTTCACTGTTAGACTTTTTGGTCTCAATAAACTCAAAGGCAGGTACAAAATTGAGAGAATTGGAAGGTCCTAGAAGAAAAATACCACTGGCATGTTTTACTCAGCTGTTCTTATGACTCCATGACATTTAAGCAAGGCCTCTCCTGGTCCTGGTGACAGCCCCAGGGGTTCTGGTCCTATGTGACTAATAATAGCTGGAAAAAACCATTGCGACCCGGGGGTAATGATGAAACGCTGGCCTGCGAGGAAGAGCTGTTGGCAATTCATCTTTTTTTTCAATCTGCTAATCCCAAATGTATCCCTCCCTTCCTTGCCCCTTTGGTAACCATAAGTTTGTTTTCTATGTCTGTGAGTCTATTTCTGTTTTGTAAATAAATTCATTCGCATTATTTTTTAGATTCCACATATAAGTGCTATCATATGGTATTGGTCTTTCTCTGACTTACTTCACTTAGTATGATCATCTCTAGGGCCAACCATGTTGCTGCAAATGGCATCATTTCATTCTTTTTTATGGCTGAGGAACATTCCATTTCTGTATATGTACCACAGCTTCTTTACCCATAGCAATGCATCTTGATTCTGTTTCGGGTGATTAAAATGCTCCTTAGTTCAGAGGTCTGCTTTTCCCGATTTCCTACCTACACGTACTGTCTTGACTCCGCCTCCCTGATCCCTCCGCCGTCAGTTCTGTCCTCCGTCCACCCTGTCCCACTTGCACCTGTACAATCACACTCACCTGAAAACATGGGGCTTGGGACCAGGCAGCCCAGGACTCAATGGTGTTATTCTCCTCCAAAGAATGCGTGTGCTTAGCATGATGGGCAGAGGTGGTGAGAGCACCACCTCTTAAATGATTCCTCATTGGCTGCAGGAAAAAAAAGAATCTGGAAGCCGCTTAGCCATCCGCTACCTGGGATCCTCCTATAGTACTCACGAAATCGCCCCTTCCAGGCAAACAGGCTCAGTGACGGCCCCCTTGCACTGCAGCTCTTACTATTCCAGCCCCCTGGAAACTTCCATTCTTTTTAGTAATATCCCTATTAGGTTGAAGGTATCTTGAATGCAGAAATCATTTTGTATTTACCTAGTCTGATGTGAGATAAAATATAAGCATATAGGGCTTCCCTGGTGGCGCAGTGGTTGAGATTCCACCTGCCGATGCAGGGGACATAGGTTCGTGCCCCGGTCCGGGAAGATCCCACATGCTGCGGAGCGGCTGGGCCCGTGAGCCATGGCCGCTGAGCCTGCGCATCCGGAGCCTGTGCTCCGCAACGGGAGAGGTCACAACAGTGAGAGGCCCGCGTACGGCAAAAAAAAAAAAAAAAATAAGTATTTAGAATAATAGGCGATTAACAACTTCTTGAATTGATTGATCACTCCTCTTTAACCTTGAAAGACAGAGTTCAAATCCCATCACTTCCATAAAGCCTCCCGGCCCTTCTGCCCTGCAGGTTCCCTTCCTCCTTTATTCCTCAGCCATAAAAGAGAATGAAATGATGCCATTGCAGCGACATGGATGGACCTAGAGATGATCATACTAAGTGAAGTAAGTCAGACAGAGAAAGACAAACACCATATGATATCGCTTATATGTGGAATCTAAAAAGATGATACAAATGAACTTATTTACGAAACAGAAATAGACTCACAGACTTCGAAAACAAACTTATGTTTACCGGAGGGGAGGGATAAATTTGGAGTTTGGGATTAACATATACACACTACTATATATAAAATCATCAAGAAGGACCTACTGTATAGCACAGAGAACTCAATACTCTGTAATAACCTATATGGGAAAAGAATCTGAAAAAGAATAGATATATGTGTATGTATAACTGAGTCGCTGTACGCCTGAAACTAACACAACACTGTAAACCAACTATACCCCAATATAAAATAAAAATTAAATTAAAAAAAAACTACCTTAGTATCTATTTTCTATACAGTTCACTTAGCAACCAACCAAGAGATACAATTCTTTTGCTATTTTTCATGCGTTAATGCTTTATCTCCTCAGGCACCATGAAATGTCTTCCCTACTACAATCTCTGAAGTCCTAAATAGGTCTTTCAATAAACACAAATAATACTTATCTATTTAATTTGCCAATGTGAATTCTAATTGTGTATGTTAATTATAGACAATTAATATTCATTATTAATTAAAGCCAGATAAGTTTTTTTAAAGCATACTAAAATGTTGTAACCCTGCATTGTTTTGGGGTTTTTTTTTTTGTTTTTTTTGTTTGCGGTACGCAGGCCTCTCACTCTTGCGGCCTCTCCCGTTGCGGAGCACAGGATCCGGACGCGCAGGCTCAGCGGCCATGGCTCACGGGCCCAGCCTCTCCGCGGCATGTGGGATCTTCCCGGACCGGGGCACAAACCCGTGTCCCCTGCATCGGCAGGCGGACCCCCAACCACTGCGCCACCGGGGAAGCCCCCTGCATTGTTTTATAATAAAGTCAAACCCTCGACATTTTCTAACAGTAGTGAATGGCACATAAAACATGCCCATTTAGTACTAAATTTGGAAATTGAAGTATAACTCCTATAAACGTAATTTTAAAGGACACGGCTTCTGATTTGAGTTGCCGTTTAACTCCCCAAAATTCGCACTTGGAAGACACTCAACAAATCGGTTTATTTAACTTAATAAAGGGCATTTAGGTCCTTGATTTGAGGGCTATCTAAACGCTTCGTGCCTCTCATACCTTCTACCATGTTGTCCTAAATTCCCTCATTCTCTGTCATCTCTTGAGAAGCCCTCTAACTGCAAATAACACACTAAATGAATAACATCTTAATGTGAGTTAATTTATCCAAAATTAAATAGTCCACTGCTTTCCAAGACCCCAAGAAAATAAGGCAAAAAACAGATGAGTTGTAAAAAAGGAAGAAAGTTCCAGAAACTTCCCTTTTTTTCCCAGGCTCTGAGCTCTTTGTCTGACAAGAGATAGTTATAATAAATTGTAAGACACAATTCCTTCCCATTGTAAAGTGAAAGGATTACTGGACGCTAATTAGTTTTCCATCATCTAGACCAGCAGTCCCCAACCTTTTTGGCACCAGGGGCCAGTTTCTTGGAAGACAATTTTTCCACGGACAGAGGATGGGGGTGGGGGGCATGGTTCAGGCAGTAGTGCGAGCAATGGGGAGTGATGGGGAGGGCAGATGAAGCTTTGCTGCCTCACCACCACTCACCTCCCGCCGTGCGGCCCAGTTCCTAACAGGCCGCGGACCAGTACCGGTCCAGAGCCCAGGGTTTGGGGACCCCTGATCTAGGCTGATCAGGACACCACTCTACAACCACACTCTTTTTCCCATTCTCGTTTTTCCAAAACATGCTTTCAATCAGGGGTGAACCTAGGTTTGGGGGACCTGGAGCGAATACAATTTCGGGGAACTTGCTTACGAAAAATATGTAAAAGTACAAATACAAGTGTCTGTGATCATTATGAATACGAAACACCCGCGTGTTCTCCAACATCAGCCAACACGAGGAAGTGTGAAAGGGGTTGTGATTATAATTTCTCACTTTTTCAAGGGTTACACGAATGTCAGTGTGATCCCACACGACCATGTACGCACCTGCACTGTTATGTAGACTCGACCCCATCCTAATCCAGCTCCGCCTTCCAGTTCCTGCGGAAAGGGCCATCTCTTATTGCACGTGGAAATGTCAGCTGTCTCTCTCAGGCCAGCCCTGTCCCTTGTTATGGACTCTTTTTCCTTTAGCTCTGCGACAGCTCGTTTTTGAATCTTCTCGTGCACTGTAGTTGTCTCCACCGTCAGTCAGTCAATCAATCGACACATCGTCTTTAGTTTTAGTCATTGTTAGTGAGCCGCCCCGTGTGCCCGGCTCTGTCTTAAGCCCTGGGACACAGGCAAGAACACGAGAGACCAGGTCTAGGCTTTTGCCACTAGGGTTTCCAGGAGGAAGACAAGAAACAGATCAATAAGCCATCAATTATCAGGGAGTCATAAGACAGGCGTGGCAGGGAAGGGCGGGAAAGAGTGCCCAGGTGATCTGCAACAGCCTCTCTGAGAAGGTGGCGTCTAAGCTGAGACCTTAGACGTAGCCATTCCCAGCTGGTCAAAGTCAGCAATTCGTGTGAAAGCCCTCAGGCAGCAGCGAGCCCGTTCGAGGAGCAGGGGGAAGGCCAGCACGGCCCCACCAAGGGTCGGGGCTTCGGGGACCAGGGTAAGGAGTTGGATCCTACTCTAAGTGCAGTGCAGAGCCTCGAAGGGAATGAAGTGAAAGGGCTACATGGTGGGATTTGCCGCTTTGAATAACGTCTCTGGCTGCCGTGTGAAGGATGGATTTGTCGCCGGAGCCGGAGTGGAAGCCTGGAATCCGGGGAAGAGGATGATCAGTAGACATAAGGGTCAAAGTCGAGCTTCTGGTCCCCAGCTGAGCCGCCCCCCAGGGGCCCCCTCCCTCAACCACAGGTCAGGCCTTTGTCAGGACCCTGAGGAACTAAGACAGCTGCCAGAGGCCTGTAACACTGCCTACGCTTCCCCAGACCTGCTCCTTCAAATGCCTCCTCTTGATATCGTATACCCAGGAGGTGGAGAGGGAGGAAAGTGGGGAGTAAGATGAGAAGACCACTCGTTCTCCGTTTTCCCTTTTAAGAGAGGAACACATCATTCCCCTAAGCTGGGGGCACGAAATCAGAAGGAGCCCGTCCCCCCGGCTCTAGAGACAGACAGACACGGGCTCCAGTCCCAGCTCTGTCACTCCCGAGCACGTCCCCTCACTTCCCTGCTAGGAACCTCGGGCTCCTGATCTCTGGAATCAGGTGCGTAACGTCCAATGGCGTCTCAGCAGGGGTGACTTGAGATAATGGCTGGCGCTGGGCAAAGCGGGGGCGTGTTCCTCCCCAACCTCGTGACAATTTGGCCCTGGGCACAGGTTCTAACGGGGTCAGAGCAGCCGTCTCCCTGCCCTTCAATTGGTGCACAGACCCACCCTTCCCGGGCTAGCCTTTGAAGCCCAGCTAATCTCACAGAACTGACCTGTGGGCGAGACATCTCTGAGAAGTTCAATTGTATTTTGGTCCAGAATCGTTTGCCATTCTCCTGTCCCTAACACACAGGTCCCTGTGTGTTGACCTAACCAGTTGGTGGTGCTTCGAGTCATACATCATGGGGCCAATGGCGCCTTAACCACGAATTACATTAATATATCATCAAAGCCACGGCATTGTTATGATGTATGGCTTTAATACATCATTGCAGTGCCGGGCTGCTAATGATGTATTACTCAAAACCATAGCAGCAGCTAGAAAGATCAAGATAAGTTTTGTATTTTTAAAACTTATTCTCAATAAATACGATTGTTTTTTCAGTTTCCACAATAAAATACGTGCTCCAAGGATATAGGAGGATGCAAGTTCACCTGATAAGTATCAAGATGTTTTCTTGGTTGTCCTTCCACTGTTTACTCTATACCCTGCTTAAGTTCACTTCTAAATACCATATGCAAGTCTCAGAAAAATAATATCACTGCTGAGGGTACGATTCTCTAAGTTTTCAAGGGATCTCCAGTTCAGTGTCACAACTGCACGTCTGTAGAGCAGTCGTTTCACTAATGGAAGTTCAAGCACCTTCTACCCAACTTTCCGAAGGATCCTAGGCTATGTCGGGGCAGAAGTGCCCTTCGGTCAACTTATGGGCAAGTCTGCTTTGTACAACGCGACGTGGGAAACGCCTGCATCTCTTCTTCCTCCCCTCATCGTTGTCACCTGAGTGTGGACACTCAGGATACACCTGAGTGTAGGCTCGCCCTAGAGGTTTCCAACATGTCAGAGGGATTTAAATCTAAATCTCAAATCTTCCACCCGGCAGCCCGGAGCCGTTGCTATTTTTAGCACAACGAGAATTGGCAAAGAAGTGAGAATCGTGTAATTGCACCCATTGCAGCAATAACTCCATGGCTAACAGGGAAATCTTTTAATCCAGAGCCTCGCTGCCAATCTCAGCTGTGTGACACGAGTTCCGGTCCCTTGGGAATGGTCTCAAGAGCAAATAGGCACTTAGCGTGTGCACATACATACAAGCACACACGTGCACGCTCACATATACACACCACACACACACACACACACACACACAAAGAGGGAGAATGAGACATTAGGGCCAGAAGCTGACCCCAAAGCAGGCTTTCTTAAGAAGACGTTGATATTCTGATAGCCACAGGCCCTTGGATCGACTTTTCAAATTCAATTCTTGAGAAACTTCAGAATCGGTGTCATTTAGAGAGGGGTCACCCAGCCCTGCGCAGAGGCGGGAGTCTATTTCTGAAATTTCTCAAGTAGACTTTTATACTCTCAGCACTTGGCGTGTTGTGAGATTCAGAAACATCCCATAGCATCCCGATCTCTGGGTGTGGGTGTCTCTCGCCCTTTTCCCAGGGAGGCAGGAGTCTTTCACCCCAGATGTCTCTGAACCCCTCTCGGGGCAGGAAAGCCTGTTCGCATTCCAAATGCCTGACGTGGGAATTGAAGTCTCTCCCCTTCTCTCTCTTCGTCTGGGCTGGAGGCTGCAGGGGAACCAGCTGCGTGAGGACGGATGAGGGAGAAATGATGATTCAGCACCTACGCTTCCTGCCAGGACCTCAGTGATCAGTTTAGTCTCAATCAGCAGATAGAGAAAGAAAACGTCCGGAGCAGAGACAGGAAGATTCACAGCAGAAAAGGGAAGAGTGGCAAAGATCCTCGACTCAGAAATGGGAGATTTGTGATGGGCTTGGGCTGAAGAAAGAAGCTCCCGGATGTTTTTGTGCTTTGCTCTTGAAGGCAACCAGAGAAAGGGAGCCTGGAAGCTTACAAACCACAATTAACCACAGAGCTACGAGGGGCCTCAGAGACTGGAGTCCAGACCCTGGTTTTACAAACGAGGCACACGAAATGCCAAGGGTGCCTGCGATTCCTAGACCATTGTTGTTTCCAGCACGACAAACTTTTTGTCTTATTTCTTTTTCCTTGCTGGTTATTTATTTTAAATATAGCAGTGTGTACATGTCAATCCCATCCTGGACCATTTTTGGAGGCATTCATTCATTATTACATTCTAGGGGACTCAAATAGGAGTGGAAGCTTTTCTCTGCCCAGAATGACCATCCTCCCCAACTTCTGCACTTGGCCTGAGTCCCACTCCCCCTTTAAAAGCCAAGCTCAAGTCCCGTCTCCTCCAGGAAGCCTTCCTGACTTCCCGCAGACTTTGGTGATTCCCCCCAAGGCTGACTATTTTTACCCAGTGGTGCTTTGTATTATCTCTCGCCCTTTCTAAGATACGCCCAGTAAGTTCAAGTTCAGAAAGAGCGCCCTTCGAGGACCTACAGACTTGCTGTGGGTGGGGTTGGGAGTGGTGGGAAGGGGAGGGCCAGAGAAACAGGCACCTCTCTCAGAGCAGCTGTCTAACGCAGGGCGCTAATAAAGGCGGGAAACAGACAGTGTGATACGATCTCTTGTAAAGACCGAAGATATTCCTAATGCCTTTCTGTATATTTGCCTTCGTCCTGCCTCATGGATAACCTGACTATGTGAGTTATTTGCAAAGAGGAAGGAAGTTCTGTTGCGAGTCCCTTAATCAGGGTGCAAAGTAAAACGTTTGTGCCCTTTTCACCATTATGCAGTAATCACTTCTTTCTAAGGTTTTAAGCTGGATTGCCACAGTGTCATTTTTATGGACAGTTAAATATATGATGATATAGTTATATGGGGGAGAGAGATATATGCAATCTGCAGTTTTCTACCCTAAAGAATAGTTTGGAACATACACACATATAAACACTACAAAGTATTGGGTAATTTTTGTCTAGATTCTTTGAAGAAAATTAGAAATTTATGGCTATCTCAGGATTCTTATTAAGAAACAGATATTATTATGTGGTTTCCTGAGGATTCTTGTCCTTTTTTTTTTGGCCATGCCACACCGTTTGTGGGATCTTAGTTTCCTGACCAGGCATCGAACCTGCACCCTCGGCAGTGAAAGCAGGGAGTCCTAACCCCTGGACCGCCAGGGAATTCCCAGGAGTCTCGTCTTTAATTGCTTCAAGTAAACAAAAGTTGCTTACACTCATCCAAATAAAACGTTTTCTAATTCTTCTAACTTTTCCCGCAAACCAGCCAGAGAGCTCTTGGGAATCGACTGAATTTTCAAGATAAGAGAAGGGCACATTCGCTGCACGGTATCCATCTTTCACATTTGTAAAACATGTCCTTATGAGATGACACCTTGGAAAAGGATCTGCCAGCTACTCAATTAAAATATGCTTTATATTAATAGAAGACTAAATACCATGGTTTATCACGTAGATACAGAGAACAGAGTAGCGGTTACTAGAGGGGAATGGGGGAACGGGCGGGGGTGGGAGGGTGCAACGGGTAGAGGGGACCGACCGTATGGTGATGGATGGAAGCTAAAGTTTTGGTGGTGAGCATGTTGTAGGGTAAACAGAAGTGGACCTATAATGTTTTACACATGAAACATATAACACTATAAACACATGTTAGGTCAATAAAAAAATAAATTAAAAATAAACAAATACATATATCTCATGGTTTACCAATCCAGCAAGACAGCCCAGTGAATTGGTTTCACTAAATCTAATTCCATGAGCCACACCGAGTGCATCCCCTTCTTCCTCTAGAGTATTCAAACGCACTCCACCGTTCAGCAAGAAAAACACAAAGCGGAGCTTCCCGTCAGGATCAGGATGTAGCATTTCTGCTTCACGGACAATGAACAGACTCCTTTCCTTCTTCACTTTCCAGCGATCGTGTGTGTTGGGCAGATACACACAGCACTTCCGCAACCTCCCCATCAAGCCCACGTGACACCCTCCTGAGGCCAAACACTTCTCCCCAGGAAAAAAACGTGGCCAGGCATTATACGTTTCCCCAGTAACTCTAGGCTCTTCTGACCTTCCTTCCTGCTAGTGCTACATCCTTTGTTACCAAGATAACTTGTTTATAAAAGTGCTTGTATCATTTACGGAAAACAAGCGACACATGTTCTACCTGGGGCATGCTGCAAAAGTAAAGGCCAGAATCAAGCGAGAAGCCAAAGGCTCTCGTTTCTGAATCTGAGGTTCCGTAACAAGGAGAATTTGCACTCACAAGACTGTCATTTGGACACAAGAACTTCCCCAGGGTAAAGGTTTCGCTCTGCAAGCTACAGACACTTTACAGTTCTTTCCTTTTTATGAAGTTCACCTTTCATAATAGTATTCTCTTGTTTCTGAAGTTTAAAAATGCATGTGTGCACTTGGGTATAGGCACATAATATGACAGATGTTAATCAGACTTTCTGTAGTGGTCGTTTCACGATCTATACAAATAGGGAATCATTATGTCCGCCTGAAACGAATAGGATGTTATATGTCAACTATACCTCAATTTTTAAAATTTTTTTAAAGTTTTAATTTCGTTGGTGATGTCGTGTTACTTTCAGCTGTACAGCAAAGTGATTCAGTTATACATATACATATATTCACTCTTTTTTAGATTCTTTTCTCTTATAGGCTATCAGAGAATATTGATACCTCAAGTTTTTAAAATGCATTCATGCGTTGCTCTATCGTGCACAGTTTGCACATCTTGGGAACACTGCCCCCCTCACTGTTTGCTGTGTTCACACCGCACTGCCGTCCCCAAACAAGCTTGTTCTCCTGTGACCCCTGACCCTCACTTAGGTAAGTCCCTGCACGTGGAATCCTCCTTCCATCCCTTCCCCCGCCAAACACTGCTTGTACCCAAGTCTCACATCAGGCTTCCCTTCCCCCAGGAAGACTCCCTTTCCCAGGACAGATGCTTTTCTCCATGTCATCACAGAGGTTTATCACGCAGCGTGGCACACGTCTGACACATCTGTATCCTCAAGCATCCTCCCGAGACTGAGGTTCCTGGGGACAGGACTCCACCTGTCTCATCACTGTGCACCGACAGCGCCTAATCGGGCTTGACCCTGGTGGATGTACTCACGGCATCTTTGGAGAAAGGGTCGGTGAACGTGACCTCTAACTGCCTAAACTAACTGTTCTGGGGCTGTACAAAGAGCAGCGAGGCTACGTTTCTGCACAAAAAGCCGAGTGTGGGTTGAACCCAGCTCTCTCTCACCAGCTGCCCTGTCTCTCTTCCTCGAACGGGCTCTGCTCTTTCCTCTCTAAAATTCCATCCTCCAGATCTGCACGTGGTGGATGCTGTCTTCACACTATCTCCTCAGAGACGCCTCCCCTGGACGTTGGGTCTAAATGAGCCACCTAGCCCCTGATATCCTTTCGCCTGCTAGAGTTCTCTGCACAACCCTCTTCCTACCCTGATATTGCATTTCTGTATTTGCATATCTTGTCACTCTACCACCATCAGAGTGTAAGCCCGTGAGGGTGGAGCCCTCATCTGCCTGATTCACAGCCATATCCCTGAGCCTGAAACTTCACTGCACATGGTAGATGACGAATGAGCGAATGAGTGATTAAAAGATTTAAAAGTTCTTCCATCTAAGTCGAAAATTACCATAAAATATTCAGAAAATGCTTCTAAATCAGCTAGAAAAACCACTAGATTTACATACTAATTATTGATAGTAAAGCCATCATTTTGTGTTTGTGTCCGAGTCACCTGGTGTGAACACAGGCAAGACACTCGGAAAGGAGGGAGTCGGTGACCCTCAGTGCCTGTGAGCAGCTGACCTGGTGGAAGGGGCGCCCTCCTCGGGGAAAGGCTCTCTTTCCCGTGTGTAAAGGCCGGAAAGCCTGCCCAGGTTGGTGTGAAGGAATCCCAGGTACCCGGAGGCCCAATGCCTAGAATAGGCGAAGCTCTTGACAAGAAGAGCTACAGAGAAGAAGTTGAGTTCTTTGAAGACCCATAGGGATTTGAGTCTTACCAGGATGTCTCAAAGCAACCAACAGGTTCAGATATTGGCACCCCTAGGCATTTCCTAGATATTACAAGGCATAGACCCAAGATCTGGATAAATATACTTCCCACTAGGGAGACATGCGGGATCCCAGGAGCATCTCTAGGTTCCAAGACCTGGAGCAGCCCCAGAGACTCATGGGTGTGAAACCCCAGCTCTCAGGACAATCTGTAGTCAAACTACAAAACACATTCCTTTTGGAGCTCAAGGGCCAACAGCCTCTTTCCTCCAGGAGCATCCAATACCCTCGAGACCTTCAAGGCACAGGAAAATTCAGTCACACGGAGCCCCAGAACTAGGAATGGCCCAATTAGCCATCCCCAACTGAGATGAGCAATACTGCACAGGCTAAGCTGGCTTTGAATCCAGGCTGCCCCACTTATTTACTGTGTAACCTTGGGCAAGTTCCTTAACCTCTCTGAGCTACCATTTTCCATCTGTTATAAGATAATGGAATAATGCTCTCTCAGGGTTATTGGCAGGGCTAAATGAGCTAGGGCATATAAACCACTTAGCAAAGAGGAAAGGTTCAATCATTTTGGGCTATGGTAATTATTATTGTCATTAATAAACAAAAGCGGTTGTTATAGAGAAGCAATCGTTGCAGAGTAGAGGATTGTGACTCAGAATTTTGAGTTATGTGCCTCCATTTACAAAAGAGCCACCAAAGAATAGTTGAACGTGCAAAGCTCAGATTGCTACCTGCTGGTTCTTTGTCACATGTACCCTTTTAAAGAAACGCCTTTGGAATTGGGGGGATATAAGCTAATATGGCCTGGTATTAACAACATGTCTCTGCTTCTCTAAAAGGAATTATATTGTATATCCGCAGGATGAGACTCACCACTCTGGGGCTATAATTAGTCCACGTCTGTTAAATAGCAGTTGCACAACTTCCTAGTAATTTACTGGAATCCTAAATTATAAGGCTGCTTTTTGAAAACGTTTTTGCCTGCATCATCTTAACCTCCCAGTCTCAATCAGGCTCGGGTCTCTTAAACCAGAATGCGAACTAGCTGCTCTTTGCCTAGCAGAGAAATTCTAAAAGCATCCGTCTAACTCTGTCCTAAATTTCCCCAACAAGGGAGAGAGAAAGTTTATGTGTCCACTGAGAAAGCAGTACGGCAAAGGGAGCCTAACAAGTCGATCTTTCCTGTATCTCCACAGAAACACAGTTGTAAGAAATATCATTCGTGTGTGCGTGTGATATTTCGTGATGTTAAATCGATCATCAACAGATTGATTAGGTAGAATGCGTTGTGTTGGGCAAGAAAATTTAAATCGATGACAGACATTATCCAAAGGTCTTTAGAGAGATGATCACTTTTTAATAATAAGAAAGAAGGAATGCACGGATTGCTATCATTTCCAATGCAACTGCAAGAAAACAGACTCTAAAAATCTTTAAGTAAGATACATTATGAATGTGAAAAGCAGAGCCCTATTTAGGAAGAGAGAGTATCTTATGTCAAAATGAAATAAATTTGCATCCGTTTAGAAAATTTAAAGTAAATCAATACAACATAAATTACAGGTACTGGAAATAGTGCAGCTGGTTTTAAAGGAAGAGAATGGACACTAGCCTTTATTATGGTATTAGACAACATAACCAGAAAGCAAAACCTGGAAATTAAGTCGGATGCAAAGCATACTGATCGTCCTATGTAATCGGTACCCCTAGCATGTACCTGATCAATGTATGTGACATTCAGAGTAAGTGACTGATGGGTAACAGGTGTACTAAGTCATCAGCGATCAGGCCTGATCTTTGCTCTTGAGGGTCAGCCACGCCACTGCACTGGAACAAGTTTCATTTCCATTTTCTCATTCAATTACATCTTGTTCCGTTCCTCACTAAAATTTATAGCAAACTTTGCAAAGCTTTTGACCTGTAGCATCTTATTAAACTTTTATGAAAAATCAATGGAGTTCCATCCTACGGAGGCACTGTTCCTCATGCCGTTGTCAGGGGTGAGTGAAGCCTATTTACCCCCAAATCTGATGAGAGAGATTGGAACTGCAAGAAGTTTTCATCTCACAGGCCAGGGCGCCATAAATAGGAAACACTCATATTTTTCTAAAATACGGCATTTCAAGAAATGCCACCTTGTGAAAATGAGTCTGAAAAGGTAAGCGAAAGAGTACGTCTTTAATCATTTGTCTTTTTTTTTGTTGTTCTCATCTCATCGCTTTTCCCCGGAATAATGCATCCGTCTCTGGGCCACAGAGGACCCGGGGAGCCGATGAGCCCTCAGAGCTTTGCCGAGAAGGGAAAGAAGCCGTGCTGGGTGGGGAGCGGGACACAGTGGTGAGGCGCCCAGAACCCCACCACCTGCCCTGTGGGGCTTTCCTCGGGTTCACGTTTTTAAAGAACTGTCAGATTGTCTGTCACCACTGCACCAAGCAGCACCGCAATCCCTCCTCTTCCTCTGCTGACCCCCCAAAGGTTTTGACCCCCCAAGCCTGTAGCAGAACACGTTCCAGACACTGTCAAGGGGCAAATTCTAGCCCAAGTCAAGAACTGGGGAAGGAACCAGCGTCAGAGGGCAGGCTTGTCACCCCTCCCCGATGCACTGTATAGAACGTACCACGCGGAGTGCTTGGCTAGGCGCTCTCCCCGGAGCCCTGGATCTGTCCGTCCAGCCACCTACAGGACACCTCCCCTCGGCTGCCGTCTGGGTGCCTCGTAGGGGACACACCCGACCCTCCTGGACAAGCCGGATCCCACGGTCCTCATGCCCTACAGCTATCTCACCACCGGTCACCCGGTCACTCGGATCAGAAACCTGACAACCATCCTAGAATCACCTTACCTCCTAAATACTTCTTGAATCTGTACTTTGCCCCCTACCCACCCCTCAATCCCAACTTTGTCCTTACATCCAACACGGTAGCCCTCCAATCTCTCTCCTAGACTCTCATGAGTAGCTTCCCAACTGCGCTCTCGTTCTCCCGTCTAGGCCACATAAATCCATGATAAACTCTGACTCATAATGACCTCCCCTGGCTTCCGGTCCTGAGCACACGCTCCCTGCCCTGAAGCCCTTCTGGGTCTCCATCAGTCACCTCCAGCATGAGGTCCAGACACTCCGTGATGGGGGCCCGACCTCCCCCTCAGCCCCGGGCTTGGCCGCCATTTCCTGAGCACCCCATATGTGCAAGGCCACAGGGTTTTGGGTTTTTTCCACATAAAATGTTTGTCAGAGCTATGGGTTCACAGGCCCCTTAAAAAATGCATCTCTCTTGAAGCCTAGGACCCAGTGACTTGAGTTTGGTTTGTGGAGATTGAAAATTTAACAAATCACAAGAGAGTGTGAAACCCATACTCCATCCTTCTTTGGCCAGTGGTTTCTCTCAAGTCTTCTGAGTGAGAAACGTCTGCAGTGAAAAAAAACAGCTAGTGACCACCTAGAGGGGTGGGATAGGGAGGGAGGGAGGGAGACGCAAGAGGGAGGAGATATGGGGACATATGTATGTGTATAGCTGACTCACTTTGTTATAAAGCAGAAACTAACACACCATTGTCAGGCAATTATACTCCAATAAAGATGTTAAAAGAAAAAAGTCCACCCACAGGACTTCCCTGGAGGTCCAGTGGTTAAGACTCTGGGCTTCCACTGCAGGGGGCACGGGTTCGATCCCTGGTTGGGGAACTAAGATCCTACAGGCCACGCACCGTGGCCAAAAAGTTTTTTAAACTTTACGAGAAAACAAAAGAAAAATGTGTTTCAAAACAACCCAAGACCCTTCTTTCTCTTCACCTTCCTGAGGTCTGGCTTTCCCCAGGATTTCGTCCCAGACCTGCTTTGTTCTCCTTCAGTTCCTTCGGGAAGTTCATGTGCTCCTCAGGGAGAGTGAGCCTGCTTGGTTCTCCACCGTGGGCCTTCTGCTGGCAGAATACTGATTCCCACTCAAATCCCCATCTCCCGCCTGTCTAGACCACTGACCCCACCTGTGCCCAGACTGTTCAGGTGGGCGGACCGAGAGCTCTGGGAAAGCTTCTGTACCTCGTTCTTCCAAGAGACACACTTCAGACCCGACATCTCCTCTTTGGGACGTTGTCAAATGTGTCCGTGAATGAGGCTGGTGGAGCCAATGGAGCCCTTGGCCACCAGGGCACAGTAGCCCCAGGCAGAGAAATAAGGCTACAGCCCCAGATGAAACAAGCCTGACTGCCAGCCTACCTCTGGGCTCTTTCATTCTTCTGAGCTAATAATCTCATTTTTGAGTCAGTTTGAGTTGGATTTCTGCAGTTCCTTGCAGCCCAAAGAATTCTGACTGATGCACGTGGCTTTGATCAACACCCATAAGCTCAGATGGACATCTCTGGCAAGCACCTTCTTCCTGAGCTCCTGCCCAGATGTCTGGATGCTAACTGGCTCACCTCCAGCACTTCACAGGTGACATAACCCACTGCCCCCCACCATTCCATTCTCTCTCTCCCTTGATTAATACCACTATCCACCCAAATACCCCAGCTAGAATCCTGGGGACCCCCGACCCCTCCCCCCTCTTCCAGTAGGTCCTTCCCCTACCCCCACCATGTCCAGTGGATCACCAGATCCTGTTGCTTTACCTTCTAAATCCCCCATAATTTATACCTCTTTCTCCCCACCTCCACGCCTTAGTTCATCATTTATCCCCCGGATTAATACAAAAGGGTAGTTAGTTACCTGGCCCCAGGGCCTCATCAGCCACTCCAGAGTTAGGACGATAACAACAACGTTTACTGAGCACAAGTGCTAAGAACTATTAAAGCATTTCACATGTATCACCTCATTTGATCCTCAGAATACCGTCTTGAGTCAGGTGAGTTCCCAGAGAGGAAAAGAAAGGCATTTAAAGTGACAGGGATGTTGTGGGGGGATAAATTAGGAATTTGGGACTAACAGATACACACTACTATATATAAAACAGATAAACAACAAGGACCTACAGTACAGCACAGGGAACTATAGTCAATACCTTGTAATAACCTATGATGGAAAAGAATCTGAGAAAGAATAGATAGATATGGATAAGTGAATCACTTTGCTGTACACTTGAAACACTGTAAATCAACTATACTTCAAAAAAGCAACACAATAAAGCAAATACAATCTGCAATAATAAATACATTTGCAATAGATGCTAAATATCATTAAATTATTACATAATTTAGACAGTAAATATGGTCTATTTTTGCTTCTTTCCAATAGAATACATTTGATCACTTTTTTTTTTATACAGCAGGTTCTTATTAGTCATCAATTTTATACACATCAGTCAATACATGTCAATCCCAATCTCCCAATTCATCCCACCACCACCACCTCCCCCACGGCTTTCCCCCCTTGGTGTCCATACATTGGTTCTCTACATCTGTGTCTCAATTTCTGCCCTGAAAACTGGTTCATCTGTACCATTGTTCTAGGTTCCACATATATGCATTAATATACGATATTTGTTTTTCTCTTTCTGACTAACTTCATTCTGTATGACAGTCTCTAGATCCATCCACATCTCAACAAATGACCCAATTTCGTTCCTTTTATGGCTGAGTAATAGTCCATTGTATATATGTACCACATCTTCTTTATCCATTCATCTGTCGATGGGCATTTAGGTTGCTTCCATGACCTGGCTATTGTAAATAGTGCTGCAATGAACATTGGGGTGCATGTGTCTTTTTGAATTGTGGTTTTCTCTGGGTACATACCCAGTAGTGGGATTGCAAGGTCATATGGTAATTCTATTTTTAGTTTTTTAGGGAACTTCCATACTGTTCTCCATAGTGGCTGTATCCATTTACATTCCCACCAACAGTGCAAGAGGGTTCCCTTTTCTCCACACCCTCTCCAGCATTTGTTGTTTGTAGATTTTCTGATGATGCCCATTCTAACTGGTGAGGTGATACTCATTGTAGTTTTGATTTGCATTTCTCTAATAATTAGTGATGTTGAGCAGCATTTCATGTGCTTCTTGGCCATCTGTATGTCTTCTTTGGAGAAACGTCTATTTAGGTCTTCTGCCCATTTTTGGATTGGGTTGTTTGTTTTTTTAATATCGAGCTGCATGAGCTGTTTATATGTTTTGGAGATTAATCCTTTGTCCGTTGATTCCTTTGCAAATATTTTCTCCCATTCTGAGTGCTGTCTTTTCATCTTCTTTATGGTTTCCTTTGCTGTGCAAAAGCTTTTAAGTTTCATTAGGTCCCATTTGTTTATTTTTGTTTTTATTTCCATTCCTCTAGGAGGTGGATCAAAAAAGATCTTGCTGTGATTTATGTCAAAGAGTCTTCTTCCTATGTTTTCCTCTAAGAGTTTGATAGTTTCTGGCCTTACATTTAGGTCTTTAATCCATTTTGAGCTTATTTTTGTGTATGGTGTCAGGGAGTGTTCTAATCTCATACTTTTACATGTAGCTGTCCAGTTTTCCCAGCACCACTTATTGAAGAAACTGTCTTTTCTCCATTGTATATCCTTGCCTCCTTTGTAATAGATTAGTTGACCATAGGTGCGTGGGTTTACCTCTGGGATTTCTATCTTGTTCCATTGATCTATGTTTCTGTTTTTGTGCCAATACCATATTGTCTTGATTACTGTAGCTTTGTAGTATAGTCTGAAATTAAAATTAAAACTTAAAAAAATTAAGTGACAGGGATGGGATTTGAACCCACCTAGTACAGCCCTTAACCGTCAAAGTGTCCTTTCTTATCATGTCACTTGATCACCTAAAATCATCCAGGGCCTCCCATTTTGCCTAAAGAGCCTTCACGTCAAAGTCCCTGGGTGGACCCTGAACCCTCCTCACCCACATGCATTGTGGTTAGTTCCTGAAGTTGCCCTCTAACCTTCACGCTTTCTACAGTCCGTTCCCTCCACCGGGAACTTTTATTCCATCACGAGCATGTTCAGATAACTAACTGCTATTCCGACTCAGCCCAGGTTCGCTTTCTCCCCAACACCCCAAGGTATTAAAAGCCAGCCCCTACATCTTGCTTTTCACACTGTAAGGTGAACGTTGGTTGTCTCCCCTACTAAACAGTAGGCTCTCTGGACGGTGACCTACTCCACTCTGTCAACAGCGAATGACATATAGGAGATCTAAATAAATATCTGTGGACTGAATGAATTCATTATACTTGCAGCTGTCCAAAGGACAGGAGTGGCTTGTATTAGAAACAAGATTAGGAGGCCTGACCATTCTTAAGAATTGACCTGTGAATAGTAAAATTATTTTACAGCTTCAAACACATTACTAAGTTACTAAAACTCTGTTGAAACTGTGTGCACTGAACCAAACAAATCTTATAGCAATCTTTATAACAAGCAATTGAAGAAAGATAACATATAATAATAAAAGAAACAGTATACTCCTGCCTTCAGGCAAAAGGTATTAGAAGTCAAGATTTTTTTCAAGAAAAAAGTCAACAAACATCTTGGCAGTGAAATGGGAAAGTCAAATTTAGTCAAGATGATATCATGGAAAGAACTTGACCCAGTAGGCTAGTCTTCTAAAACTATTCAACTCATCTTGATGTAGTCTCTGGAGGGAATATAATTTTTCTCTGATTTTAACCTTGATTACCATGGGGAAAAGCTTTAAACGGGATGCTCTTTTGGTGATAGATAAAACGTGTGCTGATGCATCACCGAACGTGAGCGCAATTCTCCAAGGATGTGTTTAGTCATTGTATGGCCAACGGAATATCATGGCCTATTTTTATGAAGCTATGTTTATAAATATGGCTGATTGTGGAGTACTTGCTGAGATGCTGAATTTTTGCTGCCTTTTAATCAATTAGCCATATAACACAGAAATAAGACAGTTCATGAAAATTTTCTTTAAGAAAAAAAAACAAGGGAACGTAGGTAAGCAATATCGTCCAGTATTCTAAATATAAACCGTTCCAAGCTGTTGATAATAGGAAACCATGGTACAATAAGGACATTTGGGAAAAGACTGTGTGTATCTAAAGATGAGGGGGAAGTAATTTGAGAAAGTAGCCAAATCATACTATGTTAGAACAAGAAGACTCCTTACAGATCACAAGACCTTGATTATTAACTACATTCCCAAAGCCCAGTAAAATCAACAACCAAGTGCAATAATATTCCAGCTACAAGCTTTTCAATCCTGTAGAATCTTATATCTAGACCTGGATATATTTCAGCCTTAATCAGATAAATAATTGCTGTACTTTTAATTCTTTGCAAAGCCACTAAGCCTTTGGTATTTCTTTTGAAATTATACTGGGATAAAATCCCTTGACTTTTTACTGCATGTTTACTGGTATCACACCATATATCAGATATGTTATCGGGAAACCTAGTGTCAGATTAATCCAATCTTTCCAACTTTAATCTTGTGCTTTTTTATAAATCAGAGTGCAATGTGTTGAAACATTTTCCCATCAATTACTACAAAGCAAAAATATTCCTCTTAGTGTAATAATTAAGGCAGAAGCTACAAATAAATATTGCAAATGTTATAGAATCAAAGCAACAATCTTCAATCAGAAGGTTCATTTTATCAGCTTTTCGATAAAAGCCTATCACCATTTACTTTACACATTTTATACTTTCATCTCCCAAATACTTGAGTGACATTTGATGCCCAGGACACCTATGGCCAACTTATAGGGGTAGGTGAACAGGGGAAAACTGGAAACTGGGACAGCATTTAAGTTTTTGTTTAAAAATAGGAACTTTTTAAAAAGTCAATAAAATTTTTAAAAGAATGTAACGTTCATAAAAATGATTTCATGAAATTCAAAAATGTTTGAAAGGATGGTATATTTTAGGAGAAATAAGGAAATGAAATAAGGCTTCCTTTCTGTCGAGACAAAATTAAGAAATAAGGTCATCAGATGATTTTGGGTGGGGGGGAACATAGACATCTCAAGTGTGTAACTTCTCACTACATAAGAGTAAACTTGGACTGTATGTGAATTCAAATTTTTTTTAAAAAGCATACCATACCATCTAATAAATACAAGAGAGTACAGCACAGATCTGGGTTTAAAGAAACAAATTTTTAGTTGATATTGATTACAGGGGTGCTGAGAAGTTTCGTCATGCACCCAAAATACCCCTCCTACCAAGTTAACTGAAGCCTAAAATTTCAAATTTTTATTTTCTTAGCTTAGAATTGTATCTTATTTTAAAGTACAAATAGCCCTAGAAAAGGTCGACTACTCAGCAAACTGTCATTTATACTTGAGTGTAAACTAGGTTGTCATAATCTCTCCAAGTGTTGCTAAGAGACAGGCAAAAATGGTGGAGAACCTGGATACAGATAGGTAGACGGAGGCAGATAGAATGAGGACCACACAGGGTGAACTTCAGCTCACTCGATATTTGGCTGGAGCTAAAGAGATTTCTAAATTTTGACCACGTTAGTCAAGACAAATAAAAGAACTTCTTCCAATAACTAGACAGGCTTTGACTGTTGTTCATGTCAGGTTATAGATCCAAAGGCTTGGAAGGGAATCAACTTGACCTCCATCTTCGCTGTTTCCTAAACTCCCTGATCAGGTTTGTTTTGCAAAGGTCACTTTTATTACTCTGGGTAACAGTTATAAGTTAACATTATGCATTTTGCATGAGCTAAGTCAAACAGAAATTAACGAAATTCCGATGGCTTACTTCAATGATAAATAACGAGCCACTTTAAGGAAGCGATCTCCTGGGGTGTGTGGAAAAGCCTGCCCCACTGAAGCAGGCTCCTGGGTGTGGAAAACAGGAAACGGAGCAGCCCACGGTTGGAAGGACAGGCAGCTCAGCATGGGTCACCCAAAGTGGGCACAAGCCCGTGCTCTGGCTTTGTTACATTTTCTTTTTTTTTCTTTTTTGTGCTATCCATATTTTTTTTTAAAAATCCAATCACTCTGAGACATCTACGAAAATACCACACACACCAAGAGCCAATAAGATGATCTCCCTAATCCAAATTATAAAGGTGCATATCGTGTCCACTGCTCCCACGCTGCCTTCCTGAAATATCATTTGACAAAATTATCATCAGCGAAAAATTTCAAACTCTTAAAAGCCTGTAGGGAGGGTCTCCGTGTTTCTGCTTTAGTAGCATGACATACAGGAAATATACTGTTCTAGATTAAATTTTTATGGACAATACCTTTTTCTTTCATCTTAAACCTGGGAGCTTAAAGCTTTCCATTTCATGTGATAATGTAAAGAAGGTCTATAACCTATAAAAATATAGGAGATCAAAACCTATTCCTTATCAAATCTATTGAAATGATCTGATTCTCCAGGACAATTGTGAAGATGAGAATGTTCCCAAGCAATAGAGGGGAGCTGTCTTTACTGTCTCCCTAACAGCCTCACATCAATCTTGCTTTGAGGACATTACATACCATCAGTAAAATTCAGTTCTCTATCACGTCACATGACATTGTTCCATACCCATCTTGACCTTAACTTAAATGTTGTTTCTGGAGAAAATGGGCCAACAAATCATATTTTCTTAAACATTTTACTTTAATCATTTATGAGCTCACACATCTTGAAAAATACATCAGAAAACTTGAAACATGGTAACTTAGAAATAACACAACAAATAATGCCTTTTTTAAAAAAAAAGTTTATTTATTTGGCTGTGCCGGGTCTTAGTTGCGGCACGCAGGATCTTCATTGCAGCTTGCGGGATCTTTAGTTGCGACGTTCAGGATCTAGTTCCCTGACCAGGGATCGAACCCGGGCCCCCTGCATTGGGAGCGTGGAGTCTTAACCACTGGACCACCAGGGAAGTCCAAATGCCTATTTTTTAAATGCATAAAATTTAAGCCAATATGATATAAATTGGTTTAAATTATCTATTTATATAGAAAATAATTATTCAAATTATTCTGTTGAGGGTCTTTCTGTTCTTGTAATAGTTTGAATTTCAGGGCAAATTAATATACAATATGCTTTTCGTATTTACTCATTTTTCAAGTATGTTACAATGAGAGGAATTGGTACTGATTAAAAATCTGAGTACGGGGACAGTTTTTCCAGATTCTTCTTTAACGAGGAACTAGCTGGACATCTTCCCCAACGGTATTGCTATGAACAGCACAGTACAACACATCCTGAACAGCATCGGCAGCGCATCTGGAATTTGTAAGGGAGGTGCTATGAAGAGGTCGAGGGAAGCAGACAGAAGAATGTAGGTCTGTCCCTCATGCAGACAGGGCCTGATAGCAGAGCGTCTCGGAGGACGAGGACAGAACCCTTCACAGCGTAGACATCCCCAGCGAGGGGCTGAGGAGACCCCTGTCTGCAGAGGCAGATAGCGGGGCCTCCGTCCGTCTACCCCTGACGCCCACCCACTGTAGCCGAGGGTCCGCTGTGCGTTCACCGGGTCCAGGGCCGAGGCTGCAATCCACGGTCAATAAAACAGAATTAGGGGGAGTTCCCTGGAGGCCTAGTGGTTAGGACTCGGGGCTTTCACTGCCACGGCCCCGGCTCAATCCCTGGTCGGGGAACTGAAATCTCGCAAGCCTCACAGCGCAGCCAAAAAACAACAACAGAATTGGGGCCAAGCCACTCAGGACGTCTGCAGCGGAAGGTCTAGTTACCATTATTCCATCTCCTACGTTACTGTCCCATTCCCCTCCGCTAGAGTGCAGGGACGCCAGCAACAGGACTGTGTAAAAGGCCGGTCCTGGCTGCGGACAGGGCTAAGCACCTCGGTGATGACACAACATAAACTTCACTGCATGACATCCTGGAAGTTGATGTAAACAGCTTTTAATAGCAGTGAACATTTGTCGGCTTTGTTTAGACCATCTGGATGTTCCATTGTGTTCGGCTGAACGCCGACTGCCTCTGGGTGACAGTTGATGTATGTTAAGTACAAGCAAAGTGCCTCGCCCGCTCTGGGACCCTGAGAGAGAACTTTCAGGGTTTTGTGGACTATTCTGTCAGCTCGCAGCCGAGTCGCCTGCATCCTTCATGGCTCCGTGCCAAAGTCCTCCGGCCTTTTTTTTTTTTTTTTTTTTTATCAAAGGAGAGGTTTGCTTTTACTGTTTAAAAGGTTAGGAAAACTATGCCAAAGTTCTTCCAGGCAGCTTGGAGAGCTCAGGCTGACAGGAACGATTTTCAATATGGAGGAAAGAATAAAGAGACCCTGGAAGGATGCGGGCTCTGCTTGTCTCACATGCAGTACGTCTGAGGAACAAGCCATTACAGCGCCACCAAGGAAACCTCGCCAATAAACACAAAACCGCTGATGATCCAAAGAGGAGAGGTCGTCCCTTCAAAGCACAGCCTGTCCCGCCTGCACAAGCCAGCACGGGATGTGCAACTGTGCGCACGTAGGTGCCCCTTCTAACCCGAAGCGGCTTCTCCTCTTGGCCCTGAAGCTGCACAAGTGAGAAACGCCACGACAAAAAGAGCGGGGGAACTAAGCTCGCGACCGAGCACAAAATTTACACAAGCACAGCTGGAGACCCGCAGAGCAAAGGAAGGGCTTAGAAGTCTTCCCTACTCACTCCCCAGCCTGCTGGCCTCATTGGAACATCTGTGAGATGCTCACATGCCCTTCTGTCGCGCCCACTGCTGGCGCTGCCGCCTGTGTGAAACTGGGGGATGTGGGCTCCGGAGCCGGGAGTGCTCGAGATTAAAACACTGCTCTGTTTTTTTTGTTTTTGTTTTTTTTCTTTTTACTATGTCAGTTTAAAAACGGTTTAATAAGTGGAATTTCATTTTACTGTACAAGACGGAGAAACTAGATGATGGATATGTAATGACTTGATCTCAGATTGTTCACCTGGGAAACATGCTGATACCCCCCTGTGTTTGGAGCATTGCCAAATCTCGATAGACAGTAGAAATAAGGGGCAGAAGTTCTACGCGTAAGTGAATTCTATGATTTATGTAACCCTGGATACATGATTCAGACAACACGTGGTTCTTACAAGGACCACAATTGCTGTGTTGCCCTTATTTATCTTGGGGGGCATGCTATAAGTCCGGAGAAGCCTGCAGGAAAAGAAGAAATGGTGAGAACCAGATAGACTAATCTGTGAAATGGGTATAATGCACCATCCTACAGTTCTTCTGAGGATTAAAGAGACAGTGCATGTAAAGATGTCATGTACAATACAATGTAATGTATTCCAACAAAAGGCTGAAAAATTATCATTATTATTAGAAAATCGGTACTGAAAATTTGATTATGTAAAGTTGTTACATGGGCAAATAAGGACCCACAAATACCGATTTTTAAAAATACATTAATAAACAGGTAAAGAAGTTATTTTTTTGAGAGAGAGCTCTATGTTCTTTGGAATAATTTATATCAATTATTTTATATATTTTATAAATTTTATAAAATTTATATAAATATTATTTTATATATTATTTGATATATTTTATATCAAATAATATATATCAAATTTATATCAAAAGTTACACTAGGGATTAACTATGTACCAAGAGCAAAATAAACCTTCCAACGGCCTTCTAAAAATTGCCCTTATCTCCTAATTCTTTTCACGATCACAAATTAAACAAAGAAACCCTACACAGTAGTTCAGAAGAAAGGAGCACAGAGAAATGTGTTACAACCGTTAAAGAAAATTTATACGTCCATTATTGTGTACATTGACCATACCACTCTGAGAATCATTTTCGAAGGGCCTAGAACAGTGGCTGGCACAGGATAGAAGCACAAGTATTCACTGAATAAATGAGACAACTCTTAATGATCCCAGATACATAACGCTACAATGCAGTCATCGACTGTCAGCAAACATCAAATGTGATTGCCACAGCAAATGAGTTTCTAATGTAACAACATACAACAAAAACTGACAAAAGAGTTAGGATTTTTGGAAACAGCGTGGCTTCTTTTCATCAGAACCTAACTGATTTTCAAAGGATGGTGAAGTAGATGTTGACTAAACAATTGTTAATTTTTTTTAATTCACAGTTTTTATTTCCCATTGAATCTTACATTATAGATTACAGATTTCAAAGTGCTTTCACACTCATTATCTCATTAGGAATGACCTGTCTCGAAATTAGCACAACATTGTAAATCAACTATACTTCAATAAAATAAAAAATAATAAAAATTTAGGGCTTCCCTGGTGGCGCAGTGGTTGAGAGTCCGCCTGCCGATGCAGGGGACACGGGTTCGTGCCCCGGTCCGGGAAGATCCCACATGCCGCGGAGCGGCTGGGCCCGTGAGCCATGGCCGCTGAGCCTGCGCGTCCGGAACCTGTGCTCCGCAATGGGAGAGGCCACAACAGTGAGAGGCCCGCATACCACAAAATAATAATAATAATTTAAAAAGAATGACCTGTCTTTACACCCTTCTCTCTGAAACAAAACACAGCTTAAAGTATGCTGTTTAAAGAATAACTGTAGTTGAATTATTAGAATCTTGTTTGATTTTCCATTCACTTCTACCTCTCTCAAATTAAATCCCACCCAAAATAATATGCGTTATGCAAAGGGATTGGACAAATGGTTTCTGTGACAAATCGTGTCACCCAAAGATGGCTTCAGCCTCTCTCATTCCACAAGCTCTTCTGAAACCTGACCTTGATACTCCCCTCTCCTCGAAGCTGAGTAGACCTTTACGCCTGCTTCAACCAAGAGTATGGCAGAAGTGATGCTGGGACTTCTGAGGCTAGAGTTTTTACATGTCATGTACTTTGCCTTGTTCTCTTGGGACACTCGGTCTTGGAACCTGGCCATCAAGCTGGAAGGTAACCCTCGGGGCGGCCCACCTGGGGAGGCTCCCGGCCCACAGACCTGGCTGAGTTCCTAGCTGACAACCAGCACCAATTTGCCATCCATCTGAATGAGCCGCCTTGAAGGTGGAGCCTCAGCCCCTGGTCCAGCAGATGAACCAGCCTTAACTGAAAACACATGAGCAAAATAGATGGTTTCTCTGTTTGAGATGACTAAGTTTTTATGCAGAATACAAGCAAGCATTCGAACACTCGAATTCTAAGATCCTGCCATAACTATTCTATGTTTTTTATTTATAATATTTTGCTTACGTGGTTGATAGAGTACAATGACTATTTATGGGACTTAGAAATAGTGAGTTAGATTTTAGTACTAAACAGACTATACTGAAGCTTTTATCTGAACTTCCTATTTCCCTTCACCTACAAAACACAAGTAACGGTGTAGGCTTCCCTTATGCTTTCCAGAAGCTGCTCATGACAGAGGCTGTGAAACTACAACATAGCTTCAAATTATTAGAACTTATAAATATTATTGGCAGCTGAATAAACTGAGCCAGAAGTATATTTTAAAAAATTATAGGGCTTCCCTGGTGGCGCAGTGGTCGAGAGTCCGCCTGCCGATGCAGGGGACACAGGTTCGTGCCCCGGTCCGGGAAGATCCCACATGCCGTGGAGCGGCTGGGCCCGTGAGCCACGGCCACTGAGCCTGCGCGTCCGGAGCCTGTGCTCCACAACGGGAGAGGCCGCAGCGGTGAGAGGCCCACGTAACGCAAAAAAAAAAAAAAAAAAAAAAAAAAAAATTATAAAACCTTTCTTTAAGGTATAAAGCTTGCTTGTTGATCAAATGAAGGAATGTAAATGGAAAAACACTTCGTAAACTATAAAACATTTTACTAAGAGAAGTTGAGATTTAAAAATTAAAAACTTATCATTTCGAAGTCTAACTGTTAGCTCCAGTTAGATATACATGATCAAAACATTGTAAATTATACATTTATAAATTCATTAATCCTTTTTAAAATTCCAGACTAATGAAAAATTGTGCATTTTTAAACAGCTACTTTGGCAACAGGGGATTGGATGAGATGACCTCTCAAAGTTCTTTTCAGGGCCCTTGAATCTTAGAAATGCAAGCTGCCTTGCTATCCACAGACACCAGATCACAGAGGATTTTAAATCTAATTTCATTTACTTAAATTCTGTGTGTTCTGCAAAACTGAAGTTCACCTCAATGCCTGTATTAACGAAGTAATCATTAAATCAAGTGTCGTAACAAATATCACGAATGTAAAGATCATTCGTTTCTCAAAAACATGAAAATTATTTTCCTCTGATTTTATAAATCATCACTGAGTATTTTTAATTTTTAAAATGCAACACTCTTACAACAGCTACAGAGAAAGTGGGATTATAAATCAACAGACTGTAGTCTTCAAAAGAGCGTGGTCCTAAATAATCACATTTCATGCAGGTCCCCAAAACAAGTAGTAAAATATTTCTTAGAATCCTGTTGAAGATACTTTACTGAGGGGATTTTGAATGTGTTAAGTGGAATCAAATTAATATTCATGACTTATCTGCATAAGCACTGGAAGAGCCTTATTTGATTCCTCAGTTATCTGTATAAATATGTGTTTAAATATTTGCTACCTCGGAAACAAAACCAGCAACTCATTAGACGTTGGGAAAATTAAAGCAAAACCTGAAAAGTAAATTTTGATCCAACGTAGCGGTAGGAGTGAGCCAATGATTCCCAAGCATCTGTACGATGAAATGTAATGTCCCCCAGTTTTTTAAAAAGTGAAGATGCTAATTCTGCTGATGAAGATATTGTTTCCCCCCTCTTGTGCCCTATTCATTATGCAAGGCTGCAGAATAGGAAGTGTGGCGGTGTGATCCGGCCGATCTAATGATCTCCCACACCTGCTCATCTGGTACCATTTTAATTAACACTCCAAGGAGGTTTGTCAAGAGTAATCAAAAACATTGTCGCTTATAAAGCTGTGGCAAGAAATCAATAGTTTTCATCAGAAAAGGTAAGGTCTGGCATAACTGAACCATTTAATTGCTTCATTCCAATAAACAAAAACTGCACATTTTAATGACTTGATTCGGGAGATCAATATCGAGCCGCAGATCGCATTAAACAGCAACACGTGGTGGGGTATTCGCAGCCCTTTCCCTTCCGAAAGCCGCATTCCTCTTTTTTATTTCATCCCCGAGTGGCAGTGGGTGGCTGCACCCATGCGGGGCTGTGATTTATATCCGAGGGGTGACCTCTAGGGCCGTAAGACTGGGACGGGTGACTAGTTCTCAATGGTAAGCTACTGGCACTTGACAAAGTGCCTGAAGCAGAATGAATTTATTTCTCTTTTCCTCAGTCGTCAACAGGCTCTGCCCTGACCCCTGCTCTGACTCCTATAACAAGATCTCCTGTCGCCGCCGGAAAAATTTACTGTCGTGTCTCCTCTCATTGAGCCCGAGTGAGGACTGCTGTCACCTTCAGTGAACTGAGTCCGCAGGAGATTTAACTGAACACCAGTCCTCGTTTAAAAGCTAAGGAAGCACATTTCCTATAAAGCAGGCGGCGTTCAAAGGCATCTGTTTGCCAACGGCATGATTTTCTAAAACGTGAAAACTTTCTTCGGGCTACATTTAAGGCAAAGCAACATTGGGGCCCCCAAACTCACTGATTCGTGTGGTACCGTGAACGCAAAGCTCTCGTGAAAACTACAGACCTTAAGAACTCTCTGTTCATCATCGGTTGTCATAAGAAGAGGAACGTCCCCACGGCATTTACGTCCTTTTGAAGGTTGCTCGAAAACAGAAATTCTTAGCCGTGGAAAAATATTTTATGTGATGTGCATACACGGAACCCTGTCCAATTCTGCTGCCATAAATACGCAGATATGCAACAGGAAATAAAGACATCAGGTTAAGCATTTTAAGCAGTCTGATGTGCTCTTGCATCTTTCTTCATGGCGATATTTTTAAATCCATTGTCAAAAAAGACTTTTCAACAGTGACTTCAAAAACACCCAGATATTAAGTCTCAGCCTATTGAAACATTCACTACTGAAACACAGACATGAAGCGTAAACCCACATTTATAAAATGCACACGATCTTAATAATCTGCTTAAAATAATTAAGCAATCAAAATGAACATTTGCAAAGGCTCGTGTCAACAAGGCAATTAAAAGACTGACGTTTGATGGTTTCTTCCATCTCACGAAAGCCTTACACCAAATTTCCACTCCCTGTTTAATTTTCAATTCTTCCACCCTCCCTGCTTCACAGCTCCTGGCTATTGGCTTTTACAATCTGTCCCCAGGGAGTGAGGAGTTATTACCCCTGTCGATGGAAGAGAAAGGGATGTTATTCCCTTGTCACCCTCTGCGGCTCCAGCAGATTCCGAGCGCTGATGGATAGCCTTCATTGGAGAAAGGCGCCTGAGAAGTTGTTAGTCCTCAGGCCTGTCAGATCCATCTACCCGTGCCACTGGCATTACTTACTGGAGTCAGAGTGACACTTGGTGTCCCCAGAGTCGACCAAAAAACTCCAGGAGCAAACACTGCACGGGCCATTCTGCTGCCCTGAGGTAAACACCATGACAGACATCCAAGGATGCTACACCCTTGCATCTTTGGCATGATGGCAAATGCAAAAGTTGCTTGGCAAAATCCTTCAGAATTGCACCAAGTTTATTTTTTTAAGATTTCTTCCTTTTAATTAATTAAGTTATTTATTTATTGGCTGCTTTGGGTCTTCGTTGCTGGGCGCGGGCTTTTTCTACTTGCGACGAGCGGGGGCTACACTTCGTCGCGATGGCTTCTCTTGTTGCAGAGCATGGGCTCTAGGCATCCGAGCTTCAGTAGTTGCAGCACGTGGGCTCAGTAGTTGTGGCTCATGGGCTCTAGAACGCAGGCTCAGTAGTTGTGGCGCACGGGCTTAGTCGCTCCGCGGCATGTGGGATCTTCCAGACCAGGGATCGAACCCACGTCCCCTGCACTGGCAGGCAGATTCCTATCCACTGTGCCACCAGGCAAGTCCCACGCACCAAGTTTATTTTTTAAGGCACTGAGTGTAAAGGAAACATTGTGACAACTTATGAGAACGCTGAGGGAAGCTAATACAAAGCATTTGGGTATGCTGCCGCCCTTGTCAGACTGTTTTCCATCATTTGATTTTCTTGTTACTGTGATTTCATCATTCCATCATGACAGTTAGGAGACTGGAAATCTCTACTTAATTCGTAACTTTCAGGCCAACATTTCTCTTTTTCTCTCGGATTTAAAATATGAATAACTGCTTCCGTCAATTGTAAAAAAGTCATTATGTACAAAATGATTTCTTAAATTTTATTATGACAAATGTAATATTTTACAGGGCAAGAAAATAAATATTAATTTCTAGAATTCAGCTGTGAGTTTCCCATCCCAAGAAATGTCTTGGCAGGCTCTAAGCTGTGAGGATTTTCTTAACCAAGGTACAGGGAACGGTTTATTCTTTCTGTCTCTGGTTTGCCCCACACCTGTCCTTCTACCTGCTGTGTTTACCCCAAGGTGAGCGATCAGTGGGGCCTCGGCAGTCACCACACAAGGCACCTGAAGACCTGCCCCGTGAGTCAGGAGGCCTCATCCAGGCGAGGTCAATGTCAGAGGCGCTGGCCTGTGTACTGGACTCCAAGATTGTTTGGACACAAGACTTACCAGGAGCCTGAACCCTGTTTATTATTCATTTATAAATATATAATATACAGCTACAGGTCCCAAACCCTCAGACAAAATCCTCAGAACCAAACATGCTTCAGAATTTTTCCGATTTCAGCAAGGTAATAGGGTGCGTACACCATACATCATGTTACGTTCCTTGGAAATCAAGGGCACCCCCCAGTCCGCCGTGAGGAAACTTCAGGACTTCTGCACAGAAACATATGATTTTTCTGATGACTCACATGAATTGGGCTCAGTAAAAGCTACAAAGAGCCACACATCCATTCCGGTCAGTTCAGGCTGAGCTGACAACTGAATTAAAAAATAACTTGGGGCTTTGGGAGCTGTTGGACACCAGGATAAGGGATTGTGAACCTTTATCACTACATTAGTCAGGCTGTAAAACTTATGCCAAAAAACAGATAAAAGGGAGATGAGATAAAAATAGAAAGGGAAGCTCTCACATTTTCCTTTTGTAAGCCTTCACTGCATACACTTCATTCTGGAAACCACTGGACGCCAGTAGACACACTGTCCTCAGGTTATGGGAGGTGTGTGCACAGCTGAAAACTGCTGCAAGCAGGAGGACACAGGGCCACGGAACAGCTCCGTGGTTCTCCCTGCCCGCACAGAAAATGCGAAACTTCAAATCGTCTACCGTTGAAAGCCAGCCGACACGCAAGCCGCTGGCCCAGCCTCTAACTCCTAAGGCTACCCAGTGCCTGCCTAGGTAGACTTACCTACAACCAGGAGGGAGGAGGAAAGGTCACAGCTTGAAATTAGCATGGTGACTGGAGAAAAACAAGTCCTTTGCTAAACTGACTTGTTTATTCATGACTGGGGGACGTACAATCGTTGACGGTGTGCGTTTACTAGAACTCTTCCAAGTGACTATAGGATTAACACCACTTTTATTTCTCTAGAATTGACCCAGGCTTACCAGGTCTCATAGTAACATTTTAGTATGAGGCGATAATCATTTCCCAGACAGACCTCTGCTCTCCGCCCCCCCAGGGGCCAGGTGAACTGAGGAGGAAGAGAGGCTGAACCACATAGATAAAAGGCAGGTTTTTGCTTGACATCCTCAGTGAAGAACGTTTAAAATCGTAGCATAAAGCACTTTCCACAAAGAGCTGCCGTTCATCCTAAGTGGCTCTTCCCGCAACCCTGATGGTCAAGCCCTCGTTCGCTCTTATTCACATTTTCTTTTAAAGAAAAGAACCAGAAGGAAGCCCAATGAAGGACTGGTGATGTCAGGGAACACCTAGACTACTCCTAGACGCGATAATTGTCTTTCCTCTAGATTTTCCCTTTGGTTTATACTTATTTTGCTTCTGCTTAGACCACAGGGGCAGTGTATTTCCCACCGCTGGTCCCTGCCCCAGGGACAGTACTAGGAACTCTAGCAGAGAGTGGACTCCACCCTCCACCCCTCCACCATCACCCCTCACCCCTCCAATCTCCCCCAGGGAGGGCCCTGGGCCTGATGGGATGGAAAAGAATCTTTGTTGATTAATGCAGAAAGTTCTAGAAGTTCACACCAACTGTGCTTTTTTTTTTTTTTTAAACAAATTTATTGATTTATTTATTTTTGGCTGCGTTGGGTCTTCGCTGCTGTGGGCAGATTTCTCTAGTTGTGGCGAGCGGGCTTCTCATGGCAGCGGCTCCTCTCGTTGCGGAGTACAGGCTCTAGGCCCACGGGCTTCAGTAGTTGTGGCTCGTGGGCTCTAGAGCGCAGGCTTGTGGGATCTTCCTGGACCAGGGCTCAAACCCGTGTCCCCTCCATTGGCAGGCGGATTCTTAACCACTGCGCCACCAGGGAAGTCCCACCAGCTGTGCTCTTATTCACAAGCACCTCAGCGTGACCCTCAGAAGTACCAATTAAAGGAGTGATATTACAAAGCTTTTCTAACTCCGGAGTCGATATTACACGCCCAGAGGAATTTCATTTGCATATAATTTGTGCTTACTTCACATCTGCGTTTATAAAAATGTCTTGAGCTTCTTTTCCTTTTCAACAAAGAGAGGCTTTTTACACCCAGAATTTTGAGATTTCCCCAAAGAGGTCTGATCAATCTCAGACCCAAGTATGGAAACTGCCCTAAATACAAACTCTCCTAAATATCAAGGAACGTGGAGATTTAAATTCACCAACAAAATTTCTCCTGGGAGAAAAGTGAGACTGACATCCCTTGTTACCTGCATTGTGAAATGTGTTTCTTAGTTTATTATATGTTTGTCTCCCATTCATGTCACAGATTCAGCAAAAAAAATTCCCATTGTGTAAAGACAGTGTCTGACTCAAACTGGACGGTCCAGTAGAATCAAGTTCAGGACCTGGTCAAAGTGTCAGACTGATTTCCGCCCCATTGCCAGGAGGTAATTCTGTCCCATCATTGATAGAGAGACGTACAAATAAATGTCATTTCATCCATGGTGCCACCTTGAGTTCCAGAGTAGCACTGCCCAGCAGAAACGCACCAGCCACGTACAAAACTTACATCTTCTTGTAGCCATATTAAAAAAGGTAAAGAGAAATGCATGAAATTGTACTCAAATATTTTAGTTAATTCAAAATACTATTGTTTCAACATGTGATTTACAGCAAAAATTACTTTTATTTATTTATTTTTTTTTTGTGGTACGCGGGCCTCTCACTGCTGTGGCCTCTCCCATTGCGGGGCACAGGCTCCGGACGCGCAGGCTCAGCGGCCGTGGCTCACGGGCCCAGCCGCTCCGCGGCATGTGGGATCTTCGCGGACCGGGGCACGAACCCGCGTCCGCTGCATCGGCAGGCGGACTCTCAACCACTGCGCCACCAGGGAAGCCCCAGAAAAAATTACTAATGAAGTGTTTTATGGTCTTTTTTTCACCCTGAGTCTTTAAAATGCAGTGTGTATTCGACAGTCACAACCTTTCTCAATTTGAACCATAAATTTTCATCAGAGATAGTAGATATGGATTAAGGTTTCATAAAATTTAAAGTAAAAAATATAGACTCACGTACTCAAATTGTTCCGAATCATACTTGAAAGTTTTCCAATAACCGACTCGAGTTACCAGTTTTTCTTACTTTTCATTTTAATTTGTTACAACTTAAAATTGAGTTCCCCGGTTGCAGGAGCCACTTTTCAAGTACCCGGTGGCCTCATGTGGCCGAGTGGGTCTGAACTGGCCCCGGCAGCTCCTGAGTAAGTGACAGGCTGGGGGTGGGAGCGGCCTTCCCCTCCTCGCTGAGGACCCCATAGCAGGGCAGGTGGCCAATCCATGTTTGCTCGTGTCCTTCGAGGGGACTTCTGGCTACCACGTGTGCTGTGGGGATGGCTTCCGTCCTGCCATCCAATCCCCTTGTAAGAGCCCATCTCACTCAAGCTTTGATCAGGAAGCAGAGCTTCTGCAGAAGGGGCAGACGTGCAGGAGAGCGGGCACCAGCTGGAACCTGCCAGCAACCTTGGGTCTGCCCCTCCTGTGTGGACTCCGCGACCTGCAGGCGGTAAAAGCTGCCGGTCCCTCCCGCCTTCTAAGTCAGGCAACACCTTCTCTCTCTTTCAGCCCGTTCTACCCAGAGCCACCCAGGGAAGCAGATGCTGGGAATCCAAGGTGCCCCTCAGCCACGGTGACATGACGAGACACCACAGATACCAGGAAGAAGTTTCCTCAACTCCCAGGACAGAGGGAAGTATTTCTCCTAAGAAAATAGTTTGCTTTGATCTCATGGACCCCAGGAATCATCTAACGGATCCCTTTTCTCTCTTTGCTTTGGCTGCCAGGAAGCTTCGAACTAAGTCTGTAGACCCTGCTTACAAGGGTACAGATGTGAGGATGTGCATTTTGCAGTTCATCTTCTGCCAGCTTTATTTTGTTTGTCGAGTTGCCCCCTCTTCTCTCCTTGATTTGTCTCATCCTGTTTATAAGCTGTCCCGCATGACTTTTGATGGGAAGGTATATACATCAATGGATGGGTGGACAAAAACAGACAGGGACAGGTGAACAGTGGCTCTGGTTGCAGCCGGCCTCTGCAAGCTGTCTCACTCCACTCTCCTCCCTCAGCTGCAGCTGTACTGGCCTCATCCCCCGAACTCACCAAGTTCACGACCGTTGGCTGGAGCTGGGGCTCGTCCTCTGGGAAGCATGGTTCTCGGGCTGCTGCAGGACTGTGCTACCCAACAGATCGGCCTACCCACCTCCATAGCACAGTGACTGTGTCAGCTCTTTCCTTCACGGCCCTTGTCACAATCTGAGTGTACCACATTCAACGACTGCCTCCTTAGAAGAATGTCAGCTTCCTGAGGGCAGGGGCCTTGCTCACTGCTGAATCTTCAGAACCAGCACAAAGTTGGCTCTCAACACCCACGTAATGAAGGAATGAAGGAACGATGTTCAACTGGCCAATCAATGAACACAGAGATACCCACTGTTTACTTTAAAGTAACTTAAATCATTTGATGTTCTACCTCAAATAACTTACCATCCATCATTGTTTAAAAAGGAGTTGGGGCTGGGGAGGGAGGGAGAAGGGGACTACGTTTGGTCTGTTTCACTCGTTTAAATAGCATAGCCAAAAGGCAAAGACATTTCCCCCGTGTCTCCTGTCACCAGACAAGCCGTTGTCGGAGGTTTCCAGGAACATGTGTCCTTCTATTACGATTCCATGCTCTACTGTCCGGAACTGCCACAGTTTGGGTTGATTTTTGTTCTGAAGCTGGGCTGTGGCCAACCCCACATCCGATTCTTTTAACAGAGAAATCAAAGTGGCGTATGAGGAATCTAGAAATGTTTTCACAAATATCGTTTGCCATTCACATCAGTCCTGGCTTTTTAAAGGAAATTTTAATATTCCGCCTCTTTATCGGAAAGATAGACGTCGAGGTCTCCGGCAGATTCTAGCAATTACTCCTGGAAATTCTAACGGCCAAGAAGTTTGGTGCCTGTTTTTAACTGCATCTGACTTTCATGTTAGATGTTGCCCTGACCGACATTTACATCACAAATTAAACAGTCTGAGAATATTTGTATTAAGATCAACAAGGTCAAAAAAATTGTTTAAAAAGGTATGTCTAAAAGGATAAAAACTGAATGATTCTACTTATACGAAGTCCCTAGAATAGTCACGTTAATAGACGTGAAGTAGAAGGGTGGTTGCCTGGGGCTGGGGGGAGGGGGGATGGGAGAGAGTGTTTAATGGGGCAGAGCTTCAGTTTGGGAAGATGAGAAAGTTCTGGAGATGGACGGTGGGGGTGGCTACACCACAGTGTGAACGGACTTAAAGCCACTGAACTTACCACACCTAAAAATGGCTAAAGTGGTAAATCTTTATTCACCACAGTTTTAAAAAGTTGGTTATTGAATCTGCCTCATTACACAAATGTGCTCTGTGGAATTGGACAGTGTTGCCTTTATGCTTTGTGGTAAGCTGGATAGTGGCCCGAAAAGGCACCCAGGTCCTAATCCCTGGAACGTGAGAATGGTACTGTATACTGGCAAGATGGGCTTTGCAGGTGTGATTAAGATACGGATGCTGGGTGTACCCTAGATGCAATCGCTGTGTCCTTACAGGAGACAGGTAGTCGGAGATCTGACAGAGGAGAGAAGAAAGCCATGGGACAAACAAGAAGGAAGCAGAGTCAGAGGGCAGCTGCTCCCTGTTCGCTCTGAAGGTGAGGAACGAGCCCTGAGCCCCGGGATGCAAGAGTGCAGCTCTGGAAGCTGGAAGAGAAAAGGAGCTGGGCTCTTCCCTGGAACCTCGGGAGGACCACAGCTCTGCTGACACCTTGACTTTGGTTCTGTGAAACTGATTTCAGACTCTGACCTCCAGCAGAGTGAGAGAATAAATGTGTGCTGTTTGTAGCCCTCCCAGTTTGTAGTAGCAATTTGTTACAGCACCCACAGGAAACTAATATATACATATATGTACTTACATAACAAGTATCTTCTTTTACAGTACAGTATTATTATTATTATTTTGCGGGCCTCTCACTGTCGTGGCCTCTCCCGTTGCGGAGCACAGGCTCCGGACGCGCAGGCGCAGCGGCCATGGCTCACGGGCCCAGCCGCTCCGCGGCATATGGGATCCTCCCAGACCGGGGCACGAACCCGTGTCCCCTGCATCGGCAGGCGGACCCACAACCACTGCGCCACCAGGGAAGCCCTACAGTACAGTATTATTAATTATAGTCACCATGCTGTACATTACATCCCCAAGACTTATTTACATTATAACTGGAAGTTTGTACCTCATGTTTTAATAGTAAACTATTTTAATAGTAAAACTATATTTCTGATAAAAAAAAAACACCTTATATATTAGGTACAGTCCCATTTTTCATCTTAGAAAGCTTTGTATTAAAGGTATTACATTAAATGGTATTTGTATCTCCAAACTACAATCAAATAATTCTATTTGGGGCTTCCCTGGAGGCGCAGTGGTTGAGAGTCCGCCTGCCGATGCAGGGGACACGGGTTCGTGCCCCAGTCCGGGAGGATCCCACGTGCCGCGGAGCGGCTGGGCCCGTGAGCCATGGCCGCTGAGCCTGCGCGTCCGGAGCCTGTGCTCCACAACGGGAGAGGTCACAGCAGTGAGAGGCCCGCGTACCGCAAAAAAAAATAAATAAATAAATAAATAATTCTATTTGAAAATTCAGTATTTAAAATACTCAGCATAGACAGAACACTCACGTAAATCACAGCAATGTTTTTTGGGTCTGTCTCCTAAGGCAAAAGAAATAAAACCAAAAATAAACAAATGGGACCTAATTAAACTTAAAGGCTTTTGCACAGCAAAGAAAACCATCAACCAAATGAAAAGACGTCCTACTGAATGGGAGAAAATATTTGCAAATGCTATGACGGACAAGGGGTTAATATCCAATACAGTTCATACAACTCAACAGCAAAAAAGCAAACAACCCAATTAAAAAACGGGCAGAGACCTGAATAGACATTTTTCCAAAGAAGGCATACAGATGGCCATCGGGTACACGAAAAAATACTCAATATCAATAACCATCAGAGAAATGCAAAGCAAAACCACAATGAGATGTCACCTCACACCTGTCAGAATGGCCATCATTAAAAGTCTACAAATAACAAACATTGGATAAGGTGTGAAGAAAGGGAACCCTCATACGCTGTTGGTGGGAATGTAAATTGGTGCAGCCACTGTGGAAAACGGTATGGAGGTTCCTCAAAAAACTCAAAATCGAGCCACCATTATGATCCAGCAATTCAATTCCTGGGTACTTATCTGAAGAAAACAAAAACACTAACTTGAAAAGATTCATGCATCCCAGTGTTCGTAGAGCATTACTTACAATAGCCAAGACATGGAAGCAGCCCAAGTGCCCAACACCACGTGAACGGACTAAGAAGATGTAGTGTCCGTGTACAATGGAATACTACTCAGCCATGAAAAAGAACGAGGTCCTGCCATTTACAACAACACGGATAGACATAGAGGGTGTTGTGCTTAATGAAGTAAGTCATCCAGAGAAGGACAAATACTATATGTTATCACTTAATTGTGGAACCTAAAAAATAAAACAAACGAATGCATATAACAAAACAGATGTAGAGAACAAACTAGTGGTTACCAGTGGGGAGAGGGAAGCGGGGAGGGGCGAGATAGGGGTTAGGGATTAAGAGATACAAACTACCATGTAAAAAATAGATAAGCAAGAAGGATGTATTGTACAGCACAGGGAAATATATAGCCATTATTTTGTAATAACTTTAAATGGAATCTATAAAAATATTGAATCCCTATATTGTACACCTGAAACTTCAACAAAATAAATAAATAAAAATAAAATGCTGAGGCAAAACCCACCAGAAGCAAACTATTCCTAACCTATTAATCACCTAAAATATTCTGTCTCCAAAGACATTTAAAGCCAAAATCAGATTTCCTTTAAATGGAAGAGGGAAACAGAATATAAACTCCCTTCAAATTGCATTCATTATAGATTTAATACACACGTAGGTAGAAACAGCTTCTAAGACTGGAGAACATTAAGTGAGCAGACCCTTAGTTCCCAGGGAAGGGCCTAATACCCTCCTAAACTTCGGAAAAGCAACGTAAAATTCATCCCCAGTCACGTCGGGAGGCTTGCAGCCCTGAAGGCATCTTCCTGGCTCATTTGGTATTCTCCGTGTGAGCCACTGAGCCCCTCATGGAAATCTAAAATGATAATATTTCAGAAACAGGTGGAGCTTTCAATGCCCACATTGTGGGTTGTTATGCCCTCACATTTGTCCGGTTCCTCTCATTTCCAAATGACGACACAGGTGCAAACACAGAACGTGGTCTATGCAGGCAGTGACTCGTTCACTGCCTTCAATGCACTGGCTAACTGGCTGGGGTCTCCTCCCCAACCTTCAAAGAGGGTCACTGAACCAGAAAACTACTCTTCCCTCTAAGCTCTGGGCCTCCACTGGGAAACCCACCAGGGGGGCTGCGTAGTTACCCGTAAAATGTTGATACTCGGGGCTTCCCTGGTGGCGCAGTTGTTGAGAGTCCGCCTGCCGATGCAGGGGACACGGGTTCGTGCCCCGGTCCAGGAAGATCCCACATGCCGCGGAGCGGCTGGGCCCGTGAGCCATGGCCGCTGAGCCTGCGCGTCCGGAGCCTGTGCTCCGCAATGGGAGAGGCCACAACAGTGAGAGGCCCGCGTACAGCAAAAAAAAAAAAAAAAAAAATGTTGATACTCAACCGAGAAGCTAATAAATAATACTAAAGGTCTCTATCCAATCATTAAGCTCTGCAGATTCTCTCCCCTAACACAGCTCAGCATGTCTGCTTCTCTACACCTCCACACCCATCGCCCCAGCCTAAGTCACCATGATTTCAGGCCTGGTTGATTGCAAGACCCCCCTTACCCCTTACTGATTTCCCTTCATCCTCCTTTGGGACCTTCCAACCACTTGCGCACCAGGCTGAACTCTCTGTGCTGAACGTAACCTGGTGGGATCACCCATTCCACGTCCTACTTAAGGCCCTTTGACGGCTTCCCGGTGTTCGCAGCTGACCCACCCAGCCTCGGGTCATCTCCACCCTCCTGCGACCCTGGATGAATGCCTTTCGGCTCCCCGAGGGCACCCCATCCAAGGCCCTTCCTCTGCTGCTCCCTCAGCCCGTGGCCTCAGCCACCACCAGCTCTTTGCTGGGTTAGTCGTCAATGAGAGAGGAGTCATGAGGACCACGCAGGTCAGTGTCGGCGAAGCCCTTAGAGCAACCTCCAGCAGCACGCGTGATCTACGGGTATGACTGGTGTTAGTGGTGGTCGTATCATTATCTGTCATCCTTAAATCTCAGGTCCACGGATTCCACGGCAGAGCTGCAGACTCCACTGTCTAAGGCAGATTCCCTTGGTTATGCCCTCACAGAGCCGAGTTCAAGGGATTCTATCTCAGTTTGTAATCATGCAATTTACCTACGTGGTTATTGAAGCCCATCTTCCCCATTAGACTTTAAAGCCCCGGGCCCTAACTAAGGTTTAGCACAAACACATAGTACTATACTTTCAAAATGGCTAAACTCATGCAAAATATAGTCTTCATATAAGACTCTGTGGCACATAGAAAATACAGTCAGAGGAGCTCTGGGAAAGAACCACCGGGGGGCCGTTTATTCAGTCAGCTCTCGCCATCAATTGTGCTACGGGACAAACCACGCAGACTCAGGGCCTTTATGACAACATGTTTCCTGCTTTGAGGGGTCCAGGCTGGGCTCAGCACAGTGACTCTCCTACAGGCAGAGGCCAGGCGGGTGATGGCTGGGGACGGGCCGGCTCCTGCATCTCTCACCCTCCCCAGACCACGGCCCCTGGAGCGTGCACCCCTCAGCGCGGGTTCAGGCCCCTGTCTGGCCGGCACGCAAGCACATCTAAGGCCCCAGCTTACAGGACGTCAGTTGCAGGTCCTTTGACCAAAGCAAGTCACGTGGCCAAGTCCAAAATCGACGACACAGAGGAGGAGAGTCTGCCCCTGGCAGGAGAGGAGGGGAACGAATGTTTGCCAGGAATGATTTAAACTATCGCAGGCGGCCACGCTCGGAGCAACCGAACCTCGGTGACACGAGACGCCAGTGTCACCCAGCTTAAGGGGACTTGCAGTTATGAAGCCCCGCCGAGCGGAGAAAACAAACAATGGTATCAGATATGAACCCAAGTTCTAAGTCACAAATGAGAGCCACCACTGGAAACGGACTTACAGTGGAGATGCTCCTCCGTGGGCAGCAGCTCCCATGCTCCGGGGTGGGTAACAGCTGGGGTTTACTTGGCCGCGGTTAATGAACGCCAAGGCAGCCCCACGCTGCCACGGGGACTAAGCCATGAATATGCAAAGAGAAACAGAATGCAAAATAAAAGACATTAAGTCTCGTTGAAGGAATAGAATTGTGAGTATTTCCTAAGTCAGCATGTGTTGAAATTTTCTTTATGATGGTTTCAGAGTCGCTCAAGTCAAATGAAAAGGGCTGTTTTGCGGTTTGTTTGGGGTTTTTTGTTTCACATGACTGCACAGCAACTATCCAATCAATCCTCCTGCCTGCGGCCACGGTGATTATTTGAAAATGTAAATCTGATCATGTCCCCTCCCCGCTGAAAACTCTTCAAAGGCTTCCAATTGCCTCTGGTTAGAATCCAGTCTCCTGTCAGTGGTGTTCCAGAACCTTCTCTACTGGCCCCCCCATCTACCTCTCCAGCCTCACCTCCCAGCCATCATCTCCCTTGGCTCCAGCCGCTAGAGACTTTTTTGTTTTTAATAAAATGTCATACTCTCATCTCTAGGCCTTCGTTCCTGTTGTCCCCTCTTCCTGAGAAACTCTTACCCTTCCCTTTTTGGCTAATTGCTAAGCGTCACTTAGGTTTAAACATCACTTCCTGAGACAAGGGGGCCCACGGCTGCTGCGTGACCCCAAAGCATCCTGTCATCCACCGTCACAACAGGCATCCCACTTCTGTTGTTATTCCGTCTTGCTCGAGTCCCCTTACGCCCACGCAGGCAAGGACCATGTCTCCGACCCACTACCCACTATATATCTGTATATACTCAGAAGGCATGGTTTCCCCTAGTTTTGCTGGAATCCTCTCTTGTCTACTTCTCAACAGCTGCTGACTCTAATTCCAGAGGATTTTCTTTCAAAAGAAATACTGTTGGGCTTCCCTGGTGGCGCAGTGGTTGGGAGTCCGCCTGCCGATGCAGGGGACACGGGTTCGTGCCCCGGTCCAGGAAGATCCCACATGCCACGGAGCCGCTGGGCCCGTGAGCCATGGCCGCTGAGCCTGCGCGTCCTGAGCCTGTGCTCCGCAACGGGAGAGGCCACAACAGTGAGAGGCCCTCGTACCGGGAAAAAAAAAACAAACGAATACTGTTGAAACTTTTTTGAAAACTATTATCAACTCGGTATATTGTCGGTAATAGGCACTTTATCCCCAACTTCTACGCATCCTTCAAAGTTCAGATTTCCCCACATCCAGGAAGTCCTCAGAGTTGCCTTCAAGCTAAGCCTACGGAGCCTCCCCTGGGCTCCCAGGGATGACTGTGTACACCTTATCTCAGCACCGACCACATCTTGCTCATGAAGGTCTCAGTAAATATTTGCTGAATCCGGGGGAATTGGACACACGAGGCAGGTGACGCATGTGTGACCTTTGCCGGAATCCCTTTAGCCTGTGCCTCTTCTGACTCGTGGCTGGCTCTTTTCTGAAAGCACTACAGTTGTCTCAAATCAAGACAAGCGTGAAATAGTGTTCCCATAGTTACACACACCTTTTATATCAGTAAAATTATAATAATCTTATGTAAATATATACTGGCATATCCCCCCTCCCCCAGAGAACCGGTTATTAAGTATTTACCAGCACATCACTGCCCCCCACCCGCATGAACACCCTGCCTTACTCGTTACTAAACATGATCTTTGAGGTACTCTTTTTTATTTCACTTTATTTTATTTACTTTATTTATTTATTTTGGCTGCATTGGGTCTTTGTTGCTGCACGCGGGCTTTCTCTAGCTGCGGCGAGCGGGGGCCACCTTCCGTTGCGGTGCGCGGGCTTCTCCTTGCGGTGGCTTCTCTTGTTGCGGAGCACAGGCTCTAGGCGTGCGGACTTCAGTAGTTGCGGCTCACGGGCTCAGTAGTTGTGGCTCGCAGGCTCTAGAGCGCAGGCTCGGTAGTTGTGGCGCATGGGCCCAGCTGCTTCACGGCATGTGGGATCTTCCAGACCAGGGCTCGAACCGGTGTCCCCTGCATTGGTAGGCAGATTCTTAACCAGTGCACCACCAGCGAAGTCCCTGAGGTACTCTGGAAGATAACCTTAGTATGTAGAAAAGAACATTCAACTGGGTTGAAAATTACTTTTTATTTTCCTAATCAATACTTACTTCTCATTGTTTTCAAGTTCAAAAGCCTATTTTTTCCTTAAATTTTAAGAACGACTTCATATCTTATTATTTTATTTATAAAACTACAAATAGTCACATCACCTTTAAGGGTATTGATTAATATTTCTTGCCTTTCACTAACTTAGGACATTAAACTTCTTCAAAAAATTTAAATTGCATTTGTAAATTTAATTTATCATATTTATGTTAAGTACCTCAATTGACTGAAAACAAATAAATCAATCTCATGTGCCTATATTATAAATATAATACGTTTAACTTACATGTATTGTGAAAACTGCCATGAGAGAGCTTGGTGTGAAATGCGTCTCCCCATGCTGGCCACCGCCAGTATAGCGGCACCACCAGTATACCAGTATCGCCAGTATAGAAGCACCGCCAGTATCCCAGCACCACCAGTAGAGCAGCGATCTCTAGCGCTCGAACAGCACGGTGTTGGGCTTCGTCTGTCATTAACGTTCTTTCTTAAGCCTTTATGTTAGTCAGGGTCCTCTGAAAAGTGGATGCTAAGATGGGATTAGAGTGCAAGGTGAGTGGGAGAAACCAGTGAGGGAAGATGTGGGGGGCCTGGAAAAGGCTGGCCCTGCTGTCAGAGTGAGATGCTGATCTTGGGGTTGGGAAGGAGGGAGGGAGGGAGGGAAGGATGGAGGGAGGAGGGAGGGAAGGAGGGAGGGAAGGGAGGGAGGGAGGGAGGGAAGGAGGGAAGGAGGGAGGGAGGTCATAAATTGCAGAGCAGTTTTTTTAGTTTTGCCAAGGCTAACAGGGAGTCCTCACGCCAAACTCTCCCATCCGAGGGCCCCCCCTACTTCCCAGGAACAGGCCTGCCTGAGTTCCCCCTCCCTGCCCCCCACACCAGCACTGGCTGGGAGTAGCCCCTGGAGTGTGGCCTAGACAGCACACCATGAGGGACGTCAGGGTGGCAGCCGGGGTCAGGGGGCAGTTACATTCTGCAGTACAAGATCTAAGAGACACGTTCTTGGCCGTCGCCACCCCTTAACTTTTTGCTTTCCATTATTACTATTATTATTATTATTACACAAGTAAAACATAGTACATAAACACATACCTGATTTCTCTCTCCCCACCTAGCCTGAAGTTGTTCGCCTCCTCAGAGAGAATCGCTGTTAAGAGTTTGGGGTGAATCCTTTCAGACCTTTTAATACTTTGTACATGTACATTTATATGTAGAGAAAGACTGCATGTAAGGAGAATTTATTTTGTTTGTCGTTTATAAAATAATACAGATCGTTCCATTACTTGCTCTTACTTTTCTTCTTGTTTTCCTAAAATGTAATCTACATTAATATTTCCTAACCTTCCCTGACGTTCAAACCCATTTCACGGTCTCACACATTCCCTCTGGAATTTTTTAATTGTGTCATTTGTGTGAGGTATATGATTGAGGAATGATTTCGAGAAAGAAAAGATATTTTACTGTAGTTGGGAATTATTAAAGAGTATTTAAATATCACATGTAGGCCTTCCCTGGTGGCGCAGTGGTTGAGAGTCCGCCTGCCCATGCAGGGGACACGGGTTCGTGCCCCGGTCCGGGAGGATCCCACATGCCGCGGAGCGGCTGGGCCCGTGAGCCATGGCCGCTGAGCCTGCGCGTCCCGAGCCTATGCTCCGCAACGGGAGAGGCCACAACAGTGAGAGGCCCGCGCACAGCAAAAAAAAAAAAAAAAAAAAAACAAAAAACATATGTAAGGATGTGCATTACATAACTATAAAATTTGACATTTTCCCATTAATAAGTATCATGCTTAATGTACTTTAAAGTATTTGTATCAAGAAACATGATTTGATGACAAATTTTAAACCTCCATTTTATATTTGCTTTGGGGATGAAATGTACATTAAATATAGTTAATTAATTTAACTGCATCTAATATAGATTAAAAACTGTCTTCAGGACCAGATGTTTGAAACACACTTTACACTAAAAATGTTATTTTTATCGTCTGTTTTATTTCTAGATGACAAGGTAAAAAAGAAGGTTTCCCGTTACTATCTGCAAAGACTTTCCTATCGCCCCCATGGGTAGTTGTAATGCTCTATAAATGAAGAGCTAAATTGGATATCATCATCATTCTCTTTCCCTCTCTTGCCCCTGGCTTTTGAAAACCAGAGGCATCTTGATGCTCTATTAGAATTCAGATCAGACGAATGCAACTTACAGATCTGGTGAAGAGCAACTTTAGGTAAATTGGCAGAATTACTATAATTTGGAGGCTTCACATGAACTTCTTTTTTTTCAAATTCAATGCTTCTTATGCTTCCCTCTGTGAATGCACGGTCCACTGCAGGCATAAACCAAGCAAAACGTGACTACAAACAAAGCACTGTGCTAACTACCGCAGTTCAGCTCCGGGTGACGGACAGGGTACCGAGAGCTGGTCTGATCACCCCAGTCACCGGGCGTCCTGACAGACCCGAGCCGTGCAGGCTGCTACTCTCGCTGTTCCATTTCAAAGGGGAAATTTTTAAAAATTCTTTTCTTTATTGATATTGTAAAAAACAGATATTTAAAGCAGCTACAAAGGTTGTCAGCTACAAAGAACAGTTTAGCATCCCAGCAAGTACACCTCCAGAGGGAAACGCCCAGCTGCCTGGTACCCACAGCACAGATGAACAAAAGTGACCTATGCCAGCCCTTGGGTCTTTTCCAAAGCCAGATCCTGTGATATCAAAGTGGAGCATGAAACACGGTGGTTAAGTTCAGAGCCTGGAGACTCCAGCCCCATATCCCATTAGTGACTTCATTTATCACACGATTTTCTTCTTCTGTTGGAAAAGGCTCTATTCCCTTCAACAAACTATTCAATGTCAGTGTGGTGTCCTGACCGATAACAATGACGGAAATAATCATACTTTCATTGGAGGATTTCCAGGCAACCTTGCAGTCACTCCACATTCCCCCAGGGGTCTGGGAGACCACAGGTTACTGCTGATGACATCTAAAAAGTGGATAGACAGCAAAGGCTTCAGGCACTCCTCCATAAATATTGTTTCTCTCTGCAGAGCTTTAGAAAGATATTAATGGCAGTGAGTTTGCAATTATAGTTCCTGATAAGAACCTGGAAAGCAACTATTCCGGGTAACCAGTTAAAAGCAAAATAGTTAGGGACTTCCCTGGTGGTTCAGTGGATAAGATTCTGCGCCCCCAATGCAGGGGGCCTGGGTTCAATCCCTGGTCAGGGAACTAGATCCCACATGCATGCCACAACTAAGGAGCCTAACTGCCGCAACTAAGACCCCACGCAACCAAATAAATAAATTAATTTTAAAAGAACTATTTAAGAAAAAGCAAAATAGTTATACGATGAGCATTAGCTGATCATGTATGTGTATGTTCATTGGGTAAAAGTATTTTGGAGAGTGTTTCTGAATAATAAAGCATGCCCTCCTTTCCTTTCACAATCATCATAAACACAGTTCTTTCTACCTATTAATTTTGCTAATCAGCTAAAATAACCACTCATGCATCACCTGCTATAAGGTATGACACGCCACTAAAATGTCACTTTGAAAATTAAATGCACAAACAGTGATAAGTAACGTGAACTCCTATACATTGTAAAATAATAACAGATGGAATTTTGCAGGATTCAAGCCTTGAAGGTGAAACCAATAATTTTATAAGCAGGGGCAATGTTTCACCATACTATTTGTAAAGGCACTGAAATGATTTTTTAAGTTGCTCCTTTGGTAGCCAAGAAAACTAGTTTCCAGAGATGGCCAGTCTGCATAGACATAGCGGATCCATTAAGTCAGTATTTGGTTCCTCAGCTGTACTGAGCAGTTAGCACATGCGTGTCCCTGTGCCAGGAGCGGCCCCTCGTCCCTGGTCCACAAGACATTGACTTCTGGGATAGACACAGAGGTGTGAAATGGGATGTGGCACACATGTCACACGGGAAGGCAAGAAAGGCATGGAGACCATGGCAAGGGGTTTTGTCGTAGGCAAAGGGCACTCACCCCCAAACTGAGCCCCTCAAATCCATTCACTTTCTCAGACGATGAGTTAGTCAACTCAAACCTCAATAAAATGGTACCCATGCCTGAGAGGTAAAAACTCCTGTCACCTTCACTGTGAAGAAAGGCCATTACACCACGGCCTGCACTGCAGCCCCACTTCAACTTCCCTTTCAAGAAAGGTTTCTGCTAAATGTTTCCTTTTGTTTTCTTAATTTACATCCGTTATTTCAAAAGAGAAAACCAAAAGAGTTATTTGTCTCTGAAGAAATAAAATCCTCAGGTAAGCCGGCAACGTCTGTGAACTACGTGATCAATTCCGTGATTAGGCAGAGGGGGCCTGTACATCCACATTGATTTTAAAATGCAAATCTGAACACAGCTAATCTTCACATAAATATAATAGGCACAGCATTGATTTTTCCCTCGCATCATATGAAAAATTAACTAAAGTGATGGCAGCGAGGTAATATAATGTTATTTGAAGGTAGACTAGGATAAGTTAAAGATGTGTATTGTAATCTCTAATGCAACCACACACACACACACACACACACAAAAGGTATAGTTAAAAGTCAATAGAGGAGATAAAATGGAATACTAAAAAATATTCAATTTACCAAAAAAAAAGGCAGGAAAGGAGGAGGAAAAGAACAAAGAATCATTGGGGGCAGATACAAAACAAAGATGGTAGACTTGAGTCCAACCATATTCAAAGCTCCATTTAAAGTGATGGTAGAGGAAATTCCCTGGTGGTCCAGTGGTTAGGGCTCTGTGCTTTCACTGCCGAGGACAGGGGTTCAATCCCTGGTCAGGGAGCTAAGATCCTGCCCGGGGAGCTTAAGATCCTGCCCAGGGAACTAAGATCCTGCAAGCTGAGGGGGAAGAAAAAAAGTGATGGTGGAAAATCTATGGCAAAAGTATAAGTAATAATGACACCGGCCGCCATTTAACATGTTCTATTTAAAACAGACGTAGGTTAATATATTTTAATGTGTGTTTGTTTCACATGTGCCAAGTGGTAACTGGCCCCACGTGGAAGGAAAAACTCACTGGATAATTCTCAACTATGGTTCCATCAGCAAAGTCCCTCAGGAGAGACTAACGTGGTGGGTGCACCCCCGCTGAGGCTGCTGCCTTCACTGGGGGGCTAGCTTCTCCTAGAGATGCGCCCTGGACATAGCAAAGGGTAAGTCACGCTTGTATGCTCACTCTGCTCCCCTACTAACTGCTCTTGTGAGTCTGAGACATCTACTTGGTGCCTAAAAAAGGCAAGATTCAACAGAGAAAGGGTAAGACGTTAGTCACACACACATGCGCGCGCACAGAAGTCTCCGTAAGTTTGACATTAGAAAGAATGTCGACATGATGTCTGCCCACCTGGAGCTACAGATATTTAAGAATCAGTGTCTGATCTCCTGAACGCAATAATGTAACAACATTTTTATAGCAAAGCAGGCTGAATTCCTGTGATAAATAACTCCCAGTCCCACACAGGCAGGAGTCTTTACGAATTTCTGCTTTAATAACAAGAGAGTTTAATTACAAATCCCATGAGTTATGATCAACACTCCCGGACTCCCCCATCCCCGCTTCCAACTCCCAGCACCACTGCTGCATTCACGAGACTGACAGACTGACGTCCTTGAAACTAACATTTTCGTAGAGGGGGGCCTTTGGCTAGAGAGGTTCTGGCTAACAGGTAATTACACCCGGATGTGTAAGAGATCCTTTATTAATCATTCAGAGAAATAGAAATGTATTTTCTTCTAGGAGTTGTAACGAGAGGTGTGCCATGTTAAGCATCGGTTAGAACCGCAACTTTGCAAAGAAAAGGGACTTTAGAGCTGTGATTTAGCACCAGGGCACCCTTCCCCATCACACCTCCTTGGCTGGCCATCTGACCCAAAGCACCACTGTCTTTTACCTGGAGTCTCACAATAACCTTCTAACGGACAGATTACTCTGCTTCCACCCCTGCCCCCTTACACTGCATCCTTAACACAGGCACAGAGTGAGGCTGTGTGAGTGCCAGGTCGCATCATGACCCTCCTCTACTCCATACTTCACTCAGAGTCTTTACGTGGCCTATAAGATGCCACGGGACGCGACCTCCCCTCCCACGACTGCTCTGACCTCACACCTCCTCCTCCTTTGTGAATGGACAGACTCCCACCTCAGGGCCTTTGCACAGGCTCTCACCCAGATACCCACGGGGCTCACGCCCTTGCAGCTTCAAGTGTTTATTTAATTGTCTCCCACTCAGAGGCCTACCCTAGTGACCTTCTTAAAATGGCAAACCAGCCCTCCACCTAAGAACCCCTGAGTCCTCTCACCCTGATCTATTTTTCTTTCCACGTGGCAGTTATCACCTACTTATGGCCAAGAATGTTAATATCTACTCTTTTATATAATTTCACATGAACGTATAATTCATTTACACTTTCCTTTGTTTTCTGCGTTTGCTCACTAGATTGTAAGACCCACAAGAACAAAGATGTCTGTCTATTTTGTTTCCAATGTCTAAAACATGGTCGTATTCAATAAATGTGTGTCGAGTACCTGAATGAATGAAGAGAGGGCGCAATTTCATCAGGGGTCAGGCATGAAGAGCCCTAAGGGCCATGATGAGTATAGACTTGACCCTGAGGGCAAGGAAAAATGATGGAGAATATGAGTTAAAATAACCTCCAGGGGCTTCCCTGGTGGCACAGTGGTTGAGAGTGCCGATGCAGGGGACACGGGTTCATGCCCCGGTCCAGGAAGATCCCACATGCCGCGGAGCAGCTGGGCCCGTGAGCCATGGCCGCTGAGCCTGTGCGTCCGGAGCCTGTGCTCCTTAACGGGAGAGGCCGCAGCAGTGAGAGGCCCGCGTACCACAAAAAAAAACAAAACAGAATTTTTAGTTTCTAGACATGTTTCTGTTTTTTCATTTGCTACGAACATGGGTAGAAACAACTCCTCACCCCAGCAGCAATGAGCAAAAGTAATTGCTGGGCTATTCACCTGTTCCTAGAGTTTCGGGCTAAAACAAATGATTGTTATTACCAGGTTATAAACCCTTAAAAAAAATCCCTAACGGAAATGCTAACAACTCGTTAACTGTAACGAGTGACATCGTAAAGGACGCGAGCCAGCAGATGGATGGCAACTGTGTTAACGCGGCCCTTCAGCAACAGGAGGGCTCACGGCCAGCACGGCTGACACCAGGACCTCACGTCAGGACCCACTCCTCTGGGTTCCCAGATCAGGCCTGCAAACCCAGCTTATTCACACGACCTCCTTGTACCTAGAGAGAGGGCAACACACCTGTGGGGCAGCTGACAAGGAGGGGACTGCAGGGAATTCCCTGGTGGTCCAGTGGTTAGGACTCCGTGCGTCCACTGCAGGGGGACACGGGTTCGATCCCTGGTCAGGGAACTAAGATCCTACAAGTCATGCAGTGTGGCAAAAAAAAAAAAAAAAAAAAAAAGTGGGGACCTCAGCTCTGGGCATCAGTAGGCCTGAGACCATTAGCTCAGACATCAGACGCAGGCAGGGTGCTGTTTCTGGAGACATTACCTGCATGAAATTACACATCCACTGGGGCAGAGTTCAGAGCTCAAAAGAGAAGTGTGGTCAGCTGCTAAAAAGATGCCAGCCTGGGACATAAGGGGGGAGAACAATTAGAGTAATCCTAGCAAAAGTCTCAGTGCCATAAAAATGAGAAGGCATTCTTTTAGACCATTGCTTAATTTTAATTCTGAAAGTTCAAAGCCACTATTTAAGGGAACTAATTAATTGCCAATGTTCTCCCCAGAGAGATCCCCTGGGAGGTTAACAGGAGCAAGTGCACTGAGGGTCTAACTGTTCCATCTCCCATGGTAATTACAAGAAAGTAACGCTAGTCTGAGCCCCTCCACATCAGGTCTGGGAGTTCCCATGTCAGGAATAGTAGCCACACTTAGTAGGTCTTACGCAGACCCTTCCTGAATTTTAGTTACTATGTCTCTGGGGGATTTGTCTCATCACAGTCACCCTCAGATTATGACCACGGTCACCCTCAGATTACGACCACAGTCACCCTCAGATTATGCTCAGTGGAGAAGTTGTTCCCCAGGCCCAGGGCCTGTCGTGCCCCATGTAGGTTCCATTACACTGTTCTTGCCATAAACATCTCCAGGAGACAGTCCTTATTTGCGTTTTTAACCTTCAGTGCAGACTGTTGAGTCCCTGAGACGCCTCATTTCATGGCACACCATCATCACTGGTCCACACACGCGCCCGCCCTTTAATTTCTTTAAATCCCCTTTTGATCCCCGACTCACTCTCACCCTCCTCTCTCCCACCCACAGCAGCCAGCTAAGGTGTTGAAGGTCGATTTCGTTCCCTTGGATACTGAGACGTTGCTGTTTGTGTCCACGTGTTCTTTTTGCTCAGAATCCTCTTACCCAGCGTTTCTCCTGTTCATGTTACAACGTGGTCCGTGTTTGTCTCTCATCGTCTACACATTTAAGCGAGAGCAGAGATGGAATCTTTGTGTTCTCATTTTCTATGGAACATTCCTATCAAGGGGTTTTCTTCCTGGTCTTTGATAGTCTTTTTTTCTTATCTCTCTGCACCCCCAGCAGGTGACCACTGTTAACAGCATGGGCAGGGCCCATCTCCACAACTTCTTCAGATCATTCACTCCCTTCAACTAGTGGATATATAAAGACGTGTGTGTGTGTGTGTGTGTGTGTGCACGTGTGCACGCACGTGAGGTCTGGTTTAATGAGACTGGATTCGTAAGCCTTATCTCTGCCGCCTGCTTTTCTCACTTAGGCTTATTTCACGGTCATCCTTCTAGGTTAGTAGAAGCATCTCTCATGCATTCTTTTTAATCATTGCATAATATTTCTTGGTACAAATGTTCAACTATTCACTCAGCCATTCCCTTACAGATGGGCGTGTGGGCTGTGCTCAGTGTTTTATCACCACAAACGAAGCTGCAGTAAATATCTGGGTACGTGAACCCATACATACAGGTGCTTGTATTGCTGTGGGATAGATTCCTAGGACCCGCACGTATTTTTCACTGATATGATGGTATTAAGTTATATACCACATTCTACCCCTTACTTTCTCCACCGTGCACCATGTCTTTGAGAGCTACCGATGTTGTAATTTGCAGGCCTGATCTGCTGATGCTACGAGGTGCACGATATCCTGTAGTGAGCCCCGCTTCTCTGCCCATCACCCCCTGAGCTGACTTAGCATCACAGCAACACAAGGAAGAACATACAGTTCTTTCAAAATACTGCTGAATGGTTAATGTGCTTGAAAATAGAGCGCCGAACAGAAAAAAATAATACTTCAAGCTTTTTCAAACTCTCAACAAATTTGATTTTGGAAAATTGTTCAGACGCAGGGTACAGAGAGAAAGGGGAGATTGCAGAGGGGGGCTCACATTTGTTGAGAATCTACCGTGTGCCTGAACTTTAGAAAAATCTTATTTTGTGCTCGACACAAGCCTTAGAAGTAGCATTTTACCCGCTGATCAGATGAGGAAGCTGAGGTCTGGAGGTTAGTTGAGTGCGTTTCTCGCGCTGAGGTCAGGTGGGGGGTTCCGAGCCACACACCCCTGCCCAGGCTTAGAAGCCACACCCCCCTGCCCAGGCTTAGAAGCCACACCCCCCTGCCCAGGCTTAGAAGCCACACCCCCCTGCCCAGGCTTAGAAGCCACACCCACCTGCCCAGGCTTGAAAGCCACACCCACCTGCCCAGGCTGAGGAGCCACACCCACCTGCTCCAGAGCCTCTGCCCTTCCTCCTACTGAGTTTCAACCCACACGAACTTCTCACTTTTCAGAAAAGGGCTCATAAGCGGCGTGAGGAGGCACTTAAAGTATCGCAACGTCTTCAACCAACAGTCTCATCCAAGGATTCGGAGAACACTGAAAACGGATATTCTTCCCAACAAAAGTTAATGGGTTTAAATGAATGTTCCGGACTTCCCTGGTGGCGCAGTGGTTAAGAATCCGCCTGCCAATGCAGGGGACACGGGTTCGAGCCCTGGTCCGGGAAGATCCCACATGCCGCGGAGCAACTAAGCCCGTGCGCCACAGCTACTGAGCCTGCGCTCTAGAGCCCGCGAGCCACAACTACTGAAGCCTGCGTGCCACAACTACTAAAGCCTACGCACCTAGAGCCCGTGCTCTGCAACAAGAGAAGCCACCGCAATGAGAAGTCTGCGCACCGCAACAAAGAATAGCCCCCGCTCGCCGCAACTAGAGAAAGCCCGCGCGCAGCAACGAAGACCCAAGGCAGCCATAAATAAATAAATAGATTCAATAAAAAAAAATTAATGTTCCAAGAAGCTCTGAAAGTGTAACAGATTTATCGAGCTTTTGTGGGAAGGTGCCAGAGGTAACAGGAACATGATTAGGGGTTGAATTCAGAGTTTTCCTGCGTCAGGCAAGAGGCTGGCCTAGTTAGCTAGTTAGCTAGGCCTAGTTAGCTAAGCAGGCCTAAGTAGCGAGGAGAAGGCCTCGGGGAGCCGTGTGACACAGGCCCGAAACATTAGGACAATGCTGAGTAAGGAGGAGCGTAAAATGAATGCTCCGGACACAAGGGGACTCCTGCTAGGGTCCTGCGACTGTCACGACGGTCACCGGTCTCTTGTCCAGCACTGGGCTTTCTCTTCCCCAACACATGGGTCTGAGCTGGCCACGTGCTGTGGTCAGTGTGCGTAAGGACCCTAGAAACCATCACAGCAGCATCAGCAGGATCCAGACCATGGACACGGAAAAGCCCAGAAGGAGAAGATGACTTGGTCACACTACAAGATGGTAAAGAAAGGAAGGCTAAGGGTTTAAACCATCTCCTACCCCGGGACCCAAAGTCAGAACAGAGGCCCCGAGATCACTGAGATTTTTAAAGTGAACTGAGACCTAGGACCTCATGGGCTCAGAACACTGTGCGGTACCATCATCTCTGTGACGCACGGGCCCAAAGGCACAGGACGCCGCAGGTGAGCCGAGGTTCCACCCCTGAGCAGGCAAGCCATGCAGCTCCGGTTCCTGAGCAGGGAGTGGAAACAGGGGAGCCCTCGAGGGAGGGGGGCACAGGAAATGCCAAGCATCTGACAAACGGCAGCGAATCTCCAACCTAAACAGCTCACGGGCCCCCATGGAAAAAGACAAGCGTGACAAACTGTGCGATGCAGGCAGACACAAGCTGTGCGGCAAAGCTAAATACGGAATTGATTCTGCCCGGGGAGGTGAGGTGGAGGGGCTCACACAAGAGAGGGCATCTGGCCGGGGCCTCGAAGGACGACCGGAAACTAACAGACACCCTCCTGGCCAACGTTCGTCATGGGGCTACTGGGGGCCAGTACTCTTCTGGCAGATTTGCGTGTAATATTTCATCTACCCTTCACAACCATGATTATAGACGCTGTGTATATGAAATGTGCTATAGGGTTAGGAAAACGAGGTGCAAAGAGGTTAACTAACTTGTAGGCAAAGTCACAGGTAAGCAGTAGAACAAGAAATTGAATCCAGGTCTTTTTTACTCCAGAAATTCTGGGTTCCCCCTATTCCCCTGGGTTCAGCCGTCTTCCAATTTTCCCACAAAAAAAGTGGGGGGTGTGTAAGGGGAGAGAATTCAGACAAAATGACTTTAAAAAGCCTTAGTTGGGCTTCCCTGGTGGCGCCGTGGTTAAGAATCTGCCTGCCAATGCAGGGGACACGGGTTCGAGCCCTGGTCTGGGAAGATCCCACATGCCGCAGAGCAACTAAGCCCGTGCGCCACAACTACAGAGCCTACGCTCTAGAGCCCGCGGGCCACAACTACTGAAGCCCACGTGCCTGCAGCCTGTGCTCCGTAACAAGAGAAGCCACTGCAATGAGAAGCCCGCGCACCACAACGAAGAGCAGCCCCCGCTCGGGGCTTCCCGGTCCGGGAAGATCCCACATGCCGCGGAGCGGCTGGGCCCGTGAGCCATGGCCGCTGAGCCTGCGCGTCCGGAGCCTGTGCTCCGCAACGGGAGAGGCCACAACAGTGAGAGGCCCGCGTACAGCAAAAAACAAAACAAAACAAACAAACAAAGAACAAGCCTTGGCAACGAGAAGGTGCCTGGAGGTTGGATGGTGGCCACTAGGGGGTGGTAGAGAAGAGGGGAGGCTGGACCTAGGTGGCACGTCGGAGAGGCAGGCCAAGGCGGGTAGGACGCCAGGCCCAAGGTGGGCCTTCTTTAAGAGTCATCGTAAGGTTATTTTACTTTTTCAACTGAGGTAACATTCACATAAGATGAAATGAACTATTTCCAAGTGAACAATGCGGTGGCGTTCAGGACGGTCCCCGTGCTGTGCAACCATCCCCTCCGCCTAGTTGCAAACCATGTCCATCAACCCCCACATAAATCCACACCTGTTAAGCAGTGTCCCCGTTTCTTCCCACCCAGCCTCTGGCACCACCAAGCTGCGCTCTGTCTCTAGGGATTTGCCTGGTCTGGACGTGCCACGTGATGGAGCCACAGAGCACGTGGACTTTGCTGTCTGGCTTCTCTCACGTGACGCGGCGTCTTCTAGGTTCACTTTGTAGCAGGTGTCAGTGTTTCATCCCTTTTTGTGGCCAAAGGATATTCCCTTGTGTGGACACACCACGATTTCTTTATCCAGTCGCCCGTAGACGGACACTAGGGACAAAGCAGCTATGAACACTAGTGTACGTCACAGGAGTTTTTAACCTGATCTGTGGGTGAAAAAGACGAGAAAGTGTTACAAGAGTGAAGGAGGCCAAACTGGAGACCAGCAATAAGTCTGAGAAAGTGCAAAGACCTGAGAGAGTTTGGAAGTAGAACTGGCTGGCTGTGCTTTGCATTAACCGCGCTGGTAGGTGAACGTACGGCAGCTGGGGCAGAAGGAGGCATCTCCCTTTGCAGGGAGGTGATAATGGACTCGGGAGGTAAGGTAGGGCAAGGCTAATGCTCCGGAGGTGAATTTAGGGTTGAGTCTGAAGTGCCCCTGGCCACTCAGCTGTATAAGCAGTGGGCACTGAGGAACCCCGTCCAGGAGAGCGTGCTGGGCTGAGACGGTCAAGGAGGAAAAGATGTGCAGAGTGAGAGGTCGGGCCAAAACACTGGGGGGACTGTCGGGGTGGAGGGGGCAGCTTCTGGACCATCCGCTCTTCCTGGAACGCCGCCCCGGTCTCCGAGCCTGCGGCTCAGATGACACCCGATTATGGCGAAGGTCTGCTAGCCCCCCATCTGAGGCGGGCTCTCCGCAGCACCCCGGTCACAGCCCTGCTCACGCTGTGCTGCAGTCCTGGGGTCCTGATGGGTGCGCAGGCGGGGATGCACGGTATCTCCCTGTGCGGCACCAGCAAGGGCGGTATAAATATTGGCCAGATGAGAGCGTGAACGAACGAAGGGTGTGGGAAGAAGACAGAGGAGGAGCTGCCAGGAGAAGAGCCAGGGCAGGGCTGGTTTTGGGGACTCCAAAACCAGAAGGGGATTCCAAGGCAGAGCGATAAACCAGACAGAGCGCTACAACGAAATGAAGCCCGACGAGAAGCCTCTGGACTGGGAATTGGGGGTCTATGGACTTATCTCCACGGGGTCCTGGCGTGGAAAGTCGCAGTGAGCTGAGGAGGGGCCCTGGGGCTGCAGGGCAGCGGTGGCTGAGGACAAGTGCGGGGAGATGCAGGGCAGGAACTCGGCGAGGAAGAGCCGGGGGGAAGCGAGAACGAAGAGAAACGAGTCTCTCCTCGAGGACAAGGGACGTTTCACTTGTTCGTAGGGTGTGAGAGCCAGTGAAGGATGGAGAGGGGGGCGGCGGGGTGAGGAGAAACGGGACGGGGGCCGGGGTTTCAGAGGAGGCGGGCGGCCAGCGGCCCCGTTGCTCAGCAGGAACCCCCAGACGCGGGGTCTCTTTTCCTGCGCCACTGATTTCAGGACGCGGTTTGGTTTGACCGGTGGAATGCGGCAGAAAAGGACGACATGCCGGCCCCTAGCAGAGGCCTGAGGGGTCTGGAGGGTCCCGCGTCCCTCTTTCGCTCTGGCCGGGGAGCAAGTGCCTCGTGCGCCAGGGCCTCCAAGGCGAGCCTCGGCACACACCTCAACCGGACCTGCCCCCCTCTCCCGCCCCGGGACCCTGGAAGAGAAACCAGGCTGCGGTGTGAGCGCTAGGGCCGTGGGTTGCTTGTGAGCGCCGTGAAAAGCTGACTCCCACGCCGCAGGATGGAGCCGTGTGTCTGGGAGGGTCCAGGGCCACTGCGTCCTCAGCAACGGGGGGAAACAGAGATGGATGAAGACAGACTCGACTGTGGAAGTAAAAGAAAGGGAAACTGAGGACCTTCTCACCTGACGCTCTTTCAGCACCTTCAGGTGGGTCACCTACAGAGACGGGTGCAGACTACGCTGTGGACTGGGGCCACGGGGGTGCCCAGGACAGGAGGTCGGGGATCCCCACCTCCACGCCAGATGGTTTCAGATACAGAGCAGAAGGCGGGTGAGGGAGGAAGACTCTCCAGGTTCAAGATTAGAAGCAAACGTTTCTGCCGTGTTAGGGGCACATCTCTCGGAGCAAGGCCGATGCCCTGGGCCCGGATTCGGGTACCACTGATGACAGCGAGGAAGAAGAGCCTGGCCGTGAACTTACCCTTCGCCCTCGCTTGCCACGGCCTGTGCCCCCTGCCCCGAGCGGCGGGCACCTGTCCGCCAGGCCCCCCAGGCCTCAAGTTTCCGGTGGTACCCGGGTCCTGCCACCCCCCCGGCTCTCTCTGACCTTCTCTGGAAGAGTTCGAGGCAGACCGCAGGCTCTCCAAAGCTGCTGCTACCGTTCCGACAGTATCAGAAGTGCCCGGACATTCTAGAAACTCCAAAAATAGCCCACTGGCAACAATATTTTTTTTTTTTAAGAAAAGAAAGAAATGAAAGATTTGCTAACCTGTCCAGAGATTCTCTTTTCAGTTAGCGTAGCTTGATGGCAGTCACCGAGCGGCCAACGTAAAATTAGAAACGCCTTTCATTGTACCACGTCATTTCTCAGTCCTTTATTTTATTTAACAAAGTAAATATGTGATTTTCAATATACGATTTCATATACATTTACAAACATAGGGGCTTCCCTGGTGGTGCAGTGGTTGAGAGTCTGCCTGCCGATGCAGGAGACACGGGTTCGTGCCCCGGTCCGGGAAGATCCCACGTGCCGTGGAGCAGCTGGGCCCGTGAGCCATGGCCGCTGAGCCTGCGCGTCCGGAGCCTGTGCTCCGCAACGGGAGAGGCCACAATAGTAAGAGGCCCGCGTACCAAAAAATAATAATAATAAAAAATAAAATAAAAAATAAATAAAAACATAAATTTTGGGGGGGACTTCCCTGGCTGTCCAGTGGTTAAGACTTTGCCTTCCAATGCAGGGGGTGCGGGTTCAATCCCTTATCAGGGAGCTAAGATCCCACATGGCTTGCGGCCAAAAAACCAAACATAAAAAAACAGAAGAAATATTGTAACAAATTCAGTAAAGACTTTAAAATAAATAAATATTTATTTTTTAAAAATATTTATTTTATTTACGTATTTATTTGGTTGCGCAGGGTCCTAGTTGTGGCAGGCGGGCTCCTTAGTTGTGGCTCTCGGGTTCCTTAGTTGTGGCATGTGAACTCTTAGTTGCGGCATGCATGCAGGATCTAGTTCCCTGACCAGGGGTCGAACCCGAGCCCCCTGCATTGGGAGCACGGAGTCCTAACACGGCACCACCAGGGAAGTCCCTAAGAGCATAAATTTTTAATGTGATAGTGGAACTGAAAAGATATTACTTTCCCAAGAGAGAAGGAAACTACGTATGTTCCAAGTCCAAATCCTAACTAAATAAATCCAATGAATGAATTCATTTATTCATTCCCTTATTCAAACCACATGCATCGTTCATCTTCCTAATTAAAAAACACGGCACTGGGTGGGGGACAGAAAGATGAATAAGAAGAAAATCACTGTCCTACATGAGCATTAAAAAAGAAAAAACACACATAACTACAAGAGAGTATATTATGTGCACCAAAAGAATTAGAAGAAACTAGGACCTAAATTCAGAGGAGGGAAATCACAGTCGGTCGAAGGCTTCGTAAAGAAAGCAGTACTCAGACTGGGCCATTTAGGATGCAAGGGAATTGAACAGATGGGTACGGAGTGCTGTTTGGACATAAACCATAGGGTTTAGAGACCCTGAAGCTGGGCATTCAGGTGAGAGCATGGCCACATCCCATGAAGAAGGAGTAGCAGAGGAAATGGGTAGGAAGGTCACTGACACCAAAGTAAAAAGGGACTTCAATGTCAGGTTAAGAAATGTGAAGTTTAATTCTGATGGCAAAGTGCATGCATTAAACCACGCTAGGTGTTTGCTTTAAAACAACTTTACAGGAACTTCCGTGGTTGTGCAGTGGTTAAGCATCCGCCTGCCAATGCAGGGGACACGGCTTCGAGCCCTGGTCCGGGAAGATCCCACATGCCGCGGAGCAACTAGGCCCGCGAGCCACAACTACTGAGTCCATATGCCACAACTAGATAAAGCCCGCAGGCAGCAACGAAGACCCAACGCGGCCAAAAATAAATAAATAACCAGATATAAGACAACCAACAGAATTCCCCACAATTCACACCTAGAAACGGCTCTTTTAAAATAAAACAACTTTACACACCAATGTCAAGTATGTGATTTCAAGCGCTGAGTGGACATTTGGATTCCACCCAATTGCTTGGAAAAGGCATTTTAATTATGCGAAACTTTTGCTGTATTTCGCATTGTTGTTCTAAGCTTTGTCCTTTCAGTTCCACTGCAGCCGCCATGTGCGCGTTCACCAAGAAAAATGAGAGGCTTCCAACAGCCCTTCTGCATCCCTCACCCCGCCCCGCTCTCAGTGAGCCCTGAGTGTGAGACAGTTCACGCACGTGAAATTACCTGTGTGTAACGCCGCCAAGCACAGCTGTGCAGGAGGACGGTGGACCGAGCTCTCTGTGACCAGTCGTGTCACCTGCCCGGAGCCGCAGGAAGGGCTCACGGTCCCTACTGGAGCAACGTCAGAGCCCATCCTCCAAAGCGGCCCTGAGGGCCGTGTGTGCCCACGGGGGTCACCTTTTCCACATCACTTAGAGCCACCCCATTTGTAGCTGATCCCCCCCCTTGCCCCTTTCCAGGCTTTAAACAGGGACCTCAGCCCCTTTTGCAGGAAGATCCTCACATATGCCTCCCAGCTCCAGCAAAGCCTTTCTTTATCCACAGCTGTTCTTTGATCGATGGAACCAGAGTCCAGACCAGGGTTAAGGAGAGGTCATTTTGATGATGGTACCGAGAAGCCTTCAACAGAAATAAAATAGAACCCGTGGCAGCCTAGCTTCATCTGACCGGGGACTATTTTTTTCCCACCAGTACACCACACGGGGTCATAATTCTCTGTCTAGTGAAAACATCAGCCCCTTTTACATATTCATTAAAAATAATTTTTTCATTATTATAAAATGCTTTTAATTTTTTATTACCTAGTTAATAATAAACATGAATCACCAATGAGATGAGTATTGTCAAGAAACAGTGAAGATACAGACTCAGTATTCCAGTACTTGTGTATTCTTAAATTATCCAACAACAATCTAAGATGTTTATAATTATTATTAATGTTCACCATCAGAAAGCTCGATGATGTAACCCAGGCCAATAGCTCTCGTTCTTCTAGATCCTTCTGCCAGAGCAGAAATCACAGGAGGGCTTATTTCCTAAACATCCTGCCTATCACAGCACATGAAAATTGCTGGTGCAGTAATATTGTTTTAAAGCTCTAAATGAAAAGAGTGACAGGCAATGTGGTAATCCCTCCCGTGCATATAGGAACGAACCAGCCTTTGTTTTGTTTCATGAGGTAAACATTATCATCTGACTCATAAAATGACTCCTTGCATTCTAAATAAACTAATCTTGGTTATTCCCCTTAATAACATATATTGGTGCACATAAAAACCAAGGCAAGATTTGCTAAATTATTGTGGATAGCTGTGGGCAAAAGAGCCGTACCAAAGGAGGCACATTCCATGGCTTTAGCACTGTCAGGAGTTCATACTGTTTTACTTTTTAAAATGTCTGGTTTCTCCACTCCAGCAGCCAGAGAGCTGCAACTGTAGACCTGGGTTATAGACGTCGGGCACCGCTCGCTGTTATTTCCAGCCAAGTGAGACAAACGAATCCTTTCCATGTGATCCCCTCCAAGTTTAGCTCCCTTTGCCGTCTTTACCCAGAGCGCTTCACCTCCCGAGCACGACAAGTCTGGGCATCACTCAGCGGCAATTACAGAGTTCCAATTCCCAAAAGCAAATGACAATGCAGGGGAATCGTCTAAGGGTCCCCCCAGAACATAAGTCACGGATCCTAAGAACCTACTTTCACAGAGGCCCATAGTAGTTACCAGTTAATCTCCCAGGTCTGTTGTACAATCAATTCCACAACAAAGGAAAACATTGAGAAATTGTTTAAAATGCTGCATGCATTTTAAAAGTAAATAAATGCGATCATCTTCAAAACAACAATACTAGAAAATTAACATCTAACCACTAAATTAGAACCGTTCGGTCAGAAGTACCGTGTAACACATCTAAACCATTGTTGGGTTTACGTGGAGGATGGAGAAGAAAAACCACATCGGTGGGCAAGGGCCCCACAGGCAGGTCCAGGGCGGGACCCCCAGAACGTTTCCACCTCCTGTTCAGGTTACTACCACCATTGCCTATAAGCGGGTAGTTCTTGAGCTAAAAGTACCCTCCGAGCTGGTAAACTGGAAGACAACTAAATCTGCTCAATATTTACCAGCAATGACTCCTTTTCCCTGACAAATATTATATTGAATTTGGTCGCTTTGCTAAGAGGCAGTGAACGATTGGACATTCCAGAGCATCTGCGCCATAAAGACCCCAACACAGATTGGTGGTCAGTCATGTACAAGCTAAAGTTATTGTGTCCTCAAGAGACAGGGAGTGAAACTGATAGGAAAGAATGCTAACGGCAGCAGGAAATATGAATAAACTACCCTAAAGGGAAAGCTGTGTGGACTGAGAGGTCGAGTCTATATCAACAATTAATAAAACAGGAGTTAACAAAATTAACAGATACCATTTAATATCAACAATTAACCTATAATTAACACCGATGACTAAAACTGAGATAGCCTACATCACGATCTTTAAAATTGGCATCTCAACTCCTGGTAGAGATTAACTAATGATTTTCTAACTTGGATTTTGCCATCTATTTTTTTAAAAGCTTAAGAATAAAACTGTGCCCGCAGAATCTTTGCTTCGCTCGCCCTCACCCCGCCATTCAACTGGCTCCTCTCAGCTCCTTGACCTCTGGGACACCAAGACCCCCAGGCTGTGTTTCCTACCCGCCGTATTTCACCTAACAGAAGAGCCACTGATTATTAGATGCACTGTTATCTTTTGGGCCTCAAAGAAAGAAAAAGAAAAAGGCCAAATCTAAAGCCTTATCACAATCCATTGTAATTAACAGGGTCTACCTTAACTCGTAGTTCCTTCGGATCCCAATGTCATCGCCCTAGTCCCGGTCCCCGCATAGCTCACGCGGACTCAGCAGATGCCCCAGCTCGCCCCCTTCCTCTCGCCCCTCCAGCCTCTTCTCTACACCACTGCCAAAGCGACAGGTTTTTCAATACAAGTCTGATCATACCGTGCAAACCTGATCACTCTGGGCTTAAAGACCTAACTCCTTCGGGGAGGCTCCAAGACCCCGAATGATCTGACTTCTATCACCTCCTTGCCTCACCCCTCAGCAGCTTCTTAGTCAACTTCTCACCCCCGATCCCATCCCACCCCTCTCGGTTCTTCACACACCAAGCTCTCCCCACCTCCAGCCTCCACACCCTCTGCTTCCTCCGTCAGCTACCCCTGCTTCTCCGCCTTGTCCACTCTGTCTGTATTCACCCCTCACCCCCACGAGCGCTCTCGCCAAGGACAGACCCCCTGTGACACATCCCCACCGCCTTCTGCGCTATGCCTGCATAGCTCTTTGTATACCTGGGATGACTGACCTAATTACCAGCTTAATTATGTGTCTTTCCACCTCGAAATTCTACGATGACAGGGATTCGTTTTCATCAGAGCGGATTCCCCAGTGTCTAGCACAGGATCTGGTACGTGTAGGTGCTCTGTGTTGGCTGACGGACCAACAATTGTGGATGATGGCCAATGCGGTTCTACCAAACATTATTTGGCAAAAACCAGTTTTTGCTGCAAAATATTAATAGGTGTTCTAAGGAAGAGGTTCTCAAAGTGTGGTGCTGGGCACACATTAAGCATTTAATAAATCTTAGGTGCGCTGCTACTGCTGACTATGATGACAGCCACAAACGCAACAATAACTAACAAAATATCGTAAGAGGTTTCGCTTTTTAAATACTCCATGACTGAGGTCTCTGCGGTTTTCATCCAGACAAGTGTCTAAGAGCAACGTCGCATAACCAATAGTAACCGTTGATTCTAAAACCCCAGGACAGGAAGACAATCCCCGGGCCAGTTTAAAAGGCCGACGATCAAGAACTGATACTGACAACAAATGCTGCCAGGGAAGTGTATTTTCCTCTCACTTATAAGGATCAAACTGGATTATCTGCAAGTGTGATAGAAGAACAACGTTTGTTGTCTTTTAAATGTTAAAGAACATAACATATGAGCTACAGCAAAGAAATTACTTTTCTCATTTGCCAACTCCAGTGATATCTGGTCGTTTGTAATAGGACAGGTATTCTCCAGGGAAACGTGCCCTGGACACACGGTGTAACCATTTCACATCAGAGAGTCCCCAGCTGGCCATGATGTTCCTAGCTGATTACTTGGAATTTGCAATGAATTTTTCCACAGACATTAAATTCGAAGACACGGTCTTAGTAATTTTCATACCAATGGTACCGTGGTATGCGTGACACACTGCGGATTAATAGGCTTTATGTACTATGACATGATGCAAAACACTGCGTTAAACAGGCTTTAGGAGTCCACTTTGGAACCCAGACACATTTATTAGAGTAAGGTTTCTATGAGAAAATAGGTCCCAGGGCCCAGGAAGACCAGAAGCAATGAAAACGCAAGCCTCCCCTCCCTTTCTCCCCCTTCACTCCTTCACCTCCACCCCAGGACGGTGGCCACAGCCCCAGGTAGGAAGGCAGCCCAGGGATCCAGGTGCACCCCATTCTCACCCCAGCGTGTCATTCACCACCCAGAGCCGAGGCCCCCCAACCTCCTTACCTTCCAGCTCTGGCCATCTTAACAAAACATGAAGGAAACTGCTCATCCGACGCCAGGAGACGTGCCCTCTCCCAGGTGCCCCCTACTCACCACTCACCTGGCCCAGTCCCCAGCCCTTAGTCCCCAGCCCCAGCCCAGGCTTCCAGCCTGGTTCCCAGACCCCCTTCCTAGCCACAGTTCGGCCCAGGCAACGGCCCTTCTCCCCTTGGCGGCGTTCTCAGACCCACGCCCCAGGGAGGGAGTCCACGCGGCCAAGCCCCCCTCAGGCCCCACCGCGCTCCCCCAAACAGACACCATACACACACGCACAGCCACACACATCATACGCACACTCACTGCAACACACACACCCCGCAGATCATACACACACAGCCACACGCACACCACACACATCATACGCACACTCACTGCAACACACACCACAGATCATACACACACAGCAACACACACACCAACATGCCACACACATTATATGCACATGCACAGCAACACACCACACACATCATCCACACACACACCAACACACCACACACATCATATGCACACTCACTGCAACACACACACCACACAGATCATACACACACAGCAACACACACACCAACACGCCACACACATTATACGCACATGCACAGCAACACACACACACACACACACACGCAGCAGCGGGCTCAGGCAGGCACTGGGCGGAGAGTGAGTGCCGGGGTCAGGGAGGCGGGGACACACAGGACAGTATCAGGACCCACGAGGAGAGGCGCGGTGGAGCCCGGCGTGAGGGCGTCGTGGGGACGGTCGGCAGCGCCCTCGGAACAGCGAGCTGGAACCGCTGGGGAGGTGGCGCTGCGCCCGCGGGGAAACCCAGGCCGGCCAGTGACCTTGACCCCGGCCCGCGCGCTCCCGACCCTCCTCGGCATCCCGCCCGCGGCGCCCATGCGGCCCCCGCGAGCGCGCCCCGCCCCCCCGGGAGAGCTGGCCTTGCCCCCGCCCCGGGTCGAGCCGCTCACAGCCACGCGCGCGCGGAACCCGCTCCGGGACCCCGACAGCCACTACCCGGCGGCCGCGCCACACAACCGGGGCCTGGCGCCCCGCCGCCACCTCCCCGCGGCGACACCCCTGCCCACGGGGTGGGGGGGGCGCACGGGAAGAGAGTCGGGGCGGCGGTCGTCAGGGTCGGCCCTCCACTCCGAGTCCAGGGCCTCCCTCGCACACACGTGGTCAGCATTGACCAGGGTTTCCTGCGAGGGGCGCGGACGCCTGCAAGGCGCGGGGTAAGGATCGCCGAGGGGAGCCGAGAAGCCCCGTCCTCCTCGCTGGCCGCCCCCCTCCCCGCCCCACACTGTCCCCACGAAGGATTCCCACCAGAGTGACAGCCCGCAGCACCGGACACACAGCAGGTCGCCGCGGACGCTGCGAGCAGCCGGGCTCCTGTCGCCCGACGCCCCGCGGCCGTCCTGGGCCGGTTCCCCACGTCGCCGCCCGGCGAGTCCCCTGCGGGCGCCCCCAGGCCTCAGCCGTCGCGCTGCGGCCACAGCTGCCTGGGGGGAAACCGCTTCCCCGCCGGAGGTTAAAGCCGACGATGTTCGACGACACCCGCGCAGTCCGCGCGCTCCCGCCCGCCCCGCTCCCCCGCCCGCAGCCCTGCCCACAGCCCCGCGCGCTCTCGGCCCCGCGCCCGCGCCAGCTCCGCGCGCTCCCGGCCCCGCCGGCCCCGCCCACAGCCCCGCGCGCCCCCGCCCGCAGTCCAGCCAGCGTTGCGGGGAGCGAGCCCGGAGCGCAGGGCCGGCCGGCGCACGGGGCAGCGGGGCTCCCCGGGGCACGGGGCGGGGTCGGGGGGAGCTTGCGCCAAAGGAAAACCGAAAATGAGCACAGGCTTCTCCGAGCCTCCCTCGCCGAGAATTGCATTCACACAGCGAAGAGCCGCGAGGTACACAGCCGCGGCGGCAACGCTATTTTGAGGGCGATTTTCATTTACACCTTCCAAGAATGACCATCCTGACCATGGCACCTGTTAGAAAGGTTGTGCATGCTCCAGAGGAGGTTCAAGGTAGAGTCCACCAGCGAGTCCACCCGGCCTCCCGGGCTCGGAGCAGAGAAAGGGGCTTGAGTGGGTCCCCAGGGGGTTCCCAGCACCTTCTGCCCCGGGCAGACGCCCCTCGCCCGCGGGGGGTCTGGGTTAGAACTTCAGTGTCCTTTGTACTGTGACCCTCATCGGTTAAAATTCTTATATTTTGGAGACACTTGGTGTTCTTAGTTCGGTTTTGTTAATCGATGGTCCCGTATGGACTTCTATTAATAAGCCCCCAACTCAGAGGCCCGCTGGAGACCCCCAGACCCCTCCGGCTGGAGCCTCAGAGCAGGGAGCAAGGGGGAAGTGGCCTTCCTTCCAACAGTCCGGCCCCTCCCAGGCTGCGGGGTGGGGACTTGTCGGTGGGCCTTGGTCCCCACACGCGCACCTGCTCCATGTCCGGGATGAGCACGCTGCCAGTTTCCCTGCACGCTCCCATTGCTGGGTGAAACCGAGGGGAACGTCCTTTCCAGCAGTCTTTTCTACCAGGAGAAGGGCCATTTCTCTCTAAGTAAGCACCTCACGGGGATTCCCATTAAATAAAATTGCTTGACGATGACCTAATTTGTTCATTCAAGAGGATAAACTCGTCCTATCCATACATTATTTTTGTTATGATTTCCGTTGTTAAATTATACATAAAAGGCCACCAAGCCTACTTTAGAAATGCAGCGTTTTCAGAACATGAATCTTAATGAGATCCTTATTTTAAACGGTGCCTGAGAATGTGTGTTATTTTAGATGCCTCTTCATATTTTCACCAATTTGTAATCCTAAAGGCACTTTCTAAAAATTGTTGTAAAATGCATTTTCTTAGACTATGTTCATTCACTACCTTAGACCGACCTGTTGCCTTTTTGGTTTTAGGTTATTTTGGGGTGAACGAAAGATAAAATATATAATTAAAAGAGGTTTTCCAAAATGATGCACCCTCTCACGCCCATCACCTGCAAATTAAGCCCCTTTACAGTTTTGCCTTTCCTAGGTCCACTCTTCTGTAGACCTTTCTCACTTTTCCTCTGATAAAGTCTTTTCAAACGTGAACAAATCCATAAACGTGTGTTTCCATAAACGCGTTCTTGGGACGCCAGTCCTGCAAGATCATCGGTGGAAAGAAAACTGGCCAGCGCACCCGGGAAACCCGGCTCCTTCGCCCCCTTGGGATGTTTACAGATCACATTACGGCTCTCAGTCAAGACACCTGCAGAACTTGGTGTAGCCCAGCATTTCTCAAATTGGCATGTGGAACCTGTATCCGAACAAGACTCATTTACATGCTGCGGAACTTTTATTTCTAGGATTACATGTTGGCAATTAGTGATTTAAACCATCTAACATACAGAATAGGTCACCTAAAACTGGGGTAAGTCAAGATGCGGCATAAGAATTTTTTTCAGAGAATGAAGAGGAAGAAGACCCTAACTGCCATTTTTTGTGAATTTTGTAAATCCACTGAGTTAAAAAAAGAATGCTTTGAACATCTAGGTGAACAATCAATAGATGAATGGATAAAGAAGATGTGAGATAGATATATGTACACACACACACACACACACACACACACACACACCGGAATATTACTCAGCCATAAAAAGGAATGAAGGGCATCCCTGGTGGCGCAGTGGTTGAGAGTCCGCCTGCTGATGCAGGGGACACGGATTTGTGCCCCGGTCCGGGAGGATCCCACATGCCGCGGAGCGGCTGGGCCCGTGAGCCATGGCCACTGAGCCTGTGCATCCGGAGCCTGTGCTCCGCAACGGGAGGGGCCGCAACAGTGAGAGGCCCGCGTACCGCAAAAAAAAAAAAAAAGGAATGAAATTGCCATTTGCAGCAACATAGATGGACCTAGAGGGTATTATGCTAAGCGAAATACATCAGACAAAGACAAATACTGTATGATTTCACTTATATGTGGGATCTTAAAAACAGAACAAATAAACATAACAAAACAGAAACAGAGTTACAGATACAGAGAACAAACAAGTGGTCGCCAGAGTGGAGGGGAGCAGGGAGAGGAGAGAAATAGGGGAGGGAGATTAAGAGGTACAAACTCCCAGCTGCAAAATAAATGAGTCACAGGGATGAAATGTACAGGGTGGGGAACAGAGTCAAGAACTATGTAATACCTTTGTACAGTGACAGATAGTAACTAGATTTATCATGGTGATCGATTTGAAATGTATAGAAATATTGAATCACTATGTTTGCAACAGGAACTCACATAGTGTTGTAGGTCAATTACACTTCAAAGACAAACACACAGACAAACTCACAGAAAAAGAGATCAGATTTGTGGTTACCAGAGGCAGGGGGTGGGAAAAGGGGGATTGGATGAAGGGGGTCAAAAGATACAAACTTCCACAAGAAGGACCTACCATAGAGTACAGGGAACTATCTCAATATTTTGTAATAAGCGATAAAAGAATCTGAAAAAAATAGATATGTATGTATAGTTATACTTTGTTGTACACCTGAAAACTTATACAGTGCTGTGTGTCAATTACATCCCAATAAAACTGGGAGAATATATATATAAACTATAAACTAAATGTATATATATAAACTATATAAACAGACACTGTGTCAAAACCCTGAAACTACACAGAATAAGAAGTTTCCAGAAATATCTTTTTTCTCCTGTGGGAACTACAACCCAAAGTGTAGTAGATTTCATCTTTGTTGAGTCAGACTTCCTCAGCCCCCATCTCACCTGGAGTATTTAAAACTCATCCCCTTTATATAGACTCCTACAGTGTTCTTGGAAGTGAATGCAATGCTCAGGAGAAGGGCCCCCCGTCCTAAGCTGCTCTAGTGCTTGAGTCCCACCTTTGTCCCAAAAGACAACCCTGCACCCCAACAGGCTGTGTGCTCCCAGGAGGTCTGCATGGTTTTCAAGTCTTTTTGACACCTTCTTTCCCTTAAGGCAGAGGAAAAAAACATGCAAACATCACCCTTGAGAACGAGAAAAGTCAAACTAGCAGCCTAAGGGCTGCTCAAACCTTGGCCCATCTGGCCCAACTTTGACCGAATGAAAACATTTTATAAAAGGAACTCCAGGTGTCTCAAGCACCTGGCCTCATAGGAAGTGAGGGGCAGCCAGATGAAGGGAGCTGCATTTAGTCCTTTTGCATCAGAGATTCTTCAGAAAGTGAGAGAGAAGTGTTTACATTAAAACACTTAACAGATTGCTTTTAGATACCCCTTCCCATCCATGGCTCCCACTAGGACCCTTTCTCCTCCACTCTAAACCCCCCACCACACACACACACATTAAGGCACAAAAGGTAACATGAATATAACTAAGCAATTATGCGTTAAATGTGTCTCATGTTCCTCTCAACACTTAGCAGAAACACTAAGCAAAAAATAGATGCTCCATAAATACTAATCAATTGGTTACTTAATTGATCAACTAATAGGCCTTCTAAAGTTACTTATTATCAGAGAGAACCTGGACTTACACTGTAAACACTTTGTTCCTGTTTTACCCAGGAGATTATTTTCTATTTCAAGAGAGTCTCACAGTTTAAACTGAACTGTGAAAAATGAACCAAAACAGGCGGGCAGATACTTCTCATATTTTAGTCCACCCACAAAATTTGCGTTATGTCTGATGACATTTGTCAGATGCCACCAAGCCCTTCCTATCCATCATCCTCTCCCACGTAGAACAGCCTGAAACTGTGCACATTTGCTTTCTGTCACCTAATAATTATTAATTTTATGGAAACTTTTAAAAGGAAAGAAAATGATAGACAAAATATATTTCATCTAAAGCCCACTGAATGGTTGCTTTTTAAGACATAAGCACAGGCTTATTTTCATCACTAAGAAATACAGGTATCACATTACACAGACCATTAAACACATGAGTTTATCTTGAGAAATTTCATCGTACTCAGCCATAGGAAGACCCAGTGTTTGCTACTTAAAGCGCTTATATTGGCTAGATATGTTTAAAGTAGAAAAAGTTATCCAGTGTGCATCTGGTTAAGAACCTGCAAGCGAGGATCCCTATTTCTCATACTTTCACAGAAAATGAAAGTGATACTTAATTAGCAAAATTAAAATCCTCTGAACCTACATGTGTAAGACAACTTCCCCTTTTTCCGTTATTTTTAATCCTCCAAGGAGTGGAAGAAGCAAAAGAGATCTTTCAGTGTTGATTCAAAGAAACTAACGTCTTTTTCTGTTCGGAAGAAGTAATTTCTTAAGGCAGCTTATATAGTCTTTAAATAATGATACTTTGTAGAAAAATCAAGTATTAGTCATACCTTGGGAAATTATATTCGATTTTATACTATGTAAGTGCTTTTGATTCAAGCAATGATTGAGCTCTGTGCCTTCCTGGCATGGTGCTCAGCGCCCTAAGGAAAGGACACCCAACTATTGTCTTTCAATTTTCGTGACCTTCAAGTCCAGGACTGCTCCTTCAGTCTTGTTCTCCCCCTCCAGGGCTATTTTAGGGAGGTTTGATGGCACCCATATCCACAATCTATCTAAGCCAAAGCAAGGTTACTGATGGGATCTCCTCTCGTTATGTTTACCCTTGAGAGTTCTCTCAGGTCAGGAAAATGGGGCAGCTGCATGCTGGTGTCTATGCTGCCACCTCTGAGCCTTAGAAGGAAAGACATCCCAGGGAGAGGACCGCAGACTTGTGTCACATGCTGTGTCTGTGTGGTACTCATACTTTTTACATGTGGGGAGGGGAGCTCACAGACCCTCTGGAGAGAACATTAGGAAAACCCTGGACCCTCTTCCTGGAAGAAAAACACACGCACACAAAAATTCTGACTCTGAAGCCCGTCCACGTACCCCTGTGTAGACCACACATGCAGCAGATCAATCTCATTTTTTGCGCTCTATCACAAAACTCTGTAAAATGGAAGAAAGTGAGAGTTCTGGGAAGATGATCAGAATGTGACATTCAGAAAGGAACTTTGATTTTTAGTTCAAAGCTGGCTGTGTATTGAAAGAAAAAAAACCCTCTCCATCAACTTTTCCCTGCAGCCGAGAATGTTTGGATTTCATTTCAAAGTTCATCAATGGGAAAGCTCATTGGGAGTTCAGGGTGGTATTTCCAACAGAAACATTATGCTTTGACACCTCCCTGGTTAACCCCTCAAATCCTCTCAGAGCTGAATTTGGGTCAGATGACGATCTGGAGCTTGTAGTCTCTTTTTTTTTTTTTTTGGTGGGGTGGGTGCGTTGGGTCTTCATTGCTGCGCACCGTCTTTCTCTAGTTGTGGCGAGCAGGGGCTACTCTTCATTGTAGTGCATGGGCTTCTCATTGCGGTGGCTTCTCTGGTTGTGGAGCACAGGCTCTAGGCACGCAGCTCAATAGTTGTGGCACGTGGGCTCAGTCGTTGTAGTTCTCGGGCTTCGTTGCTCCGCGGCATGTGGGATCTTCCCGGACCAGGGCTGGAACCCATGTCCCCTGCATTGGCAGGCAGATTCCTAACCACTGCGCCACAGGGGGAAGCCCTGTAGCCTGTAGTCGCTTCATTGGCTTAGCTTACAGCAATGTTTCTACCAACACTTTTGCAGTCCAGGTAGCACACAATCCTCTGCTGCCTCTACATTGTTTTGAACATATCCCAGCTCTTTCCTGATCTGGAAGCCTCCCTGGTCCAGATGGAAATGAAGCCACTGCCTCCCATTTCTACGTAGGGACGGGGACGCGTCCTTAGAGCATCTGAGAAGCTGCTGGAACTAATCCACCCGGTCTTCCTCCCTAATGGGCAATGGGCAGACACCTAAAGAGCTATCGACTGGCCCAGACAGTCCAGCACCCTGGTCATTTTACCTGTCAGTGTGACCAAGGTATTGACCCAGGAACATTTGGGACCCTATACACATTGCCTCCGTGAAATTAACACTCTCTTTATGAGATCCCCCTCGTACCTGCTGTTTACTGAGTAAGGAAGCTATTTTTAACATCGTCAGAGACAGAACCTGATTGCTCCGTCTGCCTGAAGGACAAGTTCTCCCAATCTGCTTTTTGTTTCCATTGAGTTTGATTTTTATCTCTGCTTTGTTATGCCCATAGCTCTCAGGTAGTGTGTAATTCCATCAACATCCAGCATTTTATCTTGAAAAATAAATCATTATGTTATGGGGGGAAACGTTTTCCCAACGTGCTGCGTGTTGGCTACAGTTAACAGCGATTTGACAGACTCTTAGCTGATGAAGCCATGAGCCCTAATAATATTGCCTCTACCCGGAGCTGGGCTGCTTCAGGAGTTTTATTAATGTAATAAAATGTAGCTTTTACAGTTATCTACAGTATGTAATTACAAATGCATATTATTGATATTATCAGTGTGATGCTTGAGGTTCCTTTTCCATTAATGGAAACTCTGCATTTTATATATTAGTTATACAAAGAATTAATGATGGTTTATACAAGTCTGTCTACAAGCAGACATTTTAGAAGCAATTATACTCATACTAGAGCAGTCCTCTCTTGAATAATGGTTTTGTTCCAAAAGATGATTTTAAATGCATTTGTTCATAAACATAACATGGTACTCTACAAGGAGTAAAATGAACACGGTCAGGAAAAGCTCAGTTTTACAAGAGAACAATAGGTGTGGAACATGGCAGCGGTTCTTGCGAAATTTCATCCAAAGATATTTTCGTTTGACTATATTCTTTGCATCCCTAAAAGTGTTGATAACAAGGACTCCGAACTCAACTTCCACCTTCCAGCCCACGCATCACAGGGGCTTCGAGGCACTAGTTCCGCCCCCAGTTGCCTGGATAACTGTACTCGTCGTTCAGATCCCCAGCTCAAGCTCCATTTGCTCAAGGAAGTTTTCCCTTACTAAGTCAGAGTCTCCGACTATGAGTTTCTTAGCACCTTGTACATTTACCCAATATTGCGATTTTATGATTACTAATATTATTATGATTAATATCTATCTCCCCCATCTCTCCGCTTTGTGAAGGCAATGTCTTCTTGTGGTCCCCTCTCTAGTCCCCAGTGTCTTCAGTAACCAGCGTATAGTAGATCATGAACGATTGAGTGAATGAATGAGTGACTGAATCACAAAACAGTGCCTCATGCCAGGCGCTATAAGAGTCATGGACTCTGCCGCCAGACTTCCCAGTTTTGAATTCCATTTCTGCCACCTACGGCATGAACACATTTTCCCCATCTATAAAATAGGAGAAATGATCATTCTTACCTTATGGGAGTGTTATGAAGTTTAGATAAGTTAATAGGTACAGATCATGTTGAATTGTGCTGGACACATAGGGAGCAGTATATATATCATTAAATAATAATAGTAATTATTATTGTTGTTGTTACCTCTGACTTTAACAGTGATAAAGAAGATTCTTAAAAAAACTAAAGACCTCTAAAACCATTATGGGGAATTGCCCGGCTTCCCAGTGGTTAGGACTCCGAGCTTTCACTGCTGGGGGCCTGGGTTTGATCCCTCGTTGGGGAACTGAGATGTCACAACCCGTGCAGTGCTGCCCCCCCGCCAAAAAAATAATTATGATGTTAAATCTCTGGAGTTCTTATCCTGACCCTTGTGGCAAATTGAATTTATGACCCAGCTGAGGACCCGTCCCTTGACCAAGTACAGCACATGTCCTTGTTCACCGTTTAAAAAATTTTTTTCCACTTTTACGTTGCCTCTCCTTACTAGAATTTTAAACTCGCTTGCTGGCTCTGCACTTGCAGGTCGTGAAGAGGTTCATCGTGTCTGGATGACACTTCAGAAGTAAGTCCTGGCTCAGCAAGTGTCCCATAGGCTAGAGCTGAATTAACACGACCCCAGGCGCCACCGGTCCCATGTTGGTGGCGTGACTCACTCTTGTCACTCATGCCCTGCAGGGTACCCCTCCGGACAGGCACTCAGAACGGCCTCCGCAGCTCTCCTGCTCTTTCCAACCCATTTTACTTTTCGTTTTGTTTTTAATAAGGTATTTTATTTATTAATTTATTTTATTAGTTGTGGCGCACGGGCTTAGTTGCTCCGCGGCATGTGGGATCTTCCCAGACCAGGGCTTGAACCCGTGTCCTCTCCATCGGCAGGCAGACTCTCAACCACTGCACCACCAGGGAAGCCCTCTGGCCTATTTTTTTTTTTGCGGTACGTGGGCCTCTCACTGTTGTGGCCTCTCCCGTTGGCGGAGCACAGGCTCCGGACGTGCAGGCCCAGCGGCCATGGCTCACGGGCCCAGCCGCTCCGCGGCATGTGGGATCTTCCCGGACCGGGGCACGAACCCGTGTCCCCTGCATCGGCAGGTGGACTCTCAACCACTGCGCCTCCAGGGAAGCCCTGTGGCCCATTTCTTAAAAAGTTTTTTTTAATTGAAGTATAGTTGATTTACAATATCGTGTAAGTTTCAGGCGTACAGCACAGCGAGTCAGTTATACGTGTACATGTATCTATCCTTTTTCAAAGTCTCTACCCATTTAGCTTATTACAGAGTATTGAGCAGAGTTCCCTGTGCTATACAGTAGGTCCTTGTTGGTTATCTGTTTCCGCCCATGATTTTTAAAGCAATGCTAACTCCAGCTTGATTACAAAGCTACCACACAGGTCATCTCTAAAATTCAACGACATTAAGGGTTTAGTCTGGACTTCTTAAGCAAGCAGAGTTAAATGGAATTGGAATAAGAACTTGTGGTTTACGGAAGGTGAAGAAACTTCTAGAACACGTTTCTTCACAAGAATGGGATGGACCCCATTGGGCTCAAGAAATCCGAGGGGAAGAAGCGGTTGGCATCCTTATTTCAGAACTGGGAAGAAGGAGGGGAGGCCACGGTGTTCTGGGGGCAGTGGGCAGGTGTCAGTCCTCTGGGGCAGTTACCTCATCTAATTCACAGTGAGCACAGTCGCTGTGGTCTCATCTTCATTCGACAGATTAAAGACTCGATGCTCAGAAGATTCACATCTTATGCTAAAGGTACCACAGATATCAGCTGGCAGAATTAATACCTGAACCCTGGGCTGACACACAAGTGCATGCTTTTCATAAAGCAGGATGGGTGCCCTGTGAAAACTGTCCCCTCAACTGCCTGAATAGGGAGCTCTTCACCATGGAATGACGTCCACATCCCTTTCCTGTCATACACTACAGCTACTGTTAATTTTCTTTTTTTTAATTCATTTTTATTGGAGTATAGTTGTTTTACAATGCTGTGTTAGTTTCTGCTGTACAGCAAAGTGAATCAGTTATACGTATAAATATATCCCCTCTTTTTTAGATTTCCTTCCCATTTAGGTCACCACTGAGCATTGAGTAGAGTTCCCTGTGCTAAACAGCAGGTTCTCATTAGTTATCTCTTTTATATATAGTATCATCAGTGTATATATGTCAATCCCTATCTCCCAATTCACCCCACCCCCCTTTTCTCCCTTGGTAACTATAAGTTTGTTTTCTATGTCTGTGTCTCTGTTTCCGCTTTGCAAATAAGTTCATCTGTACCATTTTTCTAGATTCCACATACAAGCGATATTATATATTTGTTTTTCTCTTTCTGACTTACTTCACTCTTTATGACAGTCTCTAGGTCTATCCATGTCTCTGCAAATGGTACTATTTCATTCGCTACCATTAATTTTCTATCCATATTTCCCTTCTCACTAATCTTCTAGAATGCTAAAATTGACCTCACCTCTGGGTACCTCACACAGACACCCTCTTTCCCAGCTTTGTTCTCTTCTAGGTGACCTCCACCCACTAGGGACGTGGTATGACCAGGTGTGACTGTTCCCAGCCCTCTGGGAATCTGAGCACACTTACTGACCCTTCCCAGGATGCTCAGAGATCCTCTTGGATTTTGACATTTGACAGAAAAAACATGAATAAAACACATGTAAACTTGGTCTTGTTCATTGGTGACTATATAGTTATCACTCAACAACCTTCCACCCTCGGGAATCAAGCCCAGACCAGTGATGACAAATGACACCAGCATAACGACCACAGTAATTCACTGTCCTGTTTACAAATATTTAGCAAAGTCAAGGTTAAAGCCACGTAATGGAACAAATTAAGGGTTGGTATTACGGGACCCTCCACAAGACTTGGCATCCACCTCAACTAAGACGCATAGCTATATTTCATATTCATCTAAAATTTAAAATTTTTTTTCTCTGTAACAGCCTTAAAATACCTCAGGAGAGATTGTTGGAACCCTCGTGAAAACTCTTTTCAGAACTTTTAGCCCATAGAGTCTTTACTTTTTCAACTTACTTTTAAAACCCCTGACTATGGACAATTTAAGATTAGGACAAGAAGATTGCTTTTTTCATAACTAACTACAGAATCCCATGAGAGTCTGACCAGTGTTAGCCCGATGCTACCATGTAATTCGCATTTATTATGGGGAAAAAAGTCCATTTGGACTTTTTTTTAAGAAGCCGTAGTGAGAAGGTTCGCAGACATGAGCCCTGCCCTGACTGCGCAGAGGGAAGGCCGCTGAGCTTGGAGAGCCGGCAGGGCAGCCGGGATGTGTGCAGAGACTCTGCATCCTTGGTTTTAAAGGGAAAGATGTGAAAAGAGAAAAGTTCATTCTGAGATGAATGGGGGCGCTGCTTAACCTGCCCCCTTGGTAATCACCCTGTGTACGAAACGAAGGGCAAGCGGGCGCTGCATTTTCAAGAGCTCCACCTTTGGCGACACAGGATGTTTACAAATCCCTGGAGGGGAGGGTCAGGGTCCTCAGCCCACAGCCTCTGCTGACCGTCAACGCCACAGATCGGCAGTGGTTTCACCCGATTAATAAATAACCACGGAGGTGAAAGGAACCATTTCACAATCTGCAAGTCGCCTCAATTTTCAAATTCCTCCAGGTCAAAAGCAATCACCAGCCAGGCTTTCTCCCCACCCCGGAAATATTTATTCTTCCTCTTCAGATGCGAACCATTCCAGAAGGTGAACAGAAACTACAGCAAGCGTGGCCTGCTTGTCCACAGCATTTACGTGCCTTACGTACCCTAAAAGTACGTAGCTTATTAATGAACTGAGCTTCCATCCTCTTCAATAAGCCCTTTTATTAGCATGACACGCCTTCACTTACAAGTGTCAAGCCATCTCGCCCTGTGTGAGCTTCCTTTCTGGTATTTAATATAAAGACAGAACAGTATTTATATCCCTCACAGTGAGAGAATGGCTTGTTTTCAGGTTATACAGCCATGGTGTGATAAAGAAAGAAGGAACCTTCTTTTCATTAAAAAACTTTAAAACTAAAAGTTCAAAGATATGTTCTCCTCTCTTATTTCTTGTCAAAACATGACTTAAGACCCAAAACTAATCTACTTTCAATTTTGTTCCATATTTCAGTGCTGTCATAGTACTCAGTGGAGAGTATTGGAATACGATCATTTTTTATTTTGTTGATGTTACCGACAGCTTTATTTCACAAAGCAATCTTATACTACGTCTACCAGTGGTAGGGCACGGAGGTCAAATAGTCTATCCTTACAGGTAGCGAACTTATTAAATGGCATGTCTATTAAACCCGATGGACAACATAAAGAAACATTCCAGCAAAATACTTTAAACATAGTTCAATGAAGATATGGCTCCAAAGGGTAGTAAATAATTTAAACGGAGACCAGTAAGGAATTTGTTATACTTTTTACTAGCATCTTCAAAATTATATTTCAAACAAAGTGGTTAGAATAGACAGAAACACAAAAGCTGCAACAAAAGGCCCAGGTTCTATGGCAAACGTTCAAGAGTGTGGCTACTTCGATGCAAATCCCAACATTAATTGATCAACAGTTCTATTGCCAGGTTCATTTAAAATAATCTAGGTGTAAATATTACATAATCGTGAGCTGAGATAACCGCTTTTAAAAAATCGTCTTCCTGACTGTCATTTTTATTCTTGTTTCGGAAAACGTTGATTTTTAAATTCGATGTAAGGTATCATGACACAACTTCGCTTCTAAGAGAAAAAACTGCGTCAGAAGAGTACAGTCAAAATAATGTGAAAAATATTTTCTTAATTATTACATATTAAAATATTACATAATATTTTACATACACATCAAGTATTACATAACACCTGCTGTGAAAATAAACGTGATTACAAAGGATTAGAAAAAAAGTTTTGATAATGCAGGATTTTCTTTTTTCCCCTGCTATCTCTGGTAACTCTTCGATGATGAAAAACTTGAATCTATCGTCCTTCTAATCACAGTGTTCCCCCCGTATTTGATTAACCACATTTACCAAAAAGAAAAAAGGGAATCCATGAAAGTGAACACAATTTCTTGTCCTCCTATGCAAGCTGTGGGTTTTCCACCAAAATGACCAACTGAATCAGTGCCTTTTGATAAGTTTATCATAAGTAAGAGTATTTATGACATAAATAAAAGACAGAGCCTCTTCATGTTTTTTTAATAAATTTATTTTATTTTTGGCTGCATTGGGTCTTCGTTGCTGCACGCGGGTTTTCTCTAGTTGCGGCAAGCAGGGGCTAATCTTCGTTTTGGTGCGCGGGCTTCTCATTACGGTGGCTTCTCTCGTTGCGGAGCACAGGCTCTAGCCGCACGGGCTTCAGTAGTTGTGGCACGTGGGCTCAGTAGTTGTGGCTCGTGGGCTCTAGAGCGTAGCCTCAGTAGCTGTGGCGCACAGGCTTAGTTGCCCCCGTGGCATGTGGGATCTTCCCGAACCAGGGCTCGAACCCATGTCCCCTGCATTGGCAGACGGATTCCCAACCACTGTGCCACCAGGGAAGCCCTGAGTCTCTTCATCTTGATGTTGGTTACCTGGTGTCTGACCAGGCAGTTGGGTCCCTGATCTCTTACCAAGAATATAGATGACTTGATCAAGGGTCACTAGCAGATTCTCCTGGCAGGACAATTAATAAGATACAGAAACGTAAAACATGAGTTGTTAAAGTTAACAATTACCTCCCCACCCAGCATCACTCCACAGGCACCGTCCCTGCTTCAGCGCCCAGTAAATCATCTACCTAAATGCATTTGCGCCCAATCATTTTTTAAAGTCACAATCTTTGCAGTGTCAACTTGTCAAGGGTCAAAGGGAAGAGCAGGCAAGATTCCCACATCAATCTGCTTGTAGAAACCGTCTCATTTCATTTCAAATCACCTGCTGTGCTTGAAGCCGACGATGGACAAACCGTCTTCCTCCATAAAACCGTGACAGCCCAGGTCGAACTTGGGCCATCATTCATTGGGGCAAGTCAGGCCGCTTCTGTCATTAACTACTTTTAAACGGCTGTGCGGGGTTAAGTGATCTTGCAGGGCAGCCACAGATATAAATACTGTTTGGACAGTTTAATGTCGAGACCATTCCTCTGAGATGAAAACTGTGTAACCCAATAGAACAGTTGTCGATACGAGGATTAAGGTGCCTGTATTGTTACCGGGAGCCGTGCCTTTACATGGGTTTTGTGTACATGACCCCATAGGAGACTCTGAATGGTGTCCATCCACCTGACACAGCTCCTAGACAGTGTTCTGAGAATATTAAAAACGACTTCAGGCATTCAGAGGGCCACCCTCCGGTAGGCGTTCTTAGAGGGTTTACATTTGTCCTTGAGAGGCTGATGGGAAAATGAGAGCACCCTGCTGCTGTGGGCGGCTCCAGAGCCCCACGGTCAATTGGAATCTCAAAGGTCTACAGCTGGCCATAAAATCAGTGTGGGCAGTTCGGTAACTTGTGCACAGAAGAGTCACGATCGAAGAAATAAGGCTGAAATGATGATCCCATCTCCTTTAGAGAGCTCTTTCCTGGAGGCAAACACTGTAATATCTAAAGGTGACAATATTTACCCAGTACTTAGCATATATGGGGCATGCACTGAGTGCTTTGCATGCATGACCTCATTTAAATCTCACGACCCAATGAGAAATCTATTTTTAGTCCCACTTTACAGGTGAGAAAGCTGTGGAGCAGAACTGGTAAAAATCTGCCCCCAGGTTGCACAGCTGGTAATGATGGAGAATAGAACAAATGTTGTGTCTGATTCAGGAACTAGTACAGTCAACTACGGTGCTAGACCACCTCTGCTATGATGATGCTCCCTGTGAGAAATTCCACTTGCTGGTCTTATAAAGTATTTATAATACACACTGGCTTAGGTCTCTTTAACATGCTTTAGCTGTGTGCAGAAACAGTCTGAATCATTAAAAGAAGAGAGTTGCTAAGTTACTCGGAGACCTCGAGTGAGTTAAATCCAGACTTTCCGGGGTGGGTGTGGGCATGGATAGTTCTGAGAAAATCCATTTCGAAATCCTCAGTGTCAGTATGTTTTCTTTCCTAAAATTGGTCTACCTGAGTAAACATCGTACACATTCTAATTTTCTACCCCATTCACAACTGCAATTCTCCAACCTTACTTCAAAGGTACCCTCTCCACCCCCGGAGTCTTACCCGGCCCCCAAGGTGAAAATCTCCAAGTCACCAAAGACTATCTACCAGGTCCCTGAAGATCCCTCCACAATTTATCCTGTGAAGAAATGAATTTCAACCAAGAGGTTTCTGTGTTTAAAACTCATCTATCAGGACTTCCCTGGTGGCTCAGTGGTTAAGAATCCACCTGCCAGTGCAGGGGACAGGGGTTCAAGCCCCGGTCCGGGAAGATCCCACATGCCGTGGAGCAACTAAGCCCGAGAGCCACAACTACTGAAGCCTGCACGCCTAGAACCCGTGCTCCGCAACAAGAGAAGCCACCGCAATGAGAAGCCCGCGCACCGCAACGAAGAGTAACCCCCGCTCGCCACAACTAGAGAAAGCCCACGCGCAGCAACAAAGACCCAATGCAGCCAAAAATAAATACATAAAACAAATAAACTTTAAAAATAAATAAAACTCTATCTATCGAATGTTGTAATATACACTTACGGTATTTGATCGATTTCTAATGCTACCTCAATATGGGAGGAAAGTGTTAACCTTTAGCACCTCACAGTTGTAGGAATTGAAAACAAATTCAATTTTCATGCAGAATTTTGTAGCAGAGAATTACATGGTAACTAGTAAGGCTTTCAAACATAAAGATATTTCATCAGGATAAAATTCTGTGGGGAGTAAGAATGGAAATACAATTTCAGGGAGAAAAAAGAACAGTGTTATAGAAGATGATGATGTTTTTTGAGTGGATGCCGCTGAATATAAAGCACCATGATATTCACATTCCTTAGGGTACGTTCAAATCAAAGTTTCTCAAACCTCAGCACCATCGACATTTTGCCCTGATAATTCTTTCTTGCGCATTGCATTATAGGATGTTGAGCAGCGTCCCTGATCTACAGACGCACACACGCACGCACGCACACGCACGCACACGTGCACACTCACGCACGCATGCACGCACACGTGCACAGTCACACACACGCACACACACACACACACAGAGTTGTGACCACCACAAATGCCTCCAGATGTTGCCCAAATACTTCCCTGGGAGGCAAAACGGTCTCTGGTTGAGGATCCTTAAACAAGGGACCTAACATTTATTACACGTTTTCAAAATTTAGTATTTAAACTTATGATGAAAAATGTTAAATGTTCACTAGGAATTATGCAAGAGAGAACACAATTTTTCAAAATTATTTTTAGAGGAGTACATGGACAAACCCATTTTGAGACCATTGAGTTCAATAGAAACATTCATGACCAATGTGGGGTGAGCGGAAAGAATGTGGGCCGAGCCTGGGACCCCAGGGGACCTTGGCTGGGGCTCATCCCTGTCAACCTTAACTGCCAGGTGACCCAGACCCACAGAATTTGAAGAGTAGCCGGACCATCCTAAAGGCAGGAGCAACGCCATATTGGAACATGGCGACTTTGAATAATGAGCAATTTGAAAGAAGCAGAAATAACAACGAGTGTGCACTATTCTTCAACAATTTCAAAGGGACATCTTTTGAGAAATAAATTGAGAAGGCCAGGTCCGGGAGAACATGAAGAATTTCCCAGAAATGTTAAGACCAAAAGGTCACAGACGACACGGAATTTCTGTGACTCTATTGTAGTGTATCATGGTTATCCATGCTTACAGTGAACTTGCAAAATCGTTTCACTATAATCGTCTGGATACAAACTTGGGAGTCGAGTGGGTAGAGCCCAGGGGACCTTAGCTTCTCGTAGGCCTGATGAACAAGCCGCACATGAGAAGCCAGGCCGGATGAGGCACCAAACCACCTATCAGACTGTGGCAGGAAAACCACAACCCTTAACAAAAACAAAAAAAATCAATGGAAACCATCCTGTTATTTTATATTAGTTATACCATCACCTAGCTACCTCTATTGTATAGTATCAGATATTTACAGTAATGGTCCTCAAGTATCAACTAAATATCAAAGTGTAAGTACAACCTTCTTCTTGGATATCTCTAATGACTTGTTTTTTAATGACTCAACTAAGTTAAAAAAAAAAAAGTTCATAGTAGCAGAACTAGGAGATGCAGATAGGCAAAACCGAGGAGATGAAATTACCCGTAAGCTCATCACTCAGAGATAACAAAAGTAGAATCTCGGGCATATTCTTTTGAAACTCTGTGTTAGAATTGGCACCTTGGGCTCTGCTCCAACCCCTGCTTTTTGCTAATAAACTCTCCAGATGCCCCCTTTTATTTTCATGGTCCTCTGCAATGATAATGCCCTTATGACGGGTCGTCTCTCGTGACCTTGGGGAGAGCATCGCTCCAGCTTTATAAGTGAGGCAGCAGAGGCCCGGGAAGCTCAGGGTCTCAAACCCACATCCTGTGCTCTGTCCTCTGAGCTACGAGCCTCCAAAAACGAAAGTAGCAACAGTCCTGGAAGCGGGCCGCATGTTCACTTCCAGATGAGCTGCCAACGTGAAAACACTTTCATACATTTGATCCTAGTTAAGAAGGATCAAAGCAGAAACAGACTCAGAGACATAGAGAACAGACTTGCGGTTGCCAAGGAGGAGGGAGGTTGGAGGAGGGAAAGACCGGGAGGTTGGGGTCAGCAAGTGCAAACTACTACCTACAGCATGGATGGACAAAAGGTCCTACTGTAGAGCACAGGGAACTATATTGAATATCCTGTGATAAACCATAATGGCAAGGAATATGAAAAAGAATGTAGGTATGTGTATAAGTGAATCCCTTTGCTGTACACCAGAAACTAACACAACGTTGTAAATCAACTCTACTTCAATAGCAGAAGAGGATGAGCCAGCCAAGGGTGTATTTGGTACCTGAATCTTTAAAAGCAAAGAAAGTCAGGACGCTTCATCCTTGGATGTTCAGAGCAATCTTTCTGGAAAGTGCTACCTGGATTCTAACAGGCTGGACCTCCGTTGCTGCATGTGTGAATACATCCATCCAGCCCCGGGGGGTGGAGATTGGCAACACACAAACAAAGGCTTAACAACAAGAAGGTTAGTACTGATGAGAGGGGTGTGGTACCACGCAAGCCAAATGCTGCAGCGCCCAGCAAACAAAGGAACCGGCAGGGTCAGGAGACTAGCGTTCACACCCTCGCCTATGCGCCAGAGCGTCCTGGGCTCTGGGGACACAGCGACGGTACAGACCAGGCAGCCAGGTGCATGGAGTCAAGCCAGGCAACTGGGAGCATAAACCCTCTGCCCTTCCCTCGGCCGACAAGGCAAACTCTGTCCTCTGAACCCCAGCTTCCTCGACGACAAAACGAAGGGAGTGTCTAGTCCATTGTATGAAATCAGGCAATATGTCTAAACTACGTGGTACATAGTAGAATGTTTGTCGGCCGTGGATGTGCTCATGACCTTGACTGAGAGCTGACCAGGTCTGAGGGGTTGTGCCGTCACGTCACACGCGTTAGTGCACTTAACCTCGTAACTCGGAGGCGTGGTAACTGGTCCAAGCACGTCAGGCACGGAGGGTAAGGTCAGTATTCAAATCCAGAGGACCAGCTCCGGAGCTGGTGCTCAGGCATGCTCGAAGTCCATTAAATGAACAGCAAATCTCTAGGGATAACAACCCGCAAAGAGCTGGCGTTACCCGAGCATCTTCAAGCAGGAATGTAATAACTACAATTAATGAGACCAGCTTGGGAATTCCCTGGTGGTCCAGTAGTTACGACTCCAAGCTTTCACTGCCAAGGGCACGGGTTCAGTCCCTGGTTGGGGAACTGAAATCCTGCAAGCCGCGTGTCTCGGCCAAAAAGAAGAAAAGAAAAAAAGAGACCGATTCTATGGAACTTCTACAGAAGTAGTATTTTTGACATGGAATTAGTACAGTGCGTTTTATAGAATAGATCAACAAAATAGCGATAATGCTGATTTTATTATTATGAGTTCAATGTCTGCCTGCCAGGGTTAGCACACGGTCACTACCTGCACGGTGCACATCCCCTGGGGGTGAGGCCAGAGGGCTGCACTCTGCCCTTCTTGTCTAAGGACCGCGCAGGAGCTGAACTTTCCCATGGGGGACTGGAAAACCAATGCTGGAAACTGAGAGGAGCTCCACCCTCTTGCCACCTGGATCCCTCACCCTGGGCAGCCAAGTCTTCCCACCCTGGAAGCTGCACCTGGAGCAGACGCGCCCCTGCACCCCCATCCCATGGATGTAGCCTCTGCTTTCCTGGTCCCCAACCTCGGAGGGCCTTCCGTGCAGCGCGGCTGCTTCTCCATCCTCCTCTCCCGCCTCCCTCAGTGGTCCCCCTGCCACCCCACCTGCAGCTCCCTCTCCAAGCCCCCACCCCTCCCTCCTGCATCTTCTGTACATGGTCTTGCCTCCTTGCCTATGAACACAGACAGAGCCAGAACTCTCAGCTCTCGGGGCTCTACCTGCATCCTCCCACCTGCCCCCCAAGACCTCACCCTCTGTGGGCCAGGCACCACTGCACCGTGAGGACACGTGGAAGACACACTACGGGCTTGCCTCCGCCTGCCCCTCCTTTGCCCACGGTGAGGTCCTGTGTCTGGCCTCAGCAGCCCCTCCTGAATCCCCCGGGGCCTTTTTCCATGAAGCATCCCCTCAGCAGGCACTTCCGTTCCTAATCTCTCCTTTTCAACCGCCTCTCCAGCCTAAACACGGGCTGCAGAATTCTCCTTCTGTTTAGTTTCCAAGCATTCTTTTCATACACACACTACTATGTATAAGATAGATAACCAACGAGGACCTACTGTCCAGCACAGGGAACTCTCCTCAGTATTCTGTGATACCCTATACGAGAAAAGAATCTGAAAAAGAATGACTATATGTATAGGTATAACCGAATCACTGTGCCGTACACCTGAAACTAACACAACCTTGTAAATCAACTACACTCCAAAAGAAAGTTGTTTTTAATTAAACAATAAAGCGTTCTCTTAGCCCTCACTCTCCTTCTAGCAACCTTCCACATTCTCCCAACTCTCTACATTATTGAAAAAGTGAGTCTCGCCTCCCCAGGTCCCCTCCCTGCAGTCTGGCCTCTACCCGCAGTGCATGCTGGCAGAAGTCCACTCTGGAGAAGGTAACTCGGAGGACGCCCTGCAGCCTCATCCGACTTCACTACGACGGGGAGGCCTCTGTCTACGGTATCGGGCCCTTTTCGCCACTCTCCTTGGCTCGGCCCCTTTCAGATTCCCTCCCGGACTCTCCTCCTCCTGACCCGTAAGCAGCCGTGTCCACCTGGGCACGCTTAGGTCTCCGGCTCTCACTCTGGACACACATTCCCCTTGACCTATGAACTGTCATCCCTCAGACACAGCCCCAGACTAGATTTTCTGCCAGTCCTTTTTATCAGAGGAAAGGAAAACAATAGAGGGGACTTCCCTGATGGTCCAGTGGTTAGGACTTGGTGCTTTCGCTGCTGGGGCTCTGGGTTCAATCCCTGGTCGGGGAACTAAGATCCTGCAGGGCCCAAGGCGCCGCCAAAAAAAGAGAAAACAGTATAAATAGCCCAAAAGATGTTCCACAAAACGAGCACCCGTGACTCTGGTTCCCTCGGCATGTCTTCCCCTAAATGTCTCTGGAGTGTGAGTCTCACGTTTCCAGACACTCCTGCCTGGTTCCAAATGCAAGCCACGGCTTCTTCCCAGGTTCATCTCAAACTCTGGAGCAAAAGGTGTCATTGTTGGACTTGGATGTCACCCTCCAACCCACCGCCTTCTCAAGAGTTTTCGAGTATAATATACGCAATTCCACCTCATACCTTAACTTAATCTGAAGAAGGTGGAAGGTCTAAAGTCAGCGAGACGGTGAAACTGAAATATACTCAGAATGACTCCGTGGAAAGTCCCATGCATGGTCCATAACACACAAAACACTATTCGGATAGATACAATCCTATACAATAACGCATATGGAAACAGTGAGGGCCGATCTGTAAAAAAGAGTATGCAAACTACTTCAGAGCTGACCACTAGACGAGAGCCAGCTCACACTCTGAGGTCCTATTGCAGGGAAACTGCAGAGGTCGATTTGCACTTGTAAATTAAGTTATATTTGGCACTCCTCTGGCGGTCCAGTGGTTAAGACTCTGCCCTTCCAGTGCAGGGGGTGCGGGTTCGATCCCTGGTCGGGGAGCTAAGATCCCACATGCCTTGTGGCCAAAAAAAAAAATCAAAAAACAGAAGCAATATTGTAACAACTTCAATAAAGACTTTAAAAATTGTCCACATTGGGGCTTCCCTGGTGGCACAGTGGTTAAGAATCCGCCTGCCAATGCAGGGGACACGGGTTCGAGCCCTGGTCCGGGAAGATCCCACATGCTGCGGAGCAGCTAAGCCCATGCGTCACAACTACTGAGCCTGTGCTCTACAGTCCGCGAGCCACAACTACTGAACCCGCGAGCCGCAACTATTGAAGCCTGCACACCTAGAGCCTGTGCTCCACAACAAGAGAAGCCACCGCAATGAGAAGCCCGCGCAGCACAACGAAGAGTAGCCCCTGCTCGCCACAACTAGAGAAAGCCCGCGCGCAGCAGCGAAGACCAATGCAGCCAAAAAATAAACAAATAAATAAATAAATTTATTTTAAAAAAAGGTCCACATCAAAAAAATCTTTTAAAAAATTAATTTATATTCATATCTGATCCTTACTATGTAATCAATGCTTCTTAGCTCTCTCTAAAGGGTCCCAGAAAATCTCCCCAGAGAAGAAAGGCAGGAGTTGACCCCTCTTTCCTGCTCAGTCAGTGTCATTGAATTAAACAGGAACAATATATAAAAAGATTGAGGGCTTCTCCGGCGGTCCAGTGGCTAGGACTCTGTGCTTGCACTGCAGGGGTTGCGGGTTTGATCCCTGGTCGGTGAACTAAGATCCCGCATGCCTCATGACCAAAACAAACAAACAAACAAAAATATGTAGAAAGATTTAGAGAGAAAGAAGAGCACAAGTTTTGTCAGAAAATACCAAGTATCAGTGCTGCGCAGGTGTGAAGCGTGAGGTAGGGATGAGGGGTGGGCGGGGGGAGAGCAGGTGAGCAGTGGTGGAAGATGGTCTGGACAGGTGGGCTGGGCCTACCTGTCACGTAGCCCCCTAGGTACTGGGCTGGGACAGGACATAAGGCCTTGTGTGCCAAGCTGAGGACTAGAGATTTCACTCTGGAACCTCTGGGAAGCTTGTGCAGGGGAACAAGAAAAGAGGTGACAAGGTAGGATTGGCACTTTCGGGTCCTGGACACCGGACAGAGCGTCCGTTGGGGTGGGAAGAGAACACGGGCAAGGAAACCCCTTAGGAGTTGGTGAGAGGCGACCTCCTCTTAGAGGGAAAATAAAGACATGGCTGTTTGACCCTCAAGGCAGTTTTAAGGAAAATAGTCTTAGATTAAAACACATCTGGTAAATTGATGATTTGCTGCTTTGCAGAGATTAAAATCATGACGTGTGTATTCCTTCCTCTCCGTGTTAAAATGTCACCATATCTTAATCCATTCTCTTTTCTCCCATTTGTGTCTCTGAGTGACTCTCCACACTCCTCACCCCAGTCCTCTTGCTGGTCCCTCCCTCTCCCCGGCTCCCCTTTGTCTGTAAATGCAAATGCTCTCAGCCACCCAGGGGCTGAGTTTTTTTTCTTCTGGAGCTTTCTGGAGCCCTCTAGAGCCACCTGAGCCCAGCACCCTACCCCTCGCCCAACGTCACCAAAGAACGAGCGGTACTCAGAGCCTCACCACCCATGCAGCCTGGCCTTGACCCTCCAGGACCCGGCCTGCAGGGGCCCTGACTCTTGCAGGATGAAGCTCGTACACAAACTGCCCATCCCAGCGCAGTGCCAGTGCAAACAAAGAACCAGGGGGGAAGGAGGCAGGTGATGACCTGAGCTGGTGCGTGACCTGTGCCTTGAAAGACATGCCACCTCCTTCTCGTAAGTGACAAAAATCTAATTCAAAATAATTGAAGCAAAAAAGGGACTTGACCATCTCCAGTGGTGGAGAAGACCAGGCTGAGGCCAAGGCTCAGCTGGCACCCCAGGGCACATCTTCCCACCCTTCACCTCCTGTGCGAAGTTGTTCCTCAGGTATGTTTTTCCAAGTCCTGGATTGAATGGCCAGGCAGCCTTGGAGTCGATGGTCCCAGAGTCCCTCTCCAGGGGTCCACATCAACCCTGAAAAAGGCTGACTGCACAGCTCGGGTCACCCACCCTCTCCCCAGCTTCCAAAGGAGGACAGTCTATGACCCTGAAAGAATACTCAGCTAGTATTAAAGGATTTTAACCAACGATGACACGGAGGCAATGGTGAGATAGAGGTGATGACGGACAGGGCCTATTTTGGGGAGAACACATGATCCTGTGTGCAGGGAGGAAGGTATGAAAAGACGTTGTAAATAAAAAAGAAGCTGGGGGGCTTCCCTGGTGGTGCAGTGGTTAGGAATCTGCCTACCAATGCAGGGGACACAGGTTCGAGCCCTGGTCCCGGAAGAGCCCACATGCCGCAGAGCAACTAAGCCCGTGTGCCACAACTACTGAGCCCGCGAGCCACAACTACTGAAGCCTGCACTCCTAGAGCCCATGCTCCACAAGAGAAGCCACTGCAGTGAGAAGCCCGTGCACCGCCATGAAGAGTAGCCCCCGCTCGCCACAACTAGAGAAAGCCCGCATGCAGCAATGAAGACCCAAGGCAGCCAAAAATATAAATAAATAAATAAAATTTTAAAAAATAGGCTGTGATAAAACATGGAGTAGGGAATTCCTGCAAGTACAAGGAATCACCAGTCATGGTAGTGACCCTCCTGGACTGATCTGGGTAGGATGGGCATCACAGTCAGAGCCTCAGGTAAGTAGGCAAAATAACGCCCTCCCCAGTAGGAAAACGGGTAACAACTTCCTGTGGAAAGACAGTGGGTAAGACAGCAGACTCGTGGTCCTGAAGATTCCTGGTGACGGCTGGTTGGGGCGGGGCAGTATCAGCATAGTTTCTAGTGATAAATCCTCCAAGCCTGGCAGGACAGCCACGCTAGCTGTTAAAATATTAAAATACTTGTATGTCAGTTGGTAAATAGTCAACACCCTAACACGCCCTCCCAGGGCCACTCCTCTTCATCTGAACCCTAGGACCCTGAGACCAGCCCATGTTCCAGCAACTAGTGCATGGAGTCTGAGCCCTGGGGGGCTTCCAGAACCTTCTGCATCCTTCCCTGGCCCACATGCTCTGTGCCGACTGGCTGATGCCTGCGCCATATTGATTATTGAGTGCTTTGGGCGAGAGCAGACCCCTCGTGGAGAAGCGCCCTCGAACTATTTCCCAAAATCTAGGGAGCTGGAGACGCTGGACCAGGGAGGAGCTGGGGGGTGGGAGCTGCCCCTACAGGAATGGGCCAGCCCCCTCCTGTGAGCTCACTATGTCCCAGGCAGGCACACGCCCCAATCTTCCGCTATGTCCACTTCCACACCAGGAAGTCACCGGCCAATGTGATGCTGGGAGATCAGCAGTATTATCTGTAATCATGTTATTTCCCATCTACCTGCCCTGGGGAACCGTGACATTTAAGCAGAGTCAACATAAACTGGAAGATGAGTGCTAACTCAGACCTGCCCTGGGATTACTCTGTATTCACCCAAATCACGAAAGAGATTAGAGGGCTGCCGTCTGACCCAGAAAGTATAAAACCAAAGTGGACAGTGACAGTATAATCGATTTATAACCATCCTCTTAAGAGATGCTGGATTTTGCAAAAGGCTGAATATTGTAGGAAAAAGCCAACTCTGGCAGGAGGTAAATAAATATAAGTGGTTTGTGTTTGCAAACTATTGTTCACTTAGCAAACTATTCTGAGTGCATTTTGGCCCCAAAGAAACCTCTTAGACTTTTAATATTCAGTCTAGAAATATAACCATTCTTTAACACATCCCATAATTTATTTTGTAATATCAATCGTGTGGTAAATTTTTATTTTAAGAGGGGCATTTAAAAAGCAAGAGAAGGACTTCCCTGGTGGTGCAATGGTTAAGACTCCACGCTGCCAATGCAGGGGTCCCAGGTTCGTTCCCTGGTCAGGGAACTAGATCCCACATGCATGCCACAACTAAGAGTTCACACGCCACAACTAAGGAGCCCACGTGCCGCAAGAAAGGAGCCGGTGAGCTGCAACTAAGAAGCCCGCTTGCCACAACTAAGACCCAGCACAACCAAATAAATAAATAAAACTTTTTAAAAAAATAAGCTATTAAAAGGCAAGAGAAAAGACAGTTTGGTGGTTTCTCAATAAGTTAAACATAGAACTACCACATGATCCAGCAATTCCACTTCTAGGTGTGTACCTGAAAGAATTAAAAACAGGCTTTCAAATAATAACTTGCACGTGGATGTTCATAGCAGCATTATTTACAACAGACAAAAGGTGGAAACAACCCAGATGTCCTCAACGGGCAAATGGATGAATGGAATGTGGTCCATCCATACAATTGAATATCATTGAGCCATAAAAAAGCATGAAGTACTGACACACACTACAACAGGGGTGAACCTAGGAAACACATGCTGTGTGAAAGAAGCCAGATCAAAAGCCACATATTGCATGATTCCGCTTGTGGGAAATGCCCAGAAGAGGCGAATCCGAATCCACAGATGGAAGGCGGGCGCGGGGCAGGGAGAGACGGGGAAGGACTTAACGGGGCGGGTCTCCCGCCGGGGTGGAAATGCTCTGGAATTAGATCATGGTGATGGTCGCGCGACATGGTGAACGTGCTAGATGCCACTGAATTGGAACACTTTAAAACGGTTAAATTGGTGAATTTTGTCATATATACTGTACCACAATTTAAAAAAAAAAAAAAAAGCGGAAGAGAAGACCACGGGGTTGTGAGGTCCTGAATACCTGGTCTGGGGCCCACAGCTCTGAGGGATCCTTGGCATCAACTCCCCCCCCCCCCCGCCCCCTCCCCCCCCCCCCCCCCCGCCCCCCCCCGCCCACCCCCCCCCCACCCACCCGGCAAAAAGCATCAGCCTCCCCTCCCCCAGAGCGGCAGTCTCTCACTCCCCGTCCCACAAACAGCAGTGCTTCCTCCCTGGTTGGCCTTTTTTTTTTTTCTTTTTTTAAGAACGCTCTGATTAGGTTTTGAATCTTCAGTATTTAACTTCTCTAATGACACTGCAAAGACTTTTGCAAAGTATTTATTTTCCTGACACTTTATGTAAAGAAACTAAGGACAGACTACCTCTTCCTTAAAAGAATAAGGAAGGCATGGCTCGAGCAAACCAGAAATGGTTAGCTCTGTTTTTAAGTGCAAGCTTGTCCTGAGGTCCAAGCCAGAGAAGCTTCAAGTTAAAAAACCGTTTGACGGCCACAGATTATAACCTTAAACATGCTGGGCTGACCAGCTCTCAGGACTGGGGCTCACAGAATAAGAAGGATGGCTTCTGTACCTGTAACCCGTCACCAAAATCAACACAGAGTTTCCCTCCTTCTAATGCCAGGGCATCTGCACACGTGCGTGTAGAAAATACAAACATCATCGCATTGTTCGCTACCAGGAATAGAACCTGCTCATTTCTTGTCTGTGGAAAATACGGAAAATTCTTCCACACACACACAGGCACACACATGAAAAGAAAAAAAAAAGATACAATTTTAGATTTCCTATGGATTTCTGAGTCAAAAACAACAGCTAAGGCTGCTATTTTAAAACCGAATTAGAGAATTTTTTTACCACAGGAAACCGTCCTAACAATGACACCTTATTTCCTGAAAACGACAAGAAAATTCCACATATTCCCATGTTGAGTGTGCCACAGTGCAGGTGCTGCAATTCCCACATCGAGTTGCACAAGTGTGTATTTTGAATCTGTCATTTGAATCAAAGCATGCTTTATATTCTGGGGTCCTGATACTTTCAGCACTAGGTAGAGGATTGGACAAGCTAAAATACAGAAAACATTGACACTTGAGAAAGGTTTATATGATCCAGTTTACTTTCATTTTTACTGAGACATCACTGTAACTGTAACCGAAAAATTCTCGGGAAACTCCAAGCTAATTCTGTATTATTAATATCGTGTCTGATTATTAATTTCTACAAAACTTTCCTAACAAAGTGTTTACAGAGCCAGAAAACATGGTGTTACCCTCATCCCCTCCCAGTCTAGAAACAGCAGCGAACTGACCCGAGACGCAGACTTTTCTGTAAGTCACTCAAGTGTTTGGGACTTCTTTTTGTTGTTGTTCTTTTCTGAATACTATAGTTTTATTTAATCTTAAAAAATAAATTATTAATAAAAGTTAAAATAAAAATAAATAGATAAAAATAAAAACTCAAAAAAACAAATTATTAAAGAAGCACGTATATATGTGTAGAACCGAGTCACTTTGCTGTACAGCAGAAATTAACATTGTCAATCAACTATACTTCAATAAAAAATAAATAAAATTATCTTCTTTTACTAATTCTTAAAATTAAAGAATATTTCATTTTTCTTCTAAAACCTTCTAGGGCTGGCCTATATTCGTTTGTTTGTTTTAAATGAAGTATAGTTGATGGACAATGTTTCAGGTGTACCGCAAAGTGATTCAGTTTTATATATATTCTTTTTCAGATTCTTTTCCATGATGTTATTGCAAGATATTGACTATAGTTCCCTGTGCTATACAGTAGGTCCTTGTTTATCTGTTTTACATTTAGTGGTGTGGATCTGTTAATCCTAAATTCCCAATTTATCCCTCCTCCCTGTTTGGGGCTTAAACTAAAATGGAAAGAACGAGGCCCGAGGCAGCATTACCCAGGAGCACCTGTCCTGTCCCCTGAGGTGGGCAGGGACGTGGCTGAGTCTGGTCACCGCTGTGTACAGCATCCCCTGTCCCTGCCTGAGGGCCACGGGCGTCTCTGTCAAGAATCCTGCCTGGTTTTGCCGGCCTCCACATTCTCCATCCTTATCTGACCACTCCCCCTTTTCTGGAAATGTGATTAACATTCCACAGACACCTCAGGCATTGCTGGGCTGGTCGGTTCTGCTAAAGGTATGGTCCCTGATATTCTGGACAATCAGGGTTCGAGTGGAGAAACATCCTGGGTTGTCGCGATGTCTTAACTTTACAAAGTGATGACAACCCCACCCCAGCAGAAAGCACGTCTGTCAGTCCTTCCATCCTTCATCCAGTTTCTGGCCTGCTAGGACTTTCAAGTCCCTTTGGTAGATGATGGTCAGCCTGAGCGACCAATTTTCTCCTTGGCACGTACCTGAGGGCGTGGCCAAAAATGCCATTACAGAAAAAAGAGCCACAGTTCCTACCCACACAGCTTTCAGGTCACAGGATATGCCCACGTGCTCGGCCTGTCCCCACGAGATCAAACCGCCTGTGTTCAAATTCCAGGCTCCCTGCTTCACAGTCATGTTCCCTTGGGCCAATTCCTTCACCTCTCTGAGCCTCAGTCTTGCCACCTGGAAAACAGGAGCACAATAAAAGTACCTATCGTTTAAAGAAAAGATTTTAATGAAAAGATTAAAAACGGCGGTGCCTGTAAAAGCACGGATGCTTGTCCTGGGCACCGAGCTGACTGCTATAATTTCTTGTTCCTCCAAGCTCCTCCTCAGCTAATGTAGTTTTAACAGCTGGCACAGGGGACAGGAAGTGGAAACCGTGGCGGAAGAGGAAAAAGGGGCCTCTGCGGCTCCTTCATATGTATTTACAACCCCAGGTGGAGACAGAGAGGCACAGGCAGAGAGCAGGGCTTCTGAGCCTCGCCCAGTGACAGGTGAGCCCAAACTGAGAAGGGTTAGAAAATCCTCATCTCAGGAGCAGAGCCTGCCCACCTGCTTCAGGGCCGATCCTGCCCGAGGTGTAGGGTCAACCCCATGGATGCGCGAGCCTTCTTCCTATCGACAGCGACCACCCCCCTTGACAGAGAGGTGTGGGGCTGAGGGGACCGTTCAGCCACTGGGACCCCTTGTCCCCAACGCTCTGGACACTCCTCCACCAGCTTAGGGGGACAGTCAGGGCTGAGCCCCTTGACCTATTTGGTGGAAGAAGTAGATGCTCAATAAATATTTGCTGAATAAATAAATGTTTGAGTGAAGTGGAGTCAAATGCGCACGTGAATAGCTGAGGGTAAGGAAGCAGAGAGGCTTATGTCCAAGCAACTTCTGTCCATCCTGGAGGACAGGGGTGGGCAAACGTTTTCTGTAAAGAGCCAGAGAGTGAATACTCTAGACTTGGCTGTCCAAACGGGCTCCCTGCAACGAGTCGAGTCTGCAACGAAAGCAGCCAGAGACAACGTGTACGTGTGCGTGTGGCTGTCCTCCCGTAAAGCCTTGTCTGGACGCAGAAATGGGAAGTGTGCCTCATTTGCGCATGTCACGAATTCTTCTTTTAATTTTTTCCAACCGTTTAAAAATGTAAACACCACTTTCAGTTCACAACCTCCATAAAAACAGGTGATGGTGGATCCGACCCCTGAGCTGTAGTCGCCAGCCCCTGCTTTAGGAAACGCAAGAGCCAGGAAGGTGAGCAACTGCAGAGGTGACAAAGTTCTTCCCCCTTGGTGGCCACACTACCTCTTCCTCTGTGTCTTCTCCTCTGTCTCAAATCTCCCTCTGCCAAGGACACTGGTCCTTGGATTTCAGGCCCACTTGAATAATCTCCTCATCTCAAGGCCCTTGACTTAATTATATCAGCAAAGACCCTTTTTCCAAATAAGGTAACAGTCCCAGGTTCAGATAATTCCTGAATTATCTTTACTTGGTTATACAGTCACAGGCCACCAACAAATAAATGTAGATCTATTGGAAAACCACCGCTGGAACAATTGACTCGGGCAAGGATCAGCTTAGATGCTAAAGCCACGGGGTGAAAGGTCCCCGGAAGAAAGGATAATCACACAAACTCTACGAATCATCCAACAGATTACTTATTATTTACGAAGGAGACTGCTACCTGGCCGGCGAAGAAGCCTGGTGGGCACCTCTGGGCCAGGTGACCAGGTCTTGCACTGACATCACCTGACGTGTTGCTCAGAGAGGACCCACAACACCCGTGTAGGATGTCAACTGCCCCCTGACTCTACCCACGAGGACCTGGCCGCAGCCAGATCAAGGCGTATTCTGCAGAATAACTGATCTGGATTTTTCAAAACTGACAATATCCGAGGTCCAAAATAAAGGCAGGGGAGGGGTGTTCTTGATTAAAGGAGACTAAACATGGCAACCAGATGCAATGCCTAAACTTCAGTTACATCCTGGATTTTTTTTTTTTTTCGCGGTACGCGGGCCTCTCACTGCTGTGGCCTCTCCCGTTGCGGAGCAACAGGCTCCGGACGCGCAGGCTCAGCGGCCATGGCTCACGGGCCCAGCCGCTCCGCGGCATGTGGGATCCTCCCGGACCGGGGCACGAACCCGTGTCCCCTGCATCGGCAGGCGGACTCTCAACCACTGCGCCACCAGGGAAGCCCTGAATTTTTTTTTTTAAGCCATGAAGAGCCGTAACAGGAAAACTGGAGGAAATGAATATAGACTGTATACTCCATCGTAGTATTGTATCAATGTTAGATTCTTTGGTGGGACGATTATATTATGGTTATGTGGAAAATTATGCTTATTTTTAGGAGTTACTAAAATGTAAGTGTCATGATGTCTGCATCTTACTTTCAAATGGTTTAGAAAAGAGAGATTCAGAGACAGCACAGGGAACTCTACTCAGTACTCTGTAATGACCTATATGGGAAAAGAATCTAAAAAAGAGTGGGTACATGTATACGTATAACTGATTCACTTTGCTGTACAGCAGAAACTAACACAACATTGTAAATCAACTCTACTCCAATAAAAATTAATTACAGGGCTTCCCTGGTGGCGCAGTGGTTGAGAGTCCGCCTGCCGATGCAGGGGACACGGGTTCGTGCCCCCGTCTGGGAAGATCCCACATGCCGCGGAGCGGCTGGGCCCGTGAGCCATGGCCGCTGAGCCTGCGCGTCCGGAGCCTGTGCTCCGCAACGGGTT
>NW_020838041.1:1801838-1808562 GCF_003676395.1 Aethalodelphis obliquidens
ACAAAAAAAAAAAAAAAAAAAAAAAAATTAATTACAAAAAAAAGAAAAGAAAGGTAACGTGCCAAAATGTTAACAATTGCTCAGTCTAGATAAAAACAATACTGACGTTCATGGTATTATTCGTTCAACTTTTCTCTAGATTTGAAATTTTTCACAAGTGGGGTACAACTTAAGCTAATACAATGTTATATGTTAATTATCGCTCAATAAAACTGGGGGCGGGGGGAGGGATAATGAAGGGTATCAGAAAAATGACTCCAGGGCCATTCTTGAATATCAGAAACAAACTAAAAAGAGACTTTTTGAAAAAACATCTGAATGATGGAAGCCTTGTTTGCCAGAGCTTCACGTAATAAAAAGAGAAAATGGGTTGAAAGGGTCTGCGTATATAGCAGTGGGCTGACCACAAACTATGGTGGAGGCGGAAGAGCCTGTAGCCAAGGACGGCCATTTCTAGTCCTTGCCTTGCTGCGCGAGACCCGGAACCTTAGCGTTCCAGGCCTTGGTGTCTTCCCGTTCGTAATGATAGAGTCGCGCTAGGTGTGCTCTAAGTTCTGTTCTGTGCACAAAATGACATGGTGTAGGTATACGAAAGGGAGACTGCTTCAGGCCTGGCCTATACACTATGTAATACACGCAAAGCTAGAAGACATGAAACCATGGCTGTATTCTGTTGCAAAATACGAGAAAAAAGAAAAAAGTAACACGTTGGGGGAGGCATGATGTCACAGCACATGAACACCATTTCCTTATCAGGGAGCTTCACCATGACTTGAAAACAGATGCTGCTTTACTCGATCCCCTTTCCACTTTACCCATGCTGCCCTCTCCCAGCTGCCAAAGCCACCCCGATACCCCCCACCCCCAGTACCCTTCCCACCCTCGGCAACAGAAACACAGAGGACGTTCACACCGGATGTGCCCGACCGGGCCCGCCAGTCACTTTTCTCAAAAACATTGCAGTTCTGCAAATCATTTTGTTCATATAAACCACTGGTTCTCAACCTTAGCTGAGCCTCAGAATCACTCTGGGAGCTTCTGGAAATGCAGACACCCCAGAGCCAACGGTGAAGACTCCAACTTACTTGGTCTGGGGCTGGGCTAATGTGTCTGCATGTAAATGTTTAAAGATGTGAAGATTAATCTGAAGAGCTGTCATGACGTGAGCCCCAGAACAAACGTCCCCACCTGAGTTTCTGTCTGTTTATCCACTTTTTTCTGCCTAAGAATTACCATCTCACAGTTAAGAAATTCTAAAATTGAGGGACATTTCCGTGGTTGCCTTACCACACTTGATCACCTGTACTCTATACAAACCTGGACATAAATCTTGTTGTAAGAGGTAGTAGAATTAAATCAGACACATACATTTAATAGAAGGAATACCAGTCATTTACAAAAATCCATCATACAAAGTATTCAATTGCCCACTAATTCAGGAAAAAAAAATACTGAACTATCTGAGAAAAAAATGAATTTCCGTGTTTTCCTCTTTCCATTATTACAAGATAAGTGGAGTCAGAGAGCTGTGGGTTGCAGGCAGACGAGCTCTGGGGTCTGAGGGTACCAGGTACCTGTCTATGGTCTAGCAACTGCTTAGGCCCTGGGTACCTTCAGTGGAAAAGTAGGGATAAGAGAACCTATCTTTGGCGATAATCAGAATGACATATACTGACAAGTGTTGGCGAGGATGTGAACAAATCAGAATTCTTAGACAGCTGATGGGAATGTAAAACGGTGTGGCCACTTCGGAAACTAGTCTGGGAGTTCCTCAAAAGAAGAGAGTTAACGTATGACCCAGCAATTCCTTTCCTGGGGATCCATCCAAGAGACGTGAAAACACACATCCACCCAGACATCTGGACACAGATGTTCACAGAAGCATCATTTATAAGAGCCCTAAAGTGGAAACAACTCAGATGTCCATCCACTGATGAATGGATAAATAAAATGTGCTATATACGTGCCATTGAATATTATTTGGCCATGAAAAGTATGGGGTACTGATGCTTGCTATGACATGGACGAACCTTCAGATTGTGTTATGTGAAAGATGTCAGTCACAAAAGACCACATCCTGTATGATCCCATTTATATGAAATGTTTAGAACGGGCACGAGTGGCTGCCTCGGGTTGGGTGAGTTGTGAAGAAACGGAGACAGGCTGCTGATGGGTGGGTACAGAGTTCCTTGGTGGGGTAATAAATGTGTTCTCAAATTGATTGTGGTGACGGTTGCACAATCTTGTGAATATACCACAAACCACTGCGTTGTACACCTTCAAAGGGTGAATTACAATGGACGTGAATTATGTCTCAATAAAATTTATTTTTAAAATAAACTTATCTTGCATCATGCTTGTAAACTTTAGATAATTTATATAAAGTGCCTGGCACAGTACCTGCTAAGTAACTGAAATTCAGTAAATGGTGTTAGTATTAGTGGTTATTAATTATGAAATGCAGGTCCACCAGGAAGTGACACGGGATAAACCTGGATGAGCCAATGTTTGCCAAGCTCACTTGATTGTGTTAAACAAGGTTTTTGGGGGTTTTTTTGGACACAACTCGCAGCATGTGGGATCTTAGTTCCCCGACCAGGGATTGAACCCACGTCCCCTGCATTGGAAGGGCAGAGTCTTAACCACTGGACCACCAGGGAAGTCCCCTTAAACAAGGCACTCTTTATAGCGATTCCTAAATTGTGTTATACTTTTTCACATGTGTTCTTGTACTAGACAATCAACTCCTAAAGAACAACATCCCTGTACCAGGAATAGGATATTACTGAAATAATATAAAGCATGTACAATAGATACTCTTGAGCTGTTTAAAAAAACATGGAAGGGCTTCCCTGGTGACGCAGTGGTTAAGAATCTGCCTGCCACTGCAGGGGACACGGGTTTGATCCCTGGTCCGGAAGATCCCACATGCCGCGGAGCAATGAAGCCCGTGCGCCACAACTACTGAGCCTGCGCTCTAGAGCCCGCGTGCCACAACTACTGAGCCCACACACCATAACTACTGAAGCCCACGTGCCTAGAGCCCATGCTCTGCAACAAGAGAAGCCACCGCGGTGAGAAGCCCACTCACTGCAACCAACAGTAGCCCCCGCTCACCGCAACTAGAGAAAGCCCGCGCGCAGCAACGAAGACCCAACGCAGCCAAAAATAAATAAATAAAATAAATAAATTTATTTTAAAAAAATGGAAGATTAGTTAATAACTTGAAAATATGATCAGGATATATTAAATGAAAAAAGCAGTTCATACAAGAGTATGATCATTTGTGGTGTGTTTTCCAGAAAAAAGTGAAAGGATTTTCATGAAAATATTAATAGCAGTCACCTCTGGGCGGGGAAGATTGTCGGTACTTTCTTTGCTTCTAGTTGATCTTCTGTATTGTCTACATTTTCTAGAGTAGGCATTGCTTTTGTAATTATGATGTCTAATCATTGACCACACCCGTCTAGCCTAAGAAGTAAAAGAGGCAGCAACTCCTGCCATCCCAAGTTAACTAAAACACATTATTGTACCTACATGCACACTAACATTTTATAAAGCAGGGGTACCTCTCAGATCACGTGTGCTTTTTCAAAATACAAATGTCTGGGCCCCACCTAAGACCTAAGGAGTGAGAATCTTCAGGGAAGCACCTGGGCATATGTCCTGGATAAAAGTACCAGTGTTGCTTGCTTGCTGTGTCATTCCTGAATGAAGAACCGATGTTAAGGATTTCCCTGGTGGCGCAGTGGTTAAGAAGCCACCTGCCAATGCAGGGGACACAGGTTCAAGCCTTGTTCTGGGAAGATCCCACATGCCGCGGAGCAACTAAGCCCGTGTGCCACAACTACTGAGCCTGTGCTCTAGAGCCTGCGAGCCACAACTACTGAGCCTGTGTGTGTGTGCCACAACTACTGAAGCCCATGTGCCTAGAGCCTGTGCTCTGCAACTAGAGAAGCCACTGCAATGAGAAGCCCATGCACCACAACGAAGAGTAGCCCCTGCTCACCGCAACTAGAGAGAGCCCGCGTGCAGCAACGAATGCCCAATGCAGCCAAAAATAAATAAATAAACTTATTTTTTAAAAAAAAGAACCCATGTTAAAAATCTAGGCTCCAAAGGAAGGAGGGAAGGAAGGGAGGGAGGAAGGGGAGAAGGGAGGGAGGGGAGGGGAGGGGAGGGGAGGGGAGGGGGGGGGAGGGGGGGGGGAGGGGGGGAAGGGATTTAAAAAAAAAAACCGAGGCTCCACCGCATAACCTGCAAAATTTCATCAGTGCGTGTTTCCAGGACCGTCCTCAAGACTCTCCCTCCCCGACACCAACCGAGCTCCTGGAGGTGGGAGCTTTGCCTGATTCATCTTCATGTCATACAGGCTGATGTGTCAGCGTTAGTGGGATAGCTGGACATTCGCATGCAAAAATGATAAACACCGTCCACCTGACTCCTTATTTCAGCCACTGCTTTGTCATCCAAATCCAGCTGCTTATCTGTAAAATCAAGTTAGGCAGCTTGAATTGTAACCCCACCAATGAAAAGCAAACAACTTCAGAAAAATGAAGTAATTCTAGTCGGTAGATGTTTTCCTTAGAAGTGACAATGAAGCATGAAGATATGGAAAGGCTTCGTGCATGAGGTATTCTTAAAATGCAAACCAAACCTCTGTAGCTTTTTATGCACCCCAGGCGACAGCCCAATAATACTAGGCTTTGGTCATCTGTTTTAATTAATTCAGTTCTACATTGAATTCAGTATTCTTCAAGAACTCCCTTTTCCAAAAATGCATTTGAGGTACTGATGTTGACATTTTATTAACAGCTCTGCAGTAGCTGAGCTCTACATAACACTAATATCAAAGATCCAAAAATAAGATGACCTGGAAAGAGAAGGTCAGTTTTTTCTACGCATGCTTTGACCCTGTTTGCAAAATAAATATAATACATATACATGTGTATAAGTGGCCAATAATTTATCCAAAAATCCAGATTTCTGGTAAGTGCCTAATATCTATCAGATACTGCGGAATTCCATTACCAGCGAGGTAGTTTGTAAAAACGACCACAAATTCTTTTCCCTACATCCATATTCTTGCAATCATAGCAAGGTCCTTCCCATCAAAAGGCAGAGTCTCTTTCCCCATCCCTTAGCATCTCTGTTGGTCCTGTGACTTTTGAAGCAAATGTGATGCAAGCAGTGGCTTTAATCCCCTCCACCCCTGGCGGCGGGTGGTTACTGCACCTGGGGCCCTAACACCACCATGTGAATGAGCCCAAGCTAGCCTGCTGGAGGAGAGACACATGCCTATTGCCAGGCCCATCAGCAGGGCCCTCCTGGGTTATCTGGCCACCATCTAACCCACTGCTGGCTCTAGATCAGCCGACCGCCCAGAAGAAATCAGCTGAGTTGCCCAGACCAGAACAGTCTGACCTCAGAATCACAAGCTAGAGACTCGGTTGTTTGAAGCCACTAAACTGGGGAAAAGGGGGAGAGATTGTGTTCCTATCAAAAGCTATCTGATTACAATGGGGCAACAGTTTAACAATTCAGAACACTATATTGAAACGAATTCTAACTCACGGACTTAACGCGGTACATTCTTATAACGTCAGAGATACAAAGTCTCAAGCCCACTTGCTCCGCGTGGCAGACAGAGCAGCTATCCTGCTAAGCACACGGAAGCTCGGGGACAACACCGTGATTCCCAACCACCTGTCAAGTCCACAGGAACACGAAGACTATTGAGTGGGTCAGGCTCCGCCCTCAAAATCCTTACTCGGGGAAATGGGAAAGCAAATAGGAATCAGATGAGAATACAATCTGGTCATCACTGGAGGTGGTGGGCAGAGAGGGGAAGAGAAGAGACTAAGACCTCCCGGTCCTGACACCCCGGAGTTAGCCGAGAAACTGGGGTGGGAATTTACAGGACAGAGAAGCAGAGAGACCTAGCTGGGATCCCACACTGACAGACCAGGCGGGGGATGCCTTCAGATAGGGGTATCTCCTCGAGGCTGGAGGATGGAGACCAACACCAGACTTAGGCACAAAGCCAGGTGGGGTGAATCAGGAGAGTAAAGACATCATCAAGGGTGACCTATGGGCTCAGGGATGTCATGGGGGCAGGCTGGTGGTCAGAGTTGTTAGGGGAGTGTGGACAGACTCAGTTTGGTGTCCATGGAAACCCCAAGTGGAATCTGTGCTGGTGACGCGAGGGCTGCCCTGGAGCCGGGTAGAGAGAGGGAAGCTACAGATGCAGACCTGGGGAGACGGACCCAGAGACGTCCCCTTGGGAAAGCAGCTTTCGGCTTTGAGTCCACATCCGTGAAAGGAAGATACGAATCCTTATGCAACAGGGGTGTGTTGAAAATTATGTGTAATATTGTTAAACACAATGCTTGGTGCATGACAGGCACTCAACACGGGCTGCCTGATCATCAAGGAAAATCAGGAAGAGAATGGATCAGTGTAAAGGCCCAGGAGCGGCGGGGGGCTGGGGGGGCTCCAGTATCTAAGAAATGGGCTAAGAAGCAGACACAGGACACCAAGAGGAAAAAAGTAAATAAGCAAAATAAACAGAACAAAATCCGATAGCAGGTAGCCAACCCTCCAGAAAGCTACTGACTCAGGCTTCTACAGAAGTTTATATACACTGACCCAATAATTCCCCCTCTAAGCATCTATCCTAAGAAATAGTAAATGTTTTAAAAATTAAGAAATATCTGGGGGCTTC